>NC_090804.1:40561870-40929677 GCF_036512215.1 Solanum lycopersicum
GTATAATAAAATTGAACTTATGGATCAATCTAAAAAGCTCTCAATGAGGATGGGTGAAAGAGTCGCCCGAACCAACAACACGATCCTATCTAACACTACTTTGCAGTTTATGAGGTTTGAGCTATCTTAACTCTTACACAAATCAGTGATCAATACTACTTCCAAGAACATGCATTTATTCTCAATACTACTCTCAAGAACATAGAAAAAATCCTTACTTTTCACTGACTGAAACTGCTTTCTCAAAATGAATATGCTTTCTTTAAGCTAATCCAGCTTTTATTATAAAAATAATGCATTTGAAACGTAGTGTTCTCTTAAAACTCTTCTCAAATGGTAACTTAAGATACTTGAACTTACTTTTGTTTAGTAGTAAATTCATAAAGTAATTATGCAAAAGCTTTCACTAATTCTTAACTTTTAACTAGATTTCATGTCATAAAATAAGCAATGAACAAATACTCAAGAAAATAAAATACATGAAGACCTATAATATCAATGATAAGAATAAAAATTCAATGAGAAGAGATCAAGGCATACTTGAAATTCAAGGAACTTAGGGGTAAAATCCCTAATTGAAATCTTAGTTAGTGAATCTAGATATAGGGTGTAAGTAAAACTTGGTCCATCACTATGAGTAGTCTGACATACTAATGATGAAGTTTTAAAAAATCTTGGAAGATGAACCCTAGCCTTAGTGTTTCTGGAAGTTTGTGAGTGGAATTTTTTATGAGAATTAGAGGGTGGAAGTAATGAAAATTTATTGACTTTGGATTCTGGGAGAAATTAAGAGTCGTGGGTTGGGGATGACGAAAATACATAAACACCCATCCTAAAATGTGAAAAGAAGAGAAAATTAAAAGAATTTCAAATCAAATGAATGCCGTCTTGAAATCGAAGCCTACTTCACATGGCACTTTGCACAACCTTAATATTTTCACTAACGCTAATGACCAATCTCCTGACTGATGTCCACTTCGTGCATCAGTTCGTGTAGATGATGTAGTGCCCAGAAAAATAGACATAACTTTTAGAACATAACTTGGATTGATGAATGGTCGAAGGCATCGGAAAGAAGGTTCAAGGACATACAATTTTATGGGTAATGGGAGACATAAATATCCATATTCTATGAGATATACTTGTTTGAAATGGAACCAAGTAAAATCTTGCATTGAAACTCAATCAGTAAAGAAACTTTCAGCTCAACTTTATGCTAGAGGACTCTTATGAAATTAATGTATCCCCAATGTTCTTTCCCCACTAAAGAATTGACCTTCTTACATACACAGAATGAGGAATCACCTGTTATGAGTCTATATACTTATAATGATTTTGTTTCAGCATTAACATAAAATTTTAAGGACTTATGTTATGACCCGAGAGTACAACCTAGTCGTAACACAACGTACTTGACCTCTCAGAGGTCTTATACAAGCCCTTAGCAGCTATTCATTTCATTATCATAAAAAATTACAGAATTTAAAACTTTTTCATAATGTAACACAAGACTAAAGGTTATTTCATTTAAAAACAATTGATACAAACTTTGGGGTACTAAGTCTCATCTTGAAATCGTAGACACGTCTTCAACACAATAGGGACACAACCCTTACAATACAAAAAGCACATTACTGGTCTATTACATGAACTTAATGTAACGATCCTCCAAATGAAATAGGATGAGCTAGAGCCTCACATGAATTTTATATGTTAATAACTTATTCAAATAATTGAATACAACCTTTGAAGTCTGTTGTAAATAATTTGGAAGACAATCTCAAGGGGCGACCAAGACGTTAGAAAACTTGTCTTTAATGTGTTTTTGTGTTGTAGTATGTCGCTCATGTTGTTATGTGTTGTTTAGAGTCTAAAAGTAGAGGAGGTGACCTTAGTGACCAAATATTCATGTTAAGGGTCAAACGTTTGGGTACGACTCCCTGAGGAACATTCTACGGGTCCTTCAGGAGGATCCAAACAATGGCCAAGAAGCTGGCAGGGCAGCGTGACCAGAACCAAGAGGGGGAAACTAGTTTGCATTGCCGTCTTGGTACGCAGCATGACTCCGTGCCACGCGGCTGTAAAGAATCTTTGTGCCCCAAAACTATTTCGTGAAGCAATTCCAGGAAATACCTCCACGTCGCGCTCTTGCTACGCAATAGCGACGGCATCCATAAAAGTCGAGTTGGACATTTCTAAAAGTACAATTAAGTTTAGGGGTGTCTTGGGTATTTTCGGGGACGGTTATTTTAACTGTTTTTTGGCATTAATATTTTTAGAACCCCCAAACCTAGAATTAGAATAAATTCTTCAGAACTAAACCATTCCCTCCTAAATAGATTCTCTTAAAACTCCATTGGAGGCCAAACTCAAGCTTAATCTAGGAGATGGATTTTCAACTTATTTTCTCTTCAATTTTCATGGGTCTTCAATAAATAAGGTATGGTAATTATTAATTCTTTAATAACCTTTCATTCAAGGAGTTCTATAGATTTTCCAAAGAGTTTCAATGATCAAATTTCTTGATTTTTCAATATAAGTACGAGTTCCTCGTCAAACAATTTTGTAAGTCATTATAATGATGAATAAATGATAAATTAGTGTTTTATCATAATTTTCTAAGTGAATTGTTTGAGAACCCATGATCCTCCTAATTGTCGAAATTGGCCTATAATATGGGTCTTTGTGAATATGATTTTATATTAATGAATTGTACTCTCATTGAATATTATTGCTAGATTTGATTGTTACCTACGTTGATTATGAATTGTTGGTGACTTATCTATGATTATCATGGCTTTGAGTTTGGGTAAGTTCAACTAATTCTTTCACTATTGTAGATTCATCAATTGAATTTATCTTGTGTGGTATGTTCCACCTATGGTGACAACACTTATTTGTTGTGTGTGTTATGATCATGGACTTGTCGGCATTATTATGTGAATTGTAGCAATATCATGTTATGGAAAATGTAAGAAAGGGTGACATGAAGGCTATGTATGAGATCCTCAACTCTAGTATGATGTTTAAAGTGTATTGATGATGGGGAATATAATGTGAATGAGAATGTTAGGGTTAGAGTGTGGTCTACATGGTTGATTATGTTAATTGCTATTGTGGAATGACCCCTACCTATATGACCCCTATATTAATGTATGATCTTATGCATGTTAGGAGTTTGTCATTCAAATGATGAATTGTGGTTTATGTCCCCTATGATGAAGGGTGAGTGTGTGGTCTAGAATCCCAAAAGTCTTTACATCTGTCACAACCCGAGAGTATACCTAGAAGATATGGTATTCTCAAATCGTTGCATGGCGTATTCGACCTCTTGTAGGTCTTATACAAGTCCTTTGACATCATTCATCGCATATGTATATATGAAAAGTGGTGTGGATTTAAAACATGTCACAACTAATGAACAATAGTTAAAATTTCCTTTCATAGAAAACATAGGAAAAGGTTAATTCTCATGTAACCATTTTAGGCACGCAAATATCTTGGGTCACAATCCATACATCAACAAAATAGAAAAAAAACAAAGTTTAATACAATGTCTTTTGAATAGAAAAGCTAAACATGACCATGTCCTCAAATCAATTTAGGACATACCACAACTTACTTGATTGGATTGTAACTCCAAATTTCACTTCAAATGACTCCTCTCAAATTCCACCTACACCTTTAGAGATAAGACAATATACGGAATCAGTACATTAGAATGCACTAAGTATGGTGTAATGCAATAAAATCATGCTAAAAGGACATTTACTTTAAAATATGTTTTCATGCTTTTTTTGAAGAAAACCTCGTAACAAAGGTATAAGAAATCCACATATATCATCACTATCACTTAAAAACCATATAAACATATAACCCTCCTACAAAAGGTTAACCTAAGACCAACTTAAGTAAGATATAAAGGGAACGCCCATACAACCCGTTCATACACCCCTAAGTGATCCTCAAGACTACGTAAGGCAATATCATTCACTTTTTTCAATTAAACCCCTACCTAAGGTTACTCTAAGACTCACCTATGTAAGACATGAAGAGACAACACATACACCCTCTTCAAGCCTACCTAAGAAATCCTTAAAGCTACTCTAGATAAGTACCTTCTTATTCACATGCATTAACTTAAGTCAAATATGTTCATTAACCATTAAGAGACAATTAACAATTAAGTACTTCACATAATGGTCTTGGAAAAGACCTTTAGAAACCACATACTAGCAGTAGCAAAGCCAACTCGTGCAATGTATAGCTAGCATCCCGTTAACCTACCTACACTTTGTAGAACTCATCAAATTCTAGAATGCATCCCACAAAATGAGAATAGGCATTAACCTAGATAGACCATACTAGCTAGGCATGGAATCCAGAGTCTACCCTACTCCGATAGAGGGTGTTACTTGCCAGGTAGAACTAGGACACATCCCATGTAAGCACATGGTAGAGGAATATCAAGGGATTCTGTTTACTCTAGTCTCAAATTAAGTAGAGTCACTCCCAAGTGTATTCACGTCGTGATAACCTTAGTTCTCATAGAATATGTTCAATCACAAGGGTATATCAATAGTACCATATAATAGTCACTACCAAATCATAAAATACCTTACCAAGGTTGGGTTCCTAGGGCTGCATACAACGGTTACAAGTATAGCTCAACGAATTTCTTCAGTATGGTTTCATGTTATTCCGGGCAATTACCCCTAAGTCCATCACTCACACAAGAAGGATACCATTACGACTTTAAACTTCAAGGATATCATAACCTTCTTTCTAGTTTGAGATTCCAAGTTAATGACCATCATAACAATGTTCAAGGTCATACTTCATTCATACATTCACATAAATAACAAATATGATTTAGCCTACTATGTCAAGAGTTCATATTCACACTCTTCATGTATCAAGTAGAGGGACGTAGGTCTACCAAAACAAGATACACTTTATCATCTTATCGCATGTACAATAACAATCAATTAACACATAGGGTCAACTAGGTATACTACAATTCATGCTACCTATTTCTATAGAAACATCAACAAAGTATATCATAGGACTCATATAGTCAACTAGAGAGAATCATACTTTAACATCAAGTATACACATATAAGGCATTACTATAGCCTATCGTGAGTACTTATAGTAACTTAGAAGAACACATTCTTTGACTTCATATGTACACATAAACCATATAAGCCTTCACAATGATCACCTCTACAAGGTATAAAATGATAACAACACAATTCATAAAGTAATACCGACAAGGCCACATTCTTCACAATTTATAGCACATAAGCACCGCCACCATAAGTGGAACATACAAACCAACACAATTCAATACCTATATTACACAGTATAGAATATATTAGGTCAACATACCACCATTTAATCATCCACACCTCCAATCCTTAGCTAATTCAACCCATTCAATTGACAAAAGCACTTACCAATAGTCATACACTTCAATCCAAACAAACAATAAAACTATACAATCATTCAATATTATATAATATTAAAATCATCAAACTAAAGCATCCTATATAAAATTCTAACATAATCAATCAATAACCCAAAGTAATCTACACAAGAATTCAATTCAGTAAAGATAAAATCAAATCACCCATATTACAGCCAAAATAAGAAAATCAAAATTTTCATGGTATCATGGATATTTTGATATAAAATCATCAAAATAACATCGATTCAATCATAAACCATTGATTAAAATTGTTTTATGCAAGAACCTATTGCTAGAATTCAAAATAGAAGATTTTATGTTTTTGAAGTCTTAGAAAAGCCTTTGAAGTTTGGCACCTTGAGAAAGAGAGTTTAAGGATGAAACACCATATATTTAATGGACATATTCCACGAATATTCTTAAGATTTGATGGAAAAATCAAGATACAAGCTCCCACCTTTGTTCAAGCTCCAATGGAGTTTTACGAATTCTATTTAGGATATTGGGTTTTTGAATTGAATAATGAACTCCACTTGGGGTTCTATACTTATAAAGTCACTAATAAAATCAAATATGACCATAAGTAACCTCCCATTTTAATTTTTAGAATGCTAGGAGAAATACCCAACTTGCACTTTCCTTGGCCGAGACACCTGTAGAAACATGCAAGTGTCAAACAATGGAAGCACCTAGAGCAGACTACGAATTTGGATATGTCTCAATAGACCCCTCAGAGAGGTGTATAAGCTCTCACACTATGTATTCGGCTATGCCTCAACAGACGAGGCGTCAACAGTACAACGTCAGTCATTTTTGCAATCATTGGTTGGGACTGCTTTTGGCAGCTTTGTGCCAATAGTTGGGTCCTCCACAAGAACCCTTAGGGTGGTCCATGAAGAGTCGCGCCCAGACGTTTCCAACCTAAATATATATGTCTAGGTGTTAGGAACCTTCCCCATAAATTTGAACTCAAACAAACATTTAAAACATGCGAAGGCACACTAGAACACACAAGCACGTCTCAAGGCTATCTTTTGAACATCGTGGACGTTTCACATCCAAACTCAATAAAAATCTATACACTACTTTAAAACACAATAATAAGCCTCTTAAGACCTTATAACCTCATGACACAAATGTTAGGCTCTATTTTCACCTAGTTCGTTTTAGGGTGTTACAATATGTGAATAGTTCATAAATTAACATATTGTGAATGTGTTGTGGTTCTTTGAGGGAAGTTTATTTAATGAAAATTTTGTTTCTATTATACCATTATGATAACTAATATGTACATATACACACACTCCATGCAGTGTTGAGAAAATAAAATGTCTATATTATCAATTGAAAGGTTAATTCTCATATACACCTATGTAGATATTTTATTATGCATGACAAATATAGCAAGGTATGAACATGTATTTCATATATGAGTTTATGTTAAAGTATTTATCACGTATGTAAACACACATGAAAGAATGAATGAATAAGTTTTATGATGATTTAGTGAAAGTGAGTCTCTTGAAAGGTTTCTCATGTCTACGCTAAACTAGACTATGTTATGAATATGGTATGATTATGTGAAAGGACATTCCCACATAATGAAGGTTCTATAATGAAAGGTCATTCTCATATTATCAACCTTTGAGTTATATGATATATGAGGGATTAAGTCCCTAAAGCCTACTTTATGAACTAAGGTTAAATAAAGGCTTGAATATGTGAAAAAATTGAGTTTGAGCTTAGCACCGAGTGAACATAATAAATGAGAGTGGAAGGCTTCACATCTATGAAGTTCGGCTTCCCACATGAGAACCTTTACATTTAGAAAGCTTGGTTTCCCAACATAGATGTTGTCTCATGAGATGGAAACCTTCACATTAAGCAAGACTAAGTTTCTAGTAGCAATCTCCTTGTTCCATAACTACGTGCCCCATAGGTCTTAGCTTAGTGTATCATTTAGATAGATTTTATGTATGAAGTTTCTACCTTGGAAAATAGAACCCTCTCTTTTTGGTGTGGGAGTAGAACACCAGATTCCATGTAGCTCACATGGTCTATGTCGGTTATGTCTATGTCTCTCGAAAGTTAAAAAAATTAACTAAGATAAGAATAAGAAATCTAGTCATGACTTCTTGAAGAGTTACTTAGTGTAGGTAGAACTAAGGACCCTAATTATGCATGCATAAGTGGACATTAAGGGAGGTTATGATTAGTTTCGCTGATGAAATAAGGACTATGGTTTATGTATGTTTAAATGAAGGTATGTTGAAGTGACTTTCTTAATGTAAAGACATGAAGTATTACTATGCATGTGAAATACATGTCTTCTAAATGTGTTTGTTTAGTATATGTGGAGGAATGGGACTCCAAGTATACATTGCACAAGTGAACTTGTGAAAGGGGTTGTAAGTGGGATTTACCTATGATATAAAGTAAATGGATTATGACTATGATGTAATGAATGAAGGAGTTCTTATGTGAACATTAATGAAGTATGTTGGTCTTATGTCTAATGATAAATGAACATGTTCTAACTTGTTGAATATAATGTGCTTAGTCTAGGGATGCTTCCTAGGAACACTTGGTATGAGTGGTATCATGGAATGTTATGCACATTGCGCTAGTGTAACTTGGGAGTTGGCTTAGATGATAGTTCCTATGTGAAGATTATATCTTATAATGTGCTTATGACTTTATGAAATATGTGGTGGGAATTATTAAGGCTAAATGAAAGTTCATCTTTGGTGACCTTAAAGTGATAGATTTTACTAAGTATTGCTTAAGGGGTGCTTCAGGAAAGGAGGTAAGATAAAAAAAATAAAGGTAATGTATTGGAGATATTGTACGCATCTTGAATGGGATAAATGTTTTTATGTTTTGTCATGAATGGTATCCATGTCTATTATAATGTGTATGAACTATATTGTGTTTTTTTTTATCAAGGTTCATCATTTTTTCCTAAAATTGCATGATTCATGGTTTCAAACTAAATGTACTCTTTAAAGCATGTTTTTGCATGGTTATCATACTTAATGCATTCTTGTACTAAAATCATTCTAGTTCATCTTTTTATACTAAAAGTAGGTGGTGGCGACTAATAAACCTTTACTAGAATGAACATCTTTGAATACTATTCCCAAGTTAGGGTGTTTCCTTAAAGATTCAAGGACCCTTATATTTAAAAGTTTTCTTTAAGCTCATTTATGACATAGTAGTTGCGTTTGTTTTATAAGGGTCATGTCCCTTTTGTGTTATAGCCGTGTTGTAAAATGGCTACATCGAGACTTGGTACTTCCATTATATTTCAAAAAGGTGTTAAATGAGATGAATTCTATTTTTGTGTTATATTGTGAATAAAATTTAATTCACCACTATTTTATGTCTATGCAATAAAAGATTTCTAAGGGCTTGTATATGACCTCTAAAAGGTCGACTACGCCGTGTTACTTCTATGGAGTACTTCCCGGTCATGAGAAACTTGGTATTAGAGCATAAGGTTATGAAAAAGTCTTAGCATTCAAAGTCTCATAAGAAACGTCTAGTAGAGTATTGTTCATCAGTGTGAGTCGCAGCACATCTGTGAGGGAGAGGCAATAAGATGATATAAGTTTCACTTTTTCATTACTCTTGTGTCATGTCATAGAGCTTAACTCCATATGACCTCTCTCTTATTTCCCTTGTATAGTGGTCTTCAAGATGTGATTGTTTGGGAAGAGGTATTGTTTCAACGTTTGAGGGAGAAAAAGCTGAGTTTTGATACTTATTATGGTTTTTTGACTACATGAGCATATTGAAGGTAGATTTGGAAGTTGAATTATGTATAGTACTAACATGATAAGAGTTGTTATGGATGAATAAAATCCTTTTTGTGATGGAGATTTGGTTTATTCTTATGTATAATTATAGTATAAAGTTATTGTGTACACTTGAGAAGTTTCGGAGGAATGTGGTAGATAGTGTGAGTTAAAAGTTTCCCTTTTGTATGAGCAATGATTCATGGTTCTCCTTGTATGGAGTGCAGTTCTTTTGCAGGCTTACTCCTAAGAGGGGAAGAAGGGATTTTATTCCATGAGTTGGGATACTTTTTTGCTCTAAGGTTGACTTCGAAGGTTGCATCTACCCCTTAGTTCAATGGAAGGACAAAAGAATAGATGTTGACCAACTCGAAAGGGGTTAATTGTTTTTTTATGATTGATATTAAGTATGAATATTCGAAAAGAGTGTTTAGAGAAAACCTAGGCATTGTTGTTTGGAAAGAATTACAGTAAGGGTGATGATAAGGGCTTGATGTGATAAGGATCCGATTCAGCTCATTCCAAATGAGAGATAATGTGCCTAGATTGTAAAGTTTTGAGTGCCCGTAATATTCCTATGTTGATTTTCCTTGAGTTTATCCATGCTGAGAACCACCTTGGGTGAATGATATGAAGTTGAGTAACATAGATACTCATTTTTGGATTCTTTAAGTCCTTAACTAATGGAGTGTAGTGAAGATTTAGCGAGAAATGGTTCCTCATTTGGTGTGAAATGAGGTGATGCTTAAAAAGGTTCACATAAATTTGATCCTAAAAGGGGGACGTTGTGTTGAGTAGTTAGGTTGTTGATATCCCAATATATTTCCTTCTATTCTTACTCAAGCTTGATACCAAAGAGTTCTTAGTAGCTTGTTCATTCTTTGGAGTCTTACAAAAGAGTATAAGTTGCATGTTCTCTACATGGTATGCATTTCCTAGATGACACTATGTCATGCATATTTTGATAGATTCTTATTTCATGCAAACGAATTTTTGGAACAACTAAATATTTCTCATATTGTTGTGCATCTTAATAAAAGCACGTTTGACTTCATGAGGTGGTTTAATGAGCACGCGTGGTTGCACTTTTGATGTAAGGGTATTTTGGCGACACATTGAGGTGTTGAGTTTTCTTTAAAATAACAAAATATAAATTCACTTTAAGAATAAGTGATTTTGTGTTGTTTGGAAGTTCTACATAGGCTCACTCTTAAGGAGTGTTGGTGTACCTAGGCAATATTATTGATATGTGCCTATGAGTTGTGATTCATTCCCTGAATAATGAATGTTTATAAAAACTAGTGTTATGTAAGAAAATGAAAATTTGTGAAATAACTTCCAAATACTATGATTTGTTTGGACCTTCCCTTTTGACTTCATGAAAAAAGAAGTATGAGCATGATTTGGTTAGGAGTTGAGGATTTCTCCTTAAATGAATTGACCTTTGTGAAATGCTTGCATATGAACTTTATGATGTCATCTCTATATGTTGTGACTAGGATAAGGTAGTCCCTCCTTGAACATAATTAAACATGGTAATTTCATGTATGTACTTTATAATATGATGATTAAATGATAAGACTAGTAGATGATCTATAATCCTCATGATAGGGTGCATATAGTATGAATTGCTTAAATTGCCCCAGGAGTTGAAATGTTGATCCTACCTATGTGTGTTTTGAAAATTATTGCATTTTAGACCCTATGATGAGATAAAAAGGGTAAATATCATGTCATTATTAGGAGAAGGTAGTTTCTCCTAAGAACATGAGAAAAGTTTATGTGTTTGATACATTATGAGTTAGTGAATGAAGATTTTACATGCTTATGTTGCATTGACTACATAATGATATAAAGTTGGTGTTCCTTGTAAGTTTGGTGCATTGACTATTTTGTAGTATTAATGTGGTGTGTTTATGACCTGCTAGTCTTGAGTCTCTAAACCTTGAAAGTGTTTTAAGTATTTTAATGTCAATCGAAGACAAATGTTTTTTATGTGGGGGATATTGTAACGACCCTAAAAATGAAATAGGCTTATCTAGAGCCTCACATGAATTTGATGAATTAATAACTTGTTAAATAATGAAGTAAAGACTTTGAAGTTAGTTGTAAAAAAATTGGAAGTCAAACGTCAAGAAACGACCAAGACGTTTGCAATTAGTGGAGGTGAACTTATTGCCCTAATAATCATGTTAATGGTCAAAACGTATGGGTACAACTCCTCTAGGACTACTCTAAGGGTACTTGAGGAGGACCCAAGCATCAATAAAGAAGCTGCCAGGGCAGTCTGACTAGAACCAAAAAGGGGAAACCAGTCCGCGTCGCAGGCTTTTCACGTAGAATTCCTCTGTGTCACACTCCTCTCATGAAGCTTTATGACTTTTATTGAATCAATTCCGAAAAAAACCTCTGTGTGACGGGCTAGCCACGCAATATCGACTTTGCCAATAAAAGTCAAGTTTGATATCTTTTAATGTCCAATTAAGTGTAGGGTTTTTTGGGGTACGGTTATTTTACCTATTTTTGGCATTTTGATTTTGTTAAAACCCTTAAATATAGAATTAGAATTTATTCTTCAAAACTAAACCTTTCCTTCCCAAATAGATTCTCTCAAAACTCCATTGGAGGCCAAGCTCAAGCTCAAGCTACGAGATGGGTTTTCAAATTATTTATTCTAAATTTTGATGGGTCTTCAATAAATAAGGAATGGAAACTCTTGATTATTAAATAACGTTTCATTCAAGGATTTCTATCAAAGATTTTCCAGAGAGTTTAAATGATCAAATTTCCCAATTTTCAATCCAAGCATGGGTTCCTCATCAAATGATTTTCTAAGTCACTCTAATGATGAATTAATAATGAATTAGTCTTTTTATGATGATTTACTAAGGAAATTCTTGGAGAACCCATGATCCTCCTAATTGTCGAAATTGGCCTATAATATGGATTATTGTGAATATGCTATTATGTTAATGAATTGTACTTGAATCGAATTCTATTGTTAGATTCGATTGTTACCTATTTTGATTATGAATTGTTGAGGATTGATCTATGATGATCATGGCGTGGAGTTCGGGTAAGTTTACCTAATTCTCTCACAAGTGTAGATTCATTAACTGAATTTCTCTTGTGTGGTATGTTCCACCTATGGTGGCAATGCTTATTTGTTATGTGTGTTACGATCATAGCAGTGTCGGCATTATTATGTGAATTGTAGCAATATCATGTCATGGACATGTATGATAGGGTGCCATGAAGGCTATATATGAGATCCTCAATGTTAGTATGATGTTTAAAGTGTATTGATAATGGGGAGTATAATGTGAATGAGAATGTTAGGGTTAGGCTGTGGTCTGCATGGTATATTATGTGTAGTGCTATTGTGAAATGGCCCCTACCTATTTGATCCATATATGAATGTGTGATCTTATGCATGTTGCGAGTTGCCTATTCAAATTGTGAATTGTGGTTTACGTCCCCTATGATAAAGGGTGAGTGTGTGGTATAGAATCCCTAAAGGCTTTATATGTGAATTGTTTATAACTTTGGATATTATGAATATGTTGTTTACCTTTGAAGGAAAGTTCCCTTAATGAAAAAGTTGTTGCTATTATGCCATTATGATGACCAATATGTACCCATACACAAAAACTCCATACATAGTTAAGTATATGATATGCCTATGGTGTCAATTGAAAGGTTAATGATCATATGCAACCATATAGATGTCTTATTATGCATGGAAAGTATATGACTTGGCATGTGTTGTATAAATGTGTTTATGTTACAGTCTTTCTCACATATGTACACACACGTGAATAAATGAATGATTAAAGTTTATGATGATCTAGGGAAAGTGAGTATCTTGAAAAGTTTCCTCAATTTAACTCTAAACTAGACTACGTTATGAATACGGTATGATTATGTGAAAGAACATTCTTATATAATGAAGGTTTTATGACGAAAGGTCATTCTCATCTTAGCAACACTTGAGATATATGATATATGAGGGATTAAGTCCCTAAAACCTACTTTATGATCTAAGGTTAAATAAAGTCTTAAAGATGTTTAAAAGGGGAGTTTGAGATTAGCATCAAGTGAACATGATAAATGAGAATGGGGCTTCACATCTACCAAGTTAGAGCTTCCCACAAGAGATCCTTCACGATTAGCAAGTCCAGGTTCCCAACATAGATGTTTTTCATGAGAAATAAACCTTCACGTTTAGCAAGTCTGTGTTTCTAGTAGCAATCTCCTTGTTTCATAACTACATTCCCCCGTAGATCGTAGCTTAGTGGATCCACTAGATAGCTATTATATATGAGGGTCCTACCTTAGCAAGTAGTACCCTCTCTTTTCGGTGGTGGGAGAGAACACCGGATTTCATGCACCTCGCATGGTCTATGTCAATTATGGTTATGTCTCCCAAAAGTTAAGAAATAAACTATGATAAGAATATGAACTCTAGTCATGACTTCTTGAAGAGTTACTTAGTGTAGCACTATGGACCCTTCTTATGCATTGTACAAGTTGACCTTAACGGAGGATATGATTAACTTTACTTATGAAATAAGGACTATGGTTTATGTATGTTGAAATGAGCGAATGTTAAAGTGACTTTACTTATGTCAATACATGAAGTAGGATTATGCATGTGAATTACATGTATGGCTTTTTAATGGGTTTGCTTAGTATATTTGAAGGAATGGGACTACCTGTGTACATTGCACAAGTGAATTTATGAAGGCGTTGTGAGGGTGGTTTTCCTATGATATGAACTAAATAGTTTTAGACTGAGATGTATTGAATGAAGGAGTTCTTATGTAAACTTGTTGAATATGAAGTGCCTAGTCTAGGGAGGCTTCCTAGAAACGTTCGGTGTGAGTGGTATCATGGAATGTTGCTTGAACATTGCACTAGTTTGACTTGGGGGTTGTCATAGGTGATGGTTCCTTTGTAAAGACTATGTATTATGATGTGCTTATGACTTTATGTATATATGTGGTCAGAACCCTGAAGGCTATATGAAATTTCATCTTTGTTGACCTTAAGGTGATACGTTGTACGAAGTATTACTTAAGGGCTTCTTAAGAATATGAGTTGACATAAAAAAGGATAGGCAATGTATTGGAGGTATTGAACGTGTATTAAATAGGATAATGATTTTATATGTTGTCATGAATGGTATCCATGTGTATTATGATGTATGTAAACTATATTGTGTTTGTTTTATCAAAGGTTCATGAAGTTTTTCTAAAATCGCATGATGCACCGTTTCAAACTAAATTTCCTCTATAAAGCATGTTTTTGCATGGTTATCATACTTTGTGCATTCTTTTACTAACACAATTCTTCTTCATCTTTTTACACCAAGCGTAGGTGGTGGTGGCTAATGGACTTTTCCTCGAATGAAGATTTTGGATTACTATTCCCATATTCCGGTGTGTCCTTAAAGTTTCAAGGACCCTTATGTTTAAAAGTTTTCTTTAAGTTCATGTACTAGATAGTAGTTGATTTTGTTTATAAAGGTCGTGTCCTTTTGTGTTGTAGTCATGTTGTAAGATGGCTAAATCGAGACTTAGTACTTCCATTGCATTTCAAAAAGGTTTTAAATGAGTTGAATTATAGTCTTGTGTTATATTGTGAAAAACTTTCAAATTCTGCACTATTTTATGTCTATGTGATGAAACAATGTCTAAGATTTTGTATAAGACCTCTTTGTTACTTCTAGAGAGTATTCCCCTATTGTGATAACCTTGGTATTAGAGCAAAAGGTTGTGGAATGCTCTTAGGATTCAAAGTCTCATGAGCCATGTCTAGTAGACACTTTTTCATCGATTTGAGTTGCGACACATTTATGAGGGAGAGGCTATAGGACGATAGAAGTTTCACTTTCTTGATTACTCTTGTGTTGAGCCATAGATCCTAACTCCATATAAACTATCTCTTATTTCCATTGTCTAGTGGTCTTCTTTATGTGATTGATTGTAAGAATGTGATGTTTCAAAGATTGAGGGAGAAAATCATGAGTTTTTATGCTTATTATGGTTTTGTGACTGGATGACCATATGTGAAGGTAGATTAGGAAGTTGCATTATGGTATAGTCCTAACATGATAAAAGTTGTTATGGATGAATGAAATCCTTTTTGAGATGAAGAGTTGCTTTATTGTTATGTGTAATGATAGTATAAAGTTATAGCGTAGACTTGAGGAGTTTTAGAGGAATGTGATACATAGTGTGAGTTGAAAGTTTCCCTTTTGTATGAGTAATGAGTCTTGGTTGTCGTTGTGTGTATTGGAGTTCTTTTGCAGGCTTACTCCTAAGACAGGAAAAAGGGCTTTAGTCCATGAATTGGGATAGTGTTTTTATCTAAGGTTGACTTGGAAGGTTGCATGTACCCCTTAGTTCATCGAAAGGACAAGAGAATAGATTTTGTCCAACTCAAAAGTGGTTAGTTGTCTTTTAATATTGATCTTATGTATGGCCATTTGAAGAGAGTGTTTAGATAATACCTAGGCATGGTTTGTTGGAAAGAATTACATGAAGGGTGATAATAAGGGCATCATGTGATAAAGAGTCGATTGAACATACCCCAAGTGGGGGATAATGTGCCTAGACGATAAATTTTGGAGTGCCCTTTATATTCCTACATTGAGTTTCTTGAGTTTCTCCATGTGGACAATCGACTTGGTTGATTGATATGAAGTTAAGTGACATAAATACTCATTTTTGGATCCATGAAATCCTCACCTAATGGAGTGTACTGAAGATTTAGTGAGTAATGGTTCCTCACTTAGAGTGGAATGAGCTGATTCCTGAAAAGGTTTGCATAAGGACATACTGGAACTTTGGAATAGTAATTTTTAACTCTTTATTCTAGGAAAGGTCCATCAGACACCACCACCTACACGTGGTGTAACAAGATAAAGAAGAATCGTACTAGTACAAGAATGCACCAAGTATGATAACCATGCCAAAAATTCTTTTAAAGATGACATTTAGTTGGAAATCATGCATCATGTAATTTTAGAGAAACCTCATGAACATTTGATACAATAAGCACAATATAATTCACATACATCATAATAGACATGGATACCATTCACAACAACACATAAATCCATTTATCATATCTGAGACATATTAAATACCTCCAATACATTACCTTTTGCTTTTACCTTAACTCCTTACCTCAAGCAATACTTAGTGCAATGTATGAGTAGTGTCCAGTTCCACCATCCATACCAAAGTATCAACTTAAGTTCACCAAAGGTTAATATTCATACAACCTTCATCAATTAAACCACAACTTTCATAGAGACATAAACACATCATAAACATAGACTTCACATAAAAACCATCACCTAAGACAACCCAAGTCACACTAGTGCAATGTGCAAGTAGCATCCCATAATACTACTCACACCAAGTAATCCAATGAAGTCACCCTAGACTAGGCACATCATATTCAACAAGTCACTGCATATTCATTGAACACTAGAAGTGATCCTATGAAATCACCCTAGACTAGGCACATCATATTCAACAAGTCACAACATATTCATTTAACACTAGAAATAAGACCAACATTCTTTATAACCCTCAACTAAGATATCATTCCTCTATTACATCTTAGTCATTACTCATTTAGCCTTTATGAACATTCTAAGAACAATATACAATTCCATACATCAATACATCAAGACCTTACTCAAAACCTCAATCAAAGTCCACTAGTGCAATGTGTATGTGAAGTCCCATAACACCACACAAACAACGCAAACCAACAACTAGGTCACAAGCATTGTCATATACCTCATGCATCAATATAACAGGTATAGTCAACAACATGCATACTAAGTTAGACCATCATCATGTATATCAAATGAAGCCAACATAAATACCTAAAGAACCCACCCTAGAACTCTTCTCAAGATCCATTTGTGCAATGTATAGGTAAACTCCCATTCCCTTACCCATACTAAGTAACATCTCGTAAGTAATCCTAGTTAGTGTTCACCTTCTTACTTTCATTTATTCATTTTAATATTCGTGAAACTTCTCAATAATTGACATAGACCAAGTGAGCTACATGGAATCCGGTGTCAACCCCTCACACCAAAAAAAAGGGTGTCCTACTTGCCAAGGTGGGGAATAAATAAGGTTCTTGTGGTGACACATAGTTAAGGAACTTGGAGGTTGTTACTAGAAACCCTCTATGCTAATTCGCTTTCCACCTCATAAGAAAATCGGGTGAACCTCCCTTCCTTTGTGAAGGAACACTCTCATTGTCAAGTTCACTCGGTGCTAATCTAAATTCCCTGTTTTAAGAGACTTCAAGTATTTCTTAAACATTAGTTCATAAGATAGCCCTTAGGGGCTTAACCCCTCATATATCATATTCCTAGTCATAGGTTGTATAATGAAAATGTCCTTTCATCAAAACAAACATCATGTGAGAATGTCCTTTCACATAATTATAACATTCATAACATAGTCTAGTTTAGAGTACAATTGAGGAAACCTTTCAACAAACTCTCATTCACTAGATTATCATTAACCTTTGTCATTCATACTTTCATGTGTGTATACACATGTGAGAAAACCTTTAACATAAACACGTTAAGAGAACACATGTTCATACTTTACTAGTCATATTGTTTCTATGCATAATAATATATAAAGGTGCATATGAGAATCATCCTTTCAATCAACACACTAAATATATCATACTCATAGTTATACATGGAGTGTGTGAGTACATACTGGTCCTCATAATGACATAATAGCAACAACATTGTTATTAAGGGAACCTCCCTTGAAGGGATCACAACATATGTACAATACACCCAAGTTATGAACAATTCACATATAAAGCCTTTAGTGATTCTAGACCACACACCCACACCTCATCATAGGATGCATAACCACATTCTACATTGAATAGACAACTTCTAATATGTGTGGGCTCACTCATTTATATAATGGACATATAGGTAAGGTCCATTCCTCAATGGCACTTAGCATAATCAATCATGTATACCACACCTTATCCCTAACACTATCATTTACATTATACTTCAAACTATCCACACACCTTAATCATGATACTAACATTGAGGACTACATACATGACCTTCATAGGACATCTTCATACTCTTGATCATCATAATAACATTTCACTTTACTTATATTACCCTCAAGTCCATGATCACAACATCTACACATAGAAGAAGTAAACACCTGCACCATAAGTGGATCAAGCTATACAACATCAATTCTAATACTATAGACAAGAAGTTACGTCAACTTACCAATTCTACAAAATATGATAAACAAATATCAATCCTCAAAAATTCATAATTAATACATAAATATAATAATAAAATTCAACAATATATCTCAATATAAGCTTAATTCACTTAACATTCAATCAAGATCACAAAACCAACTTAATAGGTTAAATCAAGAGTTTAGGGAGATCATGGGTTCATCTATGAGTTTCATTGAAAATAATCTTAAAACCATAATTAAACATTAATTAATCATTACAATGATTTTAGAAACACTTTGACAATAAACCCATATTTAGAATGGATTGAGAACTTTGATCATTGGAACACATTGGAAAACCTTTGATAGAATTCATTGAATGAAAGGTTATCCAAGGATAAAGAGTTAACACACCTTAGAGAATATATTTTGGGAGGGAAGGGTTTAATTTGAAGAATGACTCTAATTCTAGGTTTAGGTGTTTTAACTAACTTAAAATACCCTAAAATGGTTAAAACAACCATCCATATTTTAATTATAATGTGAGGTAAATTTACCAATTCACCACTTGATTGGTCGAGACTTAGGCACTGTTGCACGTGGCCATTGACGGCAACCGTTAACGGACCATAAATGGATTGACGGTCCCATCCTGGTCTTTCGTCGATGGTAACTGAGGCTCCTCAATTTTGGGGCTAAGATCCCACAACTAAGTGTGGAGCCACTCCCCCTTCCTACGAGGCGTCAACTGGTTAATGCGGTGTCAATGGGGGTCGTTAATCAAGACTGTATTGACGGTTTTTTGGCCAATGTTTGATTCCTTCTCGAGGAACCTTAGGGTGTTCCTTGGGGAGTTGTACCAAGAATTTTTGACCCTAAACACAACCATCTAGATACTAGGGTCACCACCAATAATTTTAGACTCCAAATTAAACATCACTTCAAAACAAGTGAACCATACTCGAACACACTAGCACACTAAAAACTAGTTTTCGGACGTCTTGGTCGTCGTTTGATGTTTGAACTTGAAAATCTTTAAACTAACTATTAAAAGATGTTTCTTACCTTATTTACCAGTTATTAACTCCTAAAATTAATGTTAGGCTTTAGTTATCCTATTTCATTTTGAGGGTCATTGCGTCTTACAAGTTCGAACACTTAATGAGACATCAAAATCTTGAGTGTTAGAAACGTATTACGGTTGATGAGGTGAAGCCTGATATTAATATGTTGAGCAAGGGAAAAGTGACAACACGAGATGAGATTCCGGCTCAGTTTTGAAAGAATACAACTACTAAAGCATATTTTAAGTTGTTGACTTACTTGTTCAATGTCATATTTATGACAAGTAAGATTCATGAGGAATGAAGGTAGACTACAACACCCAGCCGGGCCTCTTTTGTTCCAATTAATTTGAAAACAAAAATGTCTGTTATAGTTGTAATATTTCATTTTAATTGAATAGTTAATATTCAAGCAACAAGAAAAAATTCCCATTTTTTATATTTTTATATAAAGTCAAATAAAATATATGAAATAGAAAATTCGATCAAAAAAAAAAGTCTCATTTCTCTTTCTGCTTTTTGATTTTATGTTTACCATCTTGAGTACATTGTATAGTAAAAAGTTGATAAGCAAAATTACAACAACTACATGGGTATTAAGTAGTTAAGCCACAATGTGAAAAGAGCTTATGGTGTTCATTGACTTCAAAAAGGCATACGACAAAGTCCTGAAGGACGTGGAGGCAAGAAGTGTATTGGTGGAAGATAACGGAGATAAATAACATGTACCAAGGAACTGAAATATAGGTAAAAATAGTGGTAAAAGACTTAGAGCACTTCTAGATAGAAATAGAATTTTATATGGGGTCAACTTTAATTCTTTTCTTGTTTACTTTGATGATGGATTGGTTGAGGCCATATATTAAAGATGTGGTGCCTTGATTTATGATATTTGCATATATTGTATCGATTGACAAGATGCAAAATGGAGTTAATGCTAAGCTAGAGGTGTGAGACAAATTTGGATACTACGGAGTTCAGGTTGAGTAGGATCAAGATAGAGTATGAAGAGTGTATATTTTGTGAGGTGATGCATGAAGAAGGCATGTAAGTGAGTGTTTGTATGTTTGAAAAGAAATACTAAAACTTTATTGAAAAAAATCGATTTAACTTAATTTCATAAGAAATAACCATTTTTATAAAAGAGAGTCGTCACTAAGAAATTAAGAAAAGTTATAGTTTTTCAAGTAAATTTAAATTACAAACCCATTTAAAATTCAAAAAGAGGGTTCAGGGTTCAATTTACACTTCGAGAAGGGTTAAAGCATTCAAATGCATGTTAACATACGGTTGACCTACGACTTGGCTAAAATATTTCGCAAATTTTGAAAAATGTAATATTTGGCAAATTTTGAAAAATGTACTTTAAAAAAGAGTAATTAGAAATTAATTGAAAAATAAATTGACTTATACACTTTTAATTATTTTAGAGAAAAAAAAGTTCAAATATAATACTAATTGTGTCAATTAACTAAGTAAAATCACTTAAAATAACAGAAATGATTTTTCATTAAGGAGATTTAATTAAGTTTAAGTCACACAATTATAGTTAATTAAACAACAAGGAATCATCAAATACAATAATAAAGGGAAAAGAAAAATAAAAATAACACTACACACACATTTAAGATGATAAATATCAAGTTATAAACATACTTTTTAATAATAAACTACTTATAGCATATTATTATCAAGTTATAGCATATCAAGAAAAAATATATTCTTCTCATTATTTTTTTAAATAATAATTAACTTATTTAAATAATTACATTTATTATTCAATTACCTTTTTTAAACCAATTTATTTAATTAAATTAATATTTTATGTTACCTTTTTTAAATCAAACTATTTGATTACATTATTTTTTTAAGTTACCTTTTTTAAATAAAACTCTTTAACTAGTGTAAATTAAATTAAACATTATATAGTTACCTTTTTAACAAAAATTATAAAATAATAGTGATTTTATCATTCCATAATAACTACCCAACACTATCTAAAACAATAACAGTTTTTAAAAAAAAACGTCGCACGTTATTTTTAAAAAAAAATTATATGCCCCAAATATATTGTTCTTCCCCAAATCCTCACCAAATCTTCTTTTTGCACGCCTAACATTGATTCTTCACCAAATTTGGTTGTTTTGATAAAAAATCACTCAAATTTGTATAACTTCTAACATTCTTCTTCACCAAATCTTCCACTTTTGCACTTAAATCTTCCACTTTTGCACACAAATCTTCCTCTTTTGCTCTCAAAAAATTATATAATGTCGAAGAGAGACAATGAAACCCCGCGAAAAAGTAGATGGTTGAACGATGAAACAAGATCTGAGGAATTTCATGCTCTATTTTTCAACATTTTGTCACAAACACAACCACAATCTTCATCTGCAAAAGAGAAATCTAGAACAGAAAAAATCAAAAATGAAAAAAACAGCCCAAGGAAATCGAGAAGAAGAGAAAAGGGAAAGAAAAGCAAACTGTAGATGAATCTGAGAAAAAAGTGAAGAAAACAAATTAAATACTCATCAGATTCTGACTCTGATTTTGTAGATGAGTTGATAAAGTCAAAATCAAAAAAATCAAGAGACACTGAAATCGACACTTCACAGTTAGAAGAAACAATTAAACTCAAAAAAATTTTAAAGGTTAATAAAAGTTTTTTAAAAAAAATTTAATTTAAATTATCTGTTTAATTTTGTTCTAATTTCGATTTTAATTGTGAATTGTATAGTACATGTTTTATGTTGTGTTATTTGTGTATGAAATAATTAATATATTTTTTATTATAGAAGTGTATGAAATATTTTTAATAAGTTTGTATGATATTTTTGACTATTAATATTCATAATAAGACTAAATACTTTATGTTTTAATTTTGTACATTTAGTGTTGAATAAATTGTGTATGAAATAATGTTGTAAGTTTGTATGAATTTGTATGAAATGCTACATCTATTTTATTACATTATAAATGTATAAACAATATATGAATTGTGTATGATTTATTGTATTAAGTTTGTATGCTATGTGTATGAAATTACATATTTTTTTCTCTTACATTATCAATATATAAAACATGTATGAATTGTATATGATTCAATGTATTAAATTGGTATGCTATGTGTATGAAATTCCATATTTGTTTCTCTTACATTATCAATATATGAATAATGTATCAATATTGTGTGATTTTGTACATTTAGTGACAAATGATTTGTATATAAAATAATGTATTAAGTTTGTATGAATTTGTATGAAATGCTATATTTGTTTTATTACATTATCAATACATTAATAATGTATCAATTGTGTATGATTAATGTATTAAGTTTGTATGATATGTGTATGAAATTTTTTATATTTTTTTTTCACATTAGCAATGTATGAATATAGTATGATAAACGTATTAATTTAATTTTAACAATTTTGTAGGAGAAGAAGACACAAACACATTTGTCTTCATGTATTAATATGAATGTGTTTGCGGATCTGTTGACCTTTCTAGGTCAAGATAAGTTTCAACAATTCCTAGATGAAACACCTTTTGGATTTTTTTATAATTTGCATAACATTAAAATTCAATGTCAATTGTTGAGACACATATTTCTACTTGGGAATGAAAATGTTAGGGATGACATGTTTGTCATAAATGTAAATGGTAAAGAGTTACATTTTGGGTTAAAAGAGTTTGTTGTTATAACCGGTTTGAAATGTGGACATGTTTCTGATTTTGTATCTGACTCATATGTTCCAAATAGACTCATTGCTGAAATTTCGGGGATTTTAATAAAGTATCCAAGTCAGATTTGTATCACAAGTTTAAATTGGAAAATTTTTGGGAACAAGATGACCGTTTAAAAATCGGGATCTTGTACTTTATTTCTTCTTTTCTGATTGCATCAGACCCTTCAAAAACAATAATTCCAAAATTGTATTTTGATTTGGTCGAGTTTGGACAGTATGCAACATTTTCTTAGGCAAATGAGTGTTTTAATTTAACACTCAAAGCATGCAATCAAAAATTAAAAAAAATCCATCGTCATTCAAATTCAGTCAGTTCTACATAGCATTGCAGATAAGGTTTTATGAGTGTTGTCATCCATTTGAGAACACAATTGTTATACGTGTTTCAAATCGCACACCGAGAATCCTAAACTGAAAGATACCTAATGACGTTATTTTTTTTTGACGATTTGAAGAAAACAATTTTCAGAACACATGGCAATCAGGTATTTTTCATAGAATGTTATTAGATTCATTATAAATCATTATACATTTTAATTTTTTTATTTGCTGCAACATAAATTCAGAAATATGATTTTTCTGAAGAAGAGTTAAATCTCATGGACTAAACCATTTTAAATCAATCCAGCAGCCACCATGATTCAGAAAATCACAGATCATCAGAAAATCGTGTCGTTGATAGTGAACATAAAGTTGAAGAATTGAAAGCTGAGATTGCAGAGGTACAAGTACAAATTTTAAATTAAAATATTTTTTTAAAATTACAATGTACATATCAAATACTTATTTTTTTAATTAACAGGTTAAAGCAGAGTTAAAGAACTCAAACTCACTTTAAGTTCCAACATATTTTTAAAGAATTAATATAAGTACCTTATAATCTATTTATATTTAAAATTTTTTTGTACAACAATAAGGTTGACAAGCACATGGCTGATATCAAGTGTTATTTTGATAAATCGACCAAACTGATAATTAAAGAGATTCTCGATTGTCAAGAGGAGAACAAATACCAGAAGAACAACCAGATGTTTATTTATATTAATATCACTCCTTTTCACTATTAAATGAACAAATATAACAACACATCATACATACATATATATATATATATGTGTGTGTGTGTGTGTGTGTGTGTGTGTGTGTGTGTGTGAATTACGTATATATATTGTATCTAATATGTATTAAATGGGTATATATTAATCATTTATATATAAATGTTCTGTATTAATCATGTATGAAATTTGTATTTTGAAATTACGTATGATTAATGAAAATTAAACATATATGCATGTTTTTTTTATTTGCAATCTATTATTTTATTTCTTACAAATAATTCAGAATACATTAATATCTACAAAAATTACATATTATCTGGAAAAAAATTTCAAGACAATGTCAATCAACATGCCGCACAATGTGATCCAACAGTTATGCCTACAGTTTCAATTGGACAACACATCCAAATGTCAAACACAGCTGGTATGATATATTCCTTTTTATCACATATATGTAAATTTAAGAAATTATTTTTATTTAACTATTTATTATTTTTTATGTACATGAAGCTCAAAAGCCAAATGGTGGTTGTTTAAACGTTGACGCACCTACAACGTCAACATCAAAACCACCAACATTGGACGATTATCCAGATTTTACTATGACACTAATAATCGCACTTGATCCAATTCTTAATGCGACCAAGACTCCAAATGTGCAAACAAGACATAAGAATCTAGGAAAATACGATTCTTCTCCATATATCAGAATGTCGGAAGGGGAAAGCAGTTCAAATAGAGTACCTATATTCTTTCAAATCAAACATTCATTCTAAAATCACAATGGGTTTGATGTTCCAGATGAACTGATTGAGGAGTTCAATAAATGAATTTTTAAAGATGTGTCAAGCAGGCATGGCAGGTATAAACTAAGATGAACAAAATTATTTTATTTAATTTCACAATTCAAAAATTAATATATACTTATTTAAATATATACAGGAAAGCAGCATATTTAAAGGTTAAAAATACATTTCATCCTCAAATGGACTTTTGGCGTTGTCAAAATCAGAGAAAATGATTTTTTTTTCTCATAATGAGTCAACCGGGCAGACCTTGGGAGGACGGGGTAAGACATTTTTTGACTTAATTATTATAATTTTGATTTGCAGTGATATACATATGATTATTATTTTGTATGAATTATGTCTGAATTGTGTATGAAACATATGGATATATTTGTAATGTACACTTTAAGCATGAGATATCAACTGTATTATTTTTTATTGTTTTTTTTTAAAACAACATATTAATACAATAATGTATTATCTCCTAAAGAAGGCATAATACTCTCAGACAGTTACTTCTTACAGTACTGTTGATTGTTGGTTTATGGCGTGAATTGATAACAATGAGAAACAGTGGAGAAAGTCAGAATGTTACATGAGATGCATTTCACCGGACTATGATGTTGGACAATGCATTAGAGGATTTAAGCTGCTTGCTAACATTCCGTGGGATAGGGTTGACGAAGTAATCATCCCAGTCAACATCAACGACAAACTTCATTGATTCCTTGTTGTATTCCAGATCAAAAGTAGATGTCTATATGTCTATGATTCGATGATGGGAGGATTTGTTCACTCAAGAAAAGTTAAAGAAGTTGTTGATAAACTTGCAACCATGATTCGTTTATTTCTGACGAGCACAGGGTTTTATGGCAAAAGGCTTGATTTGTATGCGAATAATCTCCCTGATTATCAACAGAAGTCTCATTCTGAACCTCTCAGTATCAAGAATGTTACACATGTTCCTCAACAAGAAGAAAGTTCAAAGTATGTATACTTGTTATATATTTTTTCTTCATCTTAGATTAAATTTTCTTTATAGTCATTAGAAAATTTTTATAATTTCAATTTTTTTACAGTGATTGTGGTCTATGCACATCTCTCTTTGCCGAATACATGAGCAATGATGTTTTTTGATATATCTCATATTGATATCGATTCAAAATATCATCGTCAAAGATATTGTAAATTACTTTGAAATTATGAAAAATTGAAGAATGATGATTGCGCAATAAGTGAAAGTGAAGTTACAGAAACAGTTTCTAGCAAGAAGGTGGACCTCGAACTCATAAAAAACAAGTTATGGACACCACCAATTATCCTACTCCAAAATTCTGTAACAGGAAGTAGAAATCTTCATGGCACAATGCACATTTTTTTTAATGATATGTTTTTTTAACTTATGAACAATTTATGTGATTTCCCAGTTTTTTATTATGATTACTGATAGTTTATATAAATTATTACTGATTATTACTAATTAAAAAAAGGTGTCTCACTTTGTATAAATTTTGAACGCAACAAGAAAATATAAAAAATTGTATGAATCATGTGTGAACATTATATGAATTATGAATGTCATATTATAGTTTGATATATAGAACATAGACAAATGTTATATAACTATTTTTTTAAATTTTTATACAAATGGTAGTCTGCTTCACTATGTATTTATAAATTTTAAATGTGTATGATATTTGTATAAATTGCACTTTTTAATATGTAATGTTAAATTCTTATATGCATAATGTATGAAAATTATATGAAATAGTACTGACATATGATTCAATATGACAATATGAATAAATATATAATTATACCTTAATAAATGTGTATGACTTTTGCATAAAAAATTTTTGTATGAATATTGTATACTTTCAAATTCAAAATAGAAACAAATGTTACTTATATTACTGGTATGAATATCGTATGAAAAATGTTTGAATTATATCATATTATAATTTGATATGTAAAACATAAACATACATTGTTTTTTATGCAAATATTGCTTGTATAAATTTTGTATATATTCCTCATTCAATATGCAATAACTGTATGCATACTATATGAATATTATATGACTTATTAATGGTAAGGAATGTTAATATATGAACAGTTGTATATAGAATGCACGACCTTTGTATGAAAAGTAATATGATTCAATAAAAAAAACATGTGTATAACAATTTAAATACCCAAAAACATGGATGTAATAGTAGGAAATAATTATTTTTGTACAGGATAATTTGAACATGTCTTCCTACTGTGTCCTACTTGATGGCATCTACTGCATGTGCTTTTTGTCCTCTTGAATTTCACATCAGCGAATCCCTTCTAGCGTTCAAATTTGGGTCTTCCTGCTGATCTTTTTTGGACAGGGTGGAATCATTTTAGGCTCAGAAATATAACTTGGTATATCCCATGCACTCTTACATGGGATAGGCTCGACAGGAATGGCATAAGCATCTTTGAAATTCTTGAGGCTATAAAAAGCAGAATAGAAATCTGCTTCATGTAACTTCCTGTACCAGAGAACTGCAATTGCATGACCACACGGTATATCATAATGTTGAAATCCTCCGCAACTACACATCCTTGTGTTCAAATTTAATATGTATTTCTTTGCTCCTTCAGCTACAGCATGCAGATCAACAGTTGAAGGTATCACCTATGTAAAAGAGAAAAAAAATTATACATGCCACTAAATATTTAGAAGTAAAAATACAATACAGTGAAACAGATACCCTCATATTACACGACAACGCAATACTTTTCTGTAGATAAATATCATATTTTTTGTCAGATCAGATGTTGTCTTATCAGCCTCCTCATTATGCTTGTGAATCCAACTCTGAATTGTTACCCTCATAAACTCGAGAAGTGAAATCACTGGTAACCACCTTGCTAACCTGTTAACATTATTCAATGACTCTGCGATGTTTGAAGTCATGGTCCATGTGCGCTTACAATTCGAGTAAGCTCTTGACCATTTGATATAACCAATATCAAACAAGTATGGTTATATGCGCGTATCTATCTGATCTATTCTTCCCATAATTGTCTCAAACTTTTGTTTTGTACAAGTTTTTGCCAATGAAAAGAACAAAATCTTCAAATCTTCATTATTTCTATTGAAATTCTTCAACACATTGACTGACAGATGTCATATGCATGCATAATGTTTTGATTCAGGATATACCTTAGCAGTCCCTTTCCATATGCTTTCATTTCGGTCCGACATAAAATACATATTTTGTCTAACTCAATAAGCTTCTTTAAACTGCTCAGAGAACCAAGTCCATGAAACATCGTTTTTAGAATCTACTATCGCATACGCCAACGGAGGTCTATGACCTGCTCATTATTTTTTCAAAAAAAAAAATCACACAAATCAGAAATATAATTTATACATTTTTTCATTATATTATATAATCAGAAAATTAAATAGGATAAAAATTTACCTCCCGTATCCATTGTGCTGACAGTTAACATTGTACCACCATATGAACATTTTAATCTCGCACCATCAACAACTACAATTGGCCTACAATATTTCCAACCTCTAATACAAGCTTCTAACGCAACAAATGCGTATAAACATGTATCACCTTCTTTCCTTTTAATTTTTAAAACAGATCCTGCATATGTTTGCTCCAAAATATAAAATTAACAGTCCAATTCATACAAAAAATATATACATTTTATACATAAAGAATACACAAAAACATAACAGTCTAATACAATGAGTAATCTTTAAATTTATTCTTATTTCAAAATTACTAGGTAATTTTGCATAGGACTCTGCTGGATCTCCGCGCACCAACTTTACTACTTTTTCTTTAGCTCTACATGCATGTATGTACGTCAACGAAACGCCATGCAATTTCAACATATCATCAGCTATATCTTTTGGAGTATATACCTTAGATGGATCAATATACTTCTCCATTATCAAGACAACTACAACGTCAGTTATCCCCTAATGTCTGGCATAAACTCTTTCTCCAACAGAACAAGTGTGTTGAGCGATATACTTCCTAACTTTGAATACATTTGATTTATTCCAACTATAAGCCCTCATCATCCAAGAACAAGTTTTAGAAATAAAATCCAGGTGATAACTTTTTCAAAATTAAGAAAATATACATTATAATTATATACAGTTAAATAAAAAAATAAAAAATTAAATTTTTTTTGCTCACTTACTTAGATCCATTAGAACGCCCAATACGAAAACTGAATTTTTCAACAAGTCCAACATGCCTCATAACCTCCTTAAGGGTTTCTTTAATATTATAAATCTAATTATCAGCTACAAAAAGGTTGGAATGGTCACATATTATATCATTATCCATTTCACTATTATCATTGACAACCCCGTCTAAATTCATTCCGACCAAACTGATAGAATTGTTGGAGTACAAATCAATGTTAGTCTGTGATAATCTAACATCAGAGTTTATTCTATCAGTAATTATAACTCCATGACCTTCGTACTGCTCACGATCTTTCAAAGTGATGCATAATGGATATTTTGTAAAGAAATCCAAATTCACCATCATCTGATCTAGAAAAACCATTACCCCAACATCATTATGAATTTTAATACGTGGACACATTTTGCTAACAATATATTTTATCTCAATAGAATTTATATTTTCTTCTATATTAATTTGAGTTACTATAGCATTAACTAAACCAATATAAAGAGTAGAAGTATCATATAGGATGCCCTCCATCTCAAAGTCGACGTATTTTCCTGTTTCACAACATTAACATTACATTTAGTGCACCACATAATAAAATTATAAAATTACTCATACACAATTTATATATAATTCACTGATATATACATAAAAAAAATTCAATTTCATACACAATTAATCCAATGTCTATACACAATTCATATATATGTATTATATCAATTATAAAAAATCAACTCATACACAAATACTATATAATTAACTGATACATACAATCTAAAATTCACTTTCATACACAATTTATACAGTTTATTAAAAATTTAATACACAATTAATTCAACCTTTATACAAAATTAATATATATATATATATATATATATATATATATATATATATATATATATATATATATATATATATATATATATAAAATAAATCAATCACTGATATATACAATAAAAAAATGGGCTTTCATACATATTTCATACAATGTATTGATACATTACATACATAAATAATATAGTTTTCATATTTCATCAATATACAAAATTTTATCACCTGACAGTTTAAGTATAATATGAAGTGACTTTTACCAAAAATTCACATTTCATATAATGTTAAAAAAATATTAATACAAATTGTCAGACTTTGTTCATATTTTTTTCAAAATAAAACTGCACAATGATTCAAAATCTGTAAATTTTTGTATTTTCTTCAGTAATCAATTATCACACCAATCTTCATTTAAATTACACATAAGAAGAAAATTATTATTTTACTTAATAATTTTCATAGTATCAGAAAAATATCGTAATTGTATCACAAAAAAATATATCATATCAGCATCTGTAATATAACAGAAATATAAAAAAACGACATATTCCATACATGACAACAAAAAAATATATATAATAACAACCAATAATTTATACTTAAAACATAACAAATCATAAATAAAAACTAACCTGATGAATTCCACTTGCCACCATGTTTAATTAATATTGACACAATGTTCTCCATCAAATTAAATCTAATCGTTTTCAACGTCAAATTTTAAGAATTTTTTAAAAAAACGAAAAAAATATATCAATATTCAAATATCATAATAATCCTCACTTTCTGAAAAAAAATCAAGCAATGCACGTTTAAGGAAAGAAAATAACATATTAAAATTTTTTAAGGATTAAAATCATAACTTATTAGCATTTAAAACAAATTGAGACATTTTTGGTGTCTATCTATAATGAAAAAAAATCAAATCCCTTAAGATGTGAACATTAGTTATCAGGAAATTAATAATAACTTATTTCACGCACATTATCTAATATTAACTTATCCGTTTTTTTTTTTTGCTATCTAATTTTAAAAATTTAAAATTAACATTATTTTTCTTTTTAAAAAATACTATAACTTGATATATTAAATGTTATACAATGAAAATCAAACTCTTATGTCATAACTTGAGAATATGACTACATAAAATGCTATATACCTAAATCATTAACTTGGGCCTTTGTAAAAATTTTGAACTATTGGGTTGGAAGGCCCAATTTCCTTCATCTTGTCCTTAATTCTAAAATTACCAAAAATGATCTTCGGCCATTTTCAAAATCTGCTGCTGGTAATTAATTTTGGGCTTGGGCCAACCTATCCTAAAAAAACTAATAGAACTTGCATAGATGATGCCATGTCTTAGCCTATTTATGATCTGTATATCATATAATAGATAGGTATGGTCTGTGCTCAGCACAGGCCCAACATTTATATTTATATTTTGCAGTGTTTCCAATAATCACTTTCACTTAATTTCTCTAATTTTCATTTATTATCTCCATTCTACAGCTTCCGGACAACTTATAAGCTTTATTTTAGGATAAAACTAAGAAAACTATGGCAAGTATATAATCTTCTGTTTACAAGAGAATTAATTCTACTGGTATATAGTTTACTACTTACTGAAGCTACAAAAAATTGAAAATGAGAACTGAAGAACTTACGGTTGAAGCAAAGATAGCACAAACTTCTGCTGAAATTTCTTAACATAACATTGTATCATAGTAGTTACTTCATTTGGTTCTTCCGATAGTTATTTGTTCATATAATACAAGTTATTCAACTCCAATAATACAAAATGGATATTTATTTTGCATTTCACAAATGAACTTAGGCATCTTGTTGTTTTATTCTTGTCATATCTTCGGCTTAAGTACATCAACAACCTCTGTACATTTTAAAACTTGATCCGAGGAGAGAATTAAGTAATGAACTCGCAATATATCATCACAATGAAGCGTGCCAAAATTTTCAACCGTTCAACCGTGAAGTTACCTCCATGATTCATCATCATTGCCAAATGACATTGACTGGAAAATTCTTATTTATTGTGTTACTATTCCATGGAATGAAAGTCACATTTGATTAGAAATACCATTCGAAGAAAATTTCAAAGCTGCAATAAAAATAAAAACAAAAGATCATATAGGACATGCATAAGCTATAGGGAGGGATAAGTGATATCTCACTTCTTTATGAGCTACTGCCCCTTCCGGGCCCTCCCATCATGAATATTTGTACAGTTTGACTCCACGGTATTTTGAAATTCATCCAGACAGTTCGGTGCTCTAACATTAATATATCAATATATGCACAAACACTTCCTTTGAGATGCTTGACATCTACATACCAGTCACAGGACAATAATAATAAACCAAATTGAGTTTTCTAAGTGCAAAAAAAACTTCCGTACTTAAATGGATCAATGGTTGTTTATCCCCTTTAGATCATGGTGATCATCACTGTCATTGAAATGGATATCTAGATCAAGTCCTCCAAATTAAATGGCAGCAATATATATGCCCTGAAATTAATATTGAAATCTAATATCATACAATCAGATTTCAGCTAATTAAATAGTATCATTATAACTTCGCTAATGAAAATCAAAATCTAATTACTATGTTGTTTCTAGCAGCAGCGTGTGCAGTGTTAAATCCTCCTATAAGACTCAAATTCTCATTAAAAAATGTCCAACTGCTTGCAGTTACTTGGAAACAATTCATGAATGAAGTATGAGTGAACTTTAAATCAGCAGAGCAATTTTATTTTAAAAAAACACATTTGCTTACCCAAGTACACTTGTTTCAGCAATCTGTGCATAATATATATTTCATAGAAACTTCAGTTACTTTCAAGCTATTACTTCATATAACTATCGGTATTTCAACAGAACAATAGTTCCTCTGTAAATTTAGAAATTATATGTCGTTCAGTGCTGATTATTTTTGTGGAGACATAATGTACTTATTCATGTGTTAAATTTTCAATGTATAACATGATAAAGTTGGAAAAGTACACTTTCAGGGAGAAGAGTGAGATCAAACGACCTCTTCTCCTTTGTGATGCTCAAGTTGTTTCATCACAACTAATAACTCCTTAAGTAAGTGTGGAATTGTCCACATGTACACTAAAATTAGTGTAAAAATACATATTCCAAAGCTATGAGCTACCTAAAAGTGAAAAGATAGTGGATTTTTTCTTTTCTAATATCCCCTCTACATGCAACTCCTATTGTATAAGGTGGAATCTTTTATTGTAGATTATCTTCTGCAAAAAATTTTGTAATCAGGTAGATCATGTAACTTCAAGAAAACGATTTTGGTAAACATGTTATAATATATACATGCAGAAATAAATCATGTTTAGCAATAATATCTACAAAGACAGACAAAGAAAAACAGACCTCTATACTCTTTCTGTCTAAGAATTAAAAATTAACCTCTATACATGAAAGCATATAGCAGCAAACAAACCTATATAATTTTCTTGTGTTAGAATTTGAACAGACATCTATAATTGAGACCAAATATCATATCACACAATATGTTAAGGTGTTAATTTTTTCTTTAGAATATTTTAGAGGCAACATCAAAAGTGGTCCTTACATAAATGGAAAAATAAAATGCACCTTGTGCACTGTAAGTTACATTGATGCAACATCTAAATCTCCCAAAATTGAGTTAACAAATACAAATATCTATCGATTCATCGCCAATATTCTTAATAGAAAAATGATATGAGAACTCCTCCTTCACATCAGATGAACAAGAACTTACAAAAATATGTTTACAACATCACTATTCTAACCATTATCCAAGCTTATTTTGTCAAATTCTTAAAGATGGTATGGCCAATTTATCATTCTCAGTGTAATTGTAGTAGTATCATTAGGCAACGAAGCAATTTTGCCAGATGATGTGCTGTCATATTGGCCTCTTTATGATGGTGGCCTATAACAAATATTACTGAATCTTCTTCTTCTTCACCACTCGTGGGATTACGCTGGATATGTCAATGTTGTACTCTCTAAATGCCATGTAAGTTTCTATATTAATAATTAACATAGAGTTAGATTTTATTTTAACATAGCTGCAATGATTCTGAAATGCTCCGACATAAACCTAAATACCTAACAATATGAATTCAGTCTATAATATTGTACATCATTGTTAGAGAAAATCATATAACAGTCAGAACATGCTACCTACTAGTTCTATTTTCCAAAGAAAATTGCTCCTACTCACAACTTCACCGGGCTTTCCTTTAGAATATACATCAATATTTCACATAAATTTATGGAGTTCAGGTTTTTCCCACTTGATTGTTCAAATCAGAAGATTTTCTTTCACTTTTTCAATAATGCGTCAGATCTTGTCTATTTACTTCCTATTAAAAGTGAAACTAAAAAATATAGTATGGAACACATTATATCTGACATATTGATTACTTCAAACATTGCATTACACTTGGCCTTCAATAGTTTTCAACATATCACTTATTGAATTCTCTTAAACTTCATATGTCATCGTTCTACATGTCGATGCCTCATGAATATGGATCTCATTCTAATACCAAAAGAATCAGTAAAAGGATTTCATTCCTTAGTTGCTACCTCACTTTACCTATTAGGTGCTCCAAATATTTCTCTTTATGAATTCGACAACACAACAAATAAATTGTCTCTTAATATTGAATTTAGTAGGATTTTTATCATAGATATGTGTAAAAAAATGAGTAAAAAATGCTACAAATGAACTCTACATCGCATATTTATGTTGTCTTGTTCTGACTGTAAACTATAAGATATATGAAGTACCAATTAATCTTACAAAATCCGCAGGACCCCACTACTCAGACACATCTCTGAATTAATGAAAATACCAGGCGAAAAATATGATCTATTTACAGTTAGATCAGAATCAAATGAGACATGTTAATTGTAAGTAAAGAGCCTATGCAACAAAGCTTTTAACACACTAGAATATTGTTATTTAGTATTGTTCTTTTTGGTCAATTTTCTTGCACATAGCTAGTCACTTCTATTTCATTTTATTGCATTTACAACTTCTTAGTACCAAGTACATAGCTGATCACCTCTAATTTATTTTATTGTATCATGTCAGTATTTAAGAACAAACAAAAAGGAAAAGATAAAATATAAACTATGACAGAGATAAATTTATGTCAAACACTTAATTTTGTATTACCAACTCTGTGTTCCATGAGTTAAGGTATATGTCGCCATTATAGAAGTAAGGTGTTAAATTAATTTAAGGAACATTATAATGGAACAAGAGATAATGAAAGGAAACTACTTTTTCAAAATTTGAATTTACAAATGAAACAGGAGAATGAAGTGGATTAAAATGAAATCGAAATGCAAGAGTAGATGCTTGACTAAAGCACGTATAAAATTTCACGGGAAGCTTCAAAAACTTACTATGTAACAATGGCCAGAAGCAAGTTGAATATATGTTGTTCTTTAATATAAGAACAATTAAATCCAAGTATATGTGAACTTAAACATTTATATGTCTAAACAAGACTATTGATGTACTGATAGTCATCATGCATGTCTTTAAAAAAAGATCTTCAAACCATATAATTTTGTAAAGAATTTTTCTTGGCGGAAAACTTGGGCAATTAATTCAAGTTCATAGAACTATTTTAAGAAAGGTGAGAAATTTCTTCTTTTCTTGTTGCATCACTGTTCTGTATTTTCGGAATTTTATGGATGTAAAGGATTCATAGAGCCGACTTCAACTAATTTGGGATTGAGATTACTCATTATTGTAACACCTCGTATCCAAAACAGACCCAAAAAATGCATGTTTTCAGGTTTACCCTATCCTACATGATCAGTACCTTTCAAGTATCGACGCATACATCTACTACATCTTCTCGTGATGTAGGTTTAGGTTCTCAGCATCCAGATCATGCTTAGATCGATTCCCGATCTCTATTTATGCTGAAACATTGGTGAATCCTCATTCTCCGAGGTCAATAGTCATGAGTTTATTTTCAGTATTATTAGTCCTTTAGTTTCAGTTTTTCTAGAATTTGTTGGGGCCTATCCCAACATTTCTAGTCACTAGGGGCTTATTTCAGACATATTTAGTTTCACCTTGGTATTGAGTTAACATCTTCTCTGTATTAAACTAATCAGTTTTCAAATATTTTAGTTATAGTATATGGGTATTCCCCATCTTTTCATTTTAATTATGATTTAGCTTCTACACCAGTTTATTATATTAATATACTCATAAATTTTCCAGCAGGGTTAGTTAGGGATGACTAGTTATTGTAGGTCCCATATCTGCATCTCGAGTGTAGCTCGAGGCTCACAAACTTGGTATCTAAGCACTAGGTTGAAGTGTCCTAGGATGTCTGAAAAGCCGCACCAAGTAGATTCCTTTTCATGGGTGTGAAGTGCACCACATCTAATGAGAAGGAGGATACAAAGTGTTTTAGGAAAATACTCATTTTCTTATTACTCTCATCGTGCGTAAGGTATAATCTAATTCCATTCTAACTCGACGCTCTACATTTCAGTGATCATTCCTCCTCGTAGAGTTAAAACCAAGAATGTTAGTACTAGGAATGCAAACGCAATGCCTCTAGTCCCAGAACAGAAAGTCTAAAATATTGAGTTCAGGAACGTCATTTAGATATTTACTTAGAGTGTGGCCAACCAGAATAATTAGGTTCAAGATCATGTGAATGCTAATGGTGGATCAATAGCAGCAAGGGTCAGTTACTTTGTTAGGATGAACCCGTCGAAGTTCTTAAGATCTCAGACTTGTGAGGATCCTCAATATTTCTTGGATAAGATCAAGAAGTTCTTTGAGGTGATGCAGGTCACTGGGAATGATTAGGCTGAGTTGGCAGCATACCAGTTGAAAGATGTTGCTCATATCTGGTATACTCAGCGGCAGGAGAATAGGGGTACAAATGCAGCTCCTATTACTTGGTATTGCTTTAGTGAGACCTTTTTGGATAGGTTTTTCCCAATAGAGTTTAGAGAAGTAAAGTCCCAGGAATTCATGAACTTAAGGCAAGGTAACATGATGGTCCAAGAGTATGGGCATAAGTTTAACCAACTCTCAAGGTATGTTCCTTACATGGTTGGTGATTCCAGGGCTCAGATGAATAAGTTCTTGCATGGAGTGTCAGATTTGGTTAAAACAGAGTGTAGAAATGCTATTTTACTTGGAGAAACGAACATCATTAGGCATATGAATCATGCTCAGCAGGTAGAGGGTGATAAGATTAGGGAACAGGCCAAGGAGGATAAGAAGTCTAGGACTGGAAACTATGACTACTCACAGTGGAAGTCGAATGGTGGAAATCACTTGCAATTTCAGCATTAGTCTTTGACCCCAGCCCCTTCATCAGCTTGTGTCCCATACACCAAGAACAGGTATGATCAGAAAGGTAGGTCACCAATCCTCAATCTCATGGAAGTGTTTTAAGCACCAAAACTTACCCCATTTTCCCTAAGTATGGTAAGAACCATCTAGGCGAGTGCTAGGAAATGAAAGATTCTTTAGATGCGGTGATTCTGGTTACAGGTTGAGGGATAATCCTTCTACACAGGGTCAATGAGGTATTAATGGTAGAGATCAGTCTACAACTTCAGTAGCATCAACAAATCGTCCGACTCAGCAAGGTAACTCATCGGGTACAAGTGGCAGTCAGTCCTAGAACATTTTGTGTGCTCTTCGGGCTTGCTAGGATAAGGAAGGTTATCCTAATGTAGTCACTAGTACATACAAGTCTTTGATCTTAATGTTTATGTGTTGTTAGATCCAGAATGGCTCCAATAGAGCTTCAAGAAATGAAATATCAGTTGAAAGACCTTCTAGATAAGGGCTTTATCAAACCTAATATTTCTTTATAGGGTGCACCACTGATGTTCGTAAAGAAGAAAGATGGTTCTCTCAGAATGTGCATTGATTATAGAAAGTTGAACAATGTCACAACCAAGAATAACTTTACTGTGCTATCATTTCTCAAAGATAGACCTCAGATAGGGTTATCATCAGCTCTGAGTTAGAGTTAGTGACATTCTAAAAACAACCTTAAGAACTCGGTATGTTCATTATGAATTTGTAGTTATGTCATTTGTACTAACCAATGCTCATGCACCTTTCATGGATTTAATGAACAGAGTGTTGAAATTGTACTTGGACTTGTTCCTTATCATCTTATTGATGATATCCTTACTTACTTTAGGAATGAGGAAGAACATGTCAGTTATTTGAGAGTTGTTTTGCAGACTCTTAAATATATGTAATTATTCGCTAAGTTTAGCAAATATGAGTTTTGGTTGCAATGTGTTGCTTTCCTAGGTCACATTGTGTGTAGCGAGGGAACCCAAGTGGATACGCACAAGATACAAGCAGTGAAATAATGGCCCATACCTACCTCTACTACTGATATAAGAAGTTCCTTAGCTCTAGCGGGTAATTAGAGAAGGTTAGTGGAAGGATTGTCATCCATAGAGTCATCATTGATTAGGTTGATTTAGAAGATGGTCAAGTTTCAACAGTCAGATGATTGTGAAAAAAGCTTTGTAGAATTGAAAACATGATTGACTACAACGTCTCTCTTGACTCTATCAGAGGGTTCAAATGGTTATGTGATCTATTGCAATGCATCCGGGGTTGGCCTATGTTGTGTGTTGATGCAGCGAGATAAGGTTATAGTTTATACTTTTTAGACAGCTTAAGGTGCACGAGATGGAGTATACAACTCATGCCCTCGAGTTTGCAGCAGTGGTGTTTGCACTCAAGATCTAGAGACACTACTTGTATATTGTTCATGTAGATGTTTTCACTGAATATATGAGCCTTCAATATGAATTTACCCAGAAAGAGTTGAATCTTCACTAGAGGAGATAACTTGAGTTCCTTAAGGATTGTGATATGAGTGTGTATTACCATCCTGTTAAGTAGAATGTAATAGCAGATTATCAATGCGCAGTGTAGACTATGTTGAGGAAGAAACGAAGGAATTAGTAAAGGATGTTCACAGGCTTGCTCGATTGGGAGTTCACTTTACGAGCATATCAAACGGTTGTGTAATAGTTTACAATGGGGAAGAATCTTCTGTGGCAGTCAAGGTTAAGGAAAAGCAAGACAATGATCCAATCTTGCTTGAACTTAAGGGTACAGTCCACAATCAGAGAGTGGAAGTTTTCTCCTAAGGGGAGATGGTGTACTTTGCTATCAGGTTAAATTATGTGTTCCTTATATGGGTGAGTTGAGGCAGCATATTCTTGAAAAATCCCATAACGCCAGAAATTCTACTCATCTAGGTTCAACAACGATGTATCACGATTTGCGGAAAGTCTATTGGTGGAATGACATGAACAGGGATATAGCAAATTTTGTGAGTAAGTGTCCCAATTATCAGCAAGTCAAGGTAGAACATCAGAAACAAGGGTGCATGACTCAAGATATTGACATTCCTACGTGGATGTGGAAAGTAATCAATGTGGAATTCATCATAAGGTTACATCGTATTCACAGACATCATGACTCCATTTGGGTGATAGTAGACAGAATGACTAAGTCTTCTCACTTTTTGGCGGCCAAGACTACAAATTTTATTGAGGACTATGCAAAGCTTTACATTAATGAAATCGTGAGGTTGCATGGATTTACTTAGTCTATCATCTCAAATAGAGGTTACCTCAATTTACCTCTCATTTTTGGAAGTCATTTCAAAAAGGTTTTGGAACTCAGGTTAACTTTAGCACAATATTTCATTTGCAGACTAATGGATAGACAGAGAGTACTATTCAAACCCTAGAGGATATATTGAGAGCTTGTGTGATTGATTTCAAGGGTACTAGGATTATCACCTTCCTCTTATTGAGTTCAACTACAACAATTGTCTACCATTCTAGCATTCAGATGGCCCTTTTTGAGGCACTATGGGCGTAGATGTAGATCTCTTGTTGGTTGGTTTGAAGTAGGCGAAACAACTTTGATAGGACCAGATTTAGTCCATAATTCTTTGGAGAAAGTGAAACTCATTATTGGTAGACTTAGACAACCCAAAGTCATCAGAAATCTTATGTAGTGTAAGGACAAGGGAACTAGTGTTCCAAGTTCACAATTGGTTTTCTTGAAAGTGTCCCCTATGAAGGGGGTGATGAGATTCGGCAAGAAGGGAATCTCAATATTAGATGTATAGGCCCTTACAAGATCTTTAAAAGGGTTGGTAAGGTGGCATATGAGTTAGAGTTTCCAACAGTACTAGCACTAGTGCATTCAGTCTTCCACATCTCACACTTGAAGAAGTGTGTGGGTGATCCAGCCTCTACAGTTTCATTTGACAGTGTGGCTGTGAAAGATAGTCTTCTTATGAGGACGTACTAGTTGAGATTCCTGACCATCATGTTAGAAGGTTGAGAAACAAATAAGTCGCTTCATTCAAGGTTTTGTGGAGGAGTCAGTCTGTAGAGGGAGCTACTTCGAAAGCAGAAGCAGCCATGAAATCTAAGTATCCTCCCTTTTTTCCTTCCGATTCCATCCCATATTGAGGTAATAGTTCCTCTTCAGTTTTTAGTCATTCATGTGAAAATTAAATCTTAGAATCATGTTTCCTTAGTTTCTAATTCCATTTTCAGCGTATTTGCATGTTCTTGGAAATCATTTCAGTCAAAAATTAAGCTCTCAATGTTTAGTGGTAGGGATTGTAGTCCTCTCCCTCCCTTTCAGCTATTTGAGTCTTCTTTCGAGGACGAATATTTCCAAGGGAGAGATAACATAAAACCCCGTATCCAAAATAGACCAAAAAAATGTAGGTTTTCAAGAGTTGCAGGTGCCAGCGATGGAGCCAACTATGAACCGTCAGTCGACTTACAGTCCGTTAGTCGACTTCGTTGGTAGGCCAGTCAACTTTAAGTCCTATACCGTGAACGACGGTTGACCAGTACGGGTGGTCAGTCTACTCCATCGATTGACAAGCTAACTTCCAGTTCTCGGTTGCAAATCAGGGTCGAACAGTATGGACAAGTTGGTCCATCAGTCAATTTCGTTAATCGGCCAGCTAACTTCCAGTTCTCACTCGCGAACGATGGTCGACCAGTATGGATCTTCAATCGACTTACTGTCCATCAGGCGACTCCATTGATTAACCAGATGATTTTAAATTCTCATTCAAAATCGTTGGTCGACCAATATGAAGCATCAATTGACTTAGGGTCCATCAGTCGGCTTAGTCAGTGAATTTGACAGATTTTAATTTAATGGTCTTTTGGTCTTTTCCTTGTTCATTTGGCCCCTAAGCTACGTCATTTAGACCATAAATCATTAGGTTTTAGTCAATTTAAGCCTAGAAACATAACTGTAACTTACTTAAGTCAAAATTATTAATTAAATCTTAGAAAATTAGAAGTAAGAGAGGAGAAAAAGGTCAATAACCCTAGTTCAAGAATACAACAAGTGTCCATCAATTCCAGGTCAAAAATCGAAAGATTTCTCTGTGGAATTCCATATAGGATTTGTGAGATTTCACTAGTGGTTGGTTTCTCCCATTGGGTCCCTAGAATTCGATAAGTTTCTTGATTCCCTTATTATGAATAGACCTAGGATTTCTAGAATTACTTTAGATCATCACTAATTAGTTAGTTATATATTTTAAAATAAGATTATCATCTTATTACATCATTTCTCGCCTGAATTTCAAAATCATAACTATGTATTTCGTTAGTTCTTGAATTACACATGCTAGGTCAGATATATCAGTCATTTAGTTACACATGCCACAATTATTAATGCATCATTATAAGATTAATTGTTGTGTTCTCACTTTGTATGTTCAGCTTGAGCTATCCAATATTTACAGAAACTCGGTCATAATTTTTTACCAAGTTGAAGTAGGGTTCAGCGTACCCAAATAGTCCTAGAAATACTAGCCAAGTAGGTTGTAAGTCACCTCTATGGGCATTAATTTAGTGATCACACCAGCATACCTTTATACTCCTGGTAGGGTATACTGGGTCCTCTTGATGAAGCTATATATCATACTCCACATTTAGCTCATGTGGTTTTATTATCGGTTATTAGTATTCCCACAGTTCAGTCAGACTCTATATCATTGACCATATTTATATTTCAGTTAGTATTCAGTCTCAGCATGTTATAAATTTGGTCATTGCATCTAGTTGGATTAGCAGTTAGTACACCGTGTTGAAAGTATTATATTTTCTTTTGTACTTATTCAGATATGTATTATTTCAGCTTTTCTCTATCCTACATGCTCAATACCTTTCAAGTACTTGCGCATACGTGCACTACATCTTCTTGTGATGTAGGTTCATGTTCTCAACATCAAGATCACGCTTAGATCGATTCTTGGTCTCCAGTTTAGATGAATCAGTTGTGAGTCCTCATTCTCCAAGGATAATAGTCATGAGTTTATTTTTATTCCTTTAGTTTCAGTATTTCTAGATTTAGTTGGGGCCTATCCCAAAATTTTCTTATTTCAAACATACTTTTTTTTAACTTAGTATTGAGCTAATATCTTCTTTGTATTAAACTCATCAGTTTTCATATATCTTAGTTATAATATATGGGTATTCCTATCTTCTCATTTTAATTATAATTTAGTTTCCATACCAGTTTATTATTTTTGATAGGCTCGTGATCATTCCAGAAGGTTAGCTTGGGATTACTTGTGGTCCTAAGTCCCATGTCCGTGTCTTAGGGCTAGCTCGGGGCGTGACAATTATTTTGGAACTTAATATAGTTGGGGTAGGAGGTTCTAGCTCATAATAAATTTATGTTGAATATAATGAATGTGAGTATCTTAACATCCCATTTGACTTATGAAGTGAATCTTTATAGATATTAGTGTGTTAAGGTTGTACCAGAGGCTCAATTTTTATTGTTGAACTTTATATGTTATGGATCAAGAAAGGTCCACCATTTATTTTGAGCTGATTTTTCGTCAATTCTAAACATCAATTTAAGGTGTCTTCTAGGGGAGCTTTGTTGGAAGAGATAGAATCATTGGTCCATAGAAACCCAAGCAAGCTCTGTATTAGTTTCCCCCTATTTTTTAGCTTTTCAAATTTTTATTTTGGGAAAATAGGAACTACAGATATATTGATAAAGGTTTTTGTTCTTGTATGGGATGTTATGTGTTGTCATGTTAGTACTTTTGTCTTCATATTTTTGGTATACCTTTTGAATTAATTTTAATACAAAGTTCTAGTGTGTAAAAGATATTGTAATATGTGGTTGATCTTGATTTAAGCACAACATAGGGAGTCAGTTTCCAGGATTTAAGGGATCTGACACAACCTTATCTATCGATATATGTGTAAGCTTATTCTGAATGAAAAAATCTGCTCCCTTTTTTCAAGATTATCTCTCTAATATCATATTGTCTTCTCTTTCTCTCTTTTAATTGGCATCAAGAGCTAAATTGATCTTTTAGGGACTGTTTGGGAGACAAAAACACAGCAAGATCACCTACCAAGTTTAACTAGTCCAAGTCTCTTTTTTGTTCAGTTTCCTTTCACATGGCCTCTAGTAGCTCTCCCCCTCACCCCTATCTTTAATTACGAGAACTACCAAGTTTGGGCAGTTAAGATGAAAACATACTTGAAGGATCTTTGACTATGGAATTATGTGGAGGAAGAGAGTGCTCCAGAAACTTTGAGAGAGAACACAACTCTACAACAGACCAAAAGTCTTGAAGATGAGATCGCAAAAGGTCCAAAAGCCCTGTCTTTCACTCACGCAGCTATATCAGATTCCATTTTTACCAGGATCATGACATGTGAATTTGACAAAAATTCTTGGGATATGATGAAGCAAGAATTTTTAGGGAGTGATAGGACGAGGCAAATGCAAATATAGAATCTAAGAAAAGAATTTAAGATGTTTAGAATGAAAGAGACCAAAAGGTGAAAGATTATATTGATAAAATCATGAAAATCATCAATCATATCAGGTTGTTAGGGGAAAAAGAAGGAGAGCAGATGATTGTTTAGAAGGTGATGGTGACACTTCCATAAAAGTTTGAAGCAAAAATTTTCTCAATTGAAGATAGTACGGTTATGTCTCGTGTCACATTGAATGAACAATCCAATGATCTTCTAGCAATGGAGAAAAGGAAAGCTTTTAGAGAGGAAGAGAGTACAAGTGAAATTGTAATGACCCAAAAGTACACCATTGAAGTTAGAGCATCCTTGTGTCGCCACACGGCAAATGAGACTTCAACAAGTCTCATATCATCCACTCGTATCATTCATTGCATTATAAACATTATAAGAAGAATTAGGCCAAAAATTAGGATACATTCTGGGAAAATCAAACTTCCAACTTTCTTCACAGACGAAGAAATCTTTCCATAATCATTACACAAGCAGAAGACTTTCATTTAAAATATTAAACCACATCTCCTTGAACCATCTAAACTTTGGAGTATACAACACTTGGGGCTAAGCCCATACAAGACATAAAATAAAGAATAAGACATAAAGGAACATGCGGATATTATTCTTGAATCGATGAGAACTCACCAATACTTCATCTTCAACCCTTAGAAACCTATCCATCCTCCATGGCACATCAAAGCTTCCATTTTCCTAAACATTAGTCAAAAAGGAAAAATAAGGGGTTAAGACATTAGATGCACTAAGTATGGAAGCCATGCAAAAATCGTGAAAAAGGCACACTTAGTAAGTAACATGATTTTCATGAATTTTGATTAAAACATCATATTATAATTATAAGAACAAAATTAAGCATCTTAGGAACACATAAGAAATCATTTAAGCAATTATTCTTATTTATAGGAAAACATTACAGTGAGCTACTTCACTGTATAGTAAACTTCTTCACTGTTACAGTGAAGTTCCTTAGCTTCACTTTGCACATATTTTAGCACATAACCCCCTCACTAAGAGCTATCCTAAGACTCCCTTAAGTAAGACAAATAGATAATGACCATACACCCTCTCTAGCCATACCTAAATGATCCTTAAGACCATTCATAATCAGATATACACATTTACAAATACATCAATCACATGAACATGAGATCCTCCTAACAAAGGTGATTCTAGGGTTCACTTGAGTGAGTTGTGAATCCACCGCCCATACAATCCCTTATACACACACTTAAGAGATCCTATAGGCTACCTAAGATAGAATAATTCTCACTTAAATACATCAACACATAGAAAATATGACATTCTCCTTCCAAAGGCTATCAAAAGACTTACTTAAGTAAATCAAGAAGATAAGGTCCATGATTTACCTATTCAAGATTAGCTAATTAATCCTTAAGAATACCTAAGTTGGATCATGTCTACATAATCAACCATCTTGCCTGACTAGAGTAATTCTTAAGACTTATCTAGGTAAGATAAGAAGTGACCATTCATGTGCCCCCTCCACACCTTAACTAGACAACCGTTAACTACTCTAGACAAATACTTATTCATTTAACATACTTTCTTAACGTAAGTCATTAAATTCCTTAGTTCATTTAAGAGACTTTCATCACACAAAGAAGTTCAAGTAATGGTCTTGGACAACCTAGGGACTCTTACTATCACCTTCAAAGACTATTGTGAAATTTCTAGATAGCGTCCCATACCACCACCTAGGCTTCATAGAACTTCTCTTATGCTAGTAGGTATCCTACATGATGCGAATAAACAATAACCGACATAGACCATGTTAGCAAAGCGTGGAATCCGGAGTTCTACTCTGATGATGGTGTTCTACTTGCCAATGGTAGAACTTGGACATATCCCATATAGGCACATGGTTAAAGAATATGAAGACTGTGCTTTATACTCTAGTCTCATCCTATCATACTCATTCTCTGCTAGCCTTTGTTCTCATAGAGTAATTTTCGTTAAAGATTCATATAATGGGTTCCATTTCAAGTTCATAACCCAATCACATTTATCCTACCAAAGAGGTCATCTAGGTCAACTTTACAATGGAGATAAGAAGCTCATAATGACTTTCCTAATGATGATATGATTTTGTTCCAGATAATCAACCTTAAGTCTATCATTCTTTTACTTAAAGGGTACCATTACGGCTTTCGACTTCAACATTCATAACCTTACCCCTAGGTTCAAGGTTTCACATAAAGGACCCTATTAACATCATTTAAGATCACATGTCATTCATACATACAATATTAAGAGTCTTTACCAAGCTAAGTCAAGACATCTCATATTCACATTCATACATGCATCAAGTAAGGGATACAAGTCAACCAATACAAGGCACAACATACTTCACTTTAACACATATTACATGTGATTATAAAAGCACATAGGAACAACCATTATCATCTATAAATCATTCTTTACACTACCATACCATCATAAATATAACCATCAAAAACTCATATAGTCAAGTAGAAATAACCATGCGTCAACCCTAAGAATACACATCTAAGAACATAGTCATAGTCTACATGATCTCCTAACATACATAGAAAGAACACATACTTTCACATTACTTCACATGTATATAGATATAATCATACTTCACATAAATCAACTACACAAATCATCATAATACTTCAAGTGGTGCCGACAAGGCCATGATCATCATATTATATAAAGTGAAGTCGATAAGGCCACATCAATTCACATATCACCGCCACCATAAGTGGACCATACCAATGACCCTTATAATACAAAAACTAAAAATAGTATTAAGAGAGTTAGGGAAGCATACCACCCATTCCATCTCACCACTTAATTCCAAAGCTAAATCATCCGAATATGCCCACACCAATAGCCATGAACATCAATTCAATACATACACTATAATACTCAATGAATATAGGTCAATTCAATATAGATTTATCAATACAAGATAACCTAGGTATCAATTCAATACAGTTATTACATCAATCAATAGCCCATCAAAAACTACACTAGAATTCATAAGCATTAAGTCAATATCAATTCAATAAGCTTAATAGTCAATAGATATAAGAATATAGAAATACTCAATTTATCAAATTTAAACAGACTATAAACCAAATCAATCATAATATATACATGAATCAAAATCCCACAACAATCTACACTTGAATTCATTAATATCAGAGCATGATCACATAACTCATATTTTAGTCAAATTGAGAGATTTGAGAAGGTCAAGGGTTCATAGATAATATCATTGGAAAACATCAACTATACATCAATAGTATCATATCATAATGTTTGAAAACCTTTCGTGCAAGAACCCAAGACTTAGAGTAGAAATTGGACTTTTTGATCTTTTTGAAATCTTTGAAAATCATCTTAGAAATTGTCTCTAAGATGATAGAAAGCCTTATATGAATAACTCTTACACCTAATTAAAAGAATAAAATTATAATTAAAGAATAAAATCCATTGAATATCCATCTTCAAGCTCTATCATCACCTCGAGCTCTCATGGAGGTTTTTGAATAAACTTTGGGAGGGAATGGATTTTGACTTTGGTGCTAGGGTTTAACTAAGAGTTTTAGGACTTATATACTCTTAAAATACCCTTAAACACCCAAAATAACCGTCCTCTATTTTATAAGACCTGGGTGAATTTCCCAAAACCCCCAAGCCTTAACAGAAAACTCGCAGTTTACACAGCACCATCGACGTCGTAGCATTGACGGTCCATGGGTGAGACCACGCCCCATCGATGGGGTCTCGTTGGTTTCTCTTGAAGATTCTCCCCCTTCATACTTGCAGGCTCCATCTATGCCCCAAGTTGACGAGCCATCGTTCAATTGATTGGCTGTCGTTTGGGTCATCATTTGTCTCTGCATGCAAGCTGTCGTGCAACTTTAAGCCTTGATTTGGGTCCTCCTCTAGGGCCCCTTGTGGATCCTACATGGAGTCGTACCCGGACGTTTCCATCCCAAATATGTTTGTATACGAGTTTAGGACCTACCATGTCAATTTTATCCAAAGCAAACACGTAAAACTTGACAAAACATGCATAGACACACAAGGTCGTTTCAAGGCAATTCTTTCAAACGTCATGGACGTTCTTACACGTTTGACCTCCAAACTTCATAAAACTTGACATACTACCTATAAACACCATAATAAGTCATATAATTATCTCATTAAATCATGAAACATACAATTAAGCACATAACCACATATGAGGAAAATACGCGACTTAGTCATGAACGTCGTGGTCATCCCTTGACGTTTCACTTTCAAATCACCTGAAAATCTAGACACTGCCTCACTACAATATTTTTTACCAATTTAAGAACTTATCCCATCATTAAAACCATTTTATGTTCTAGGTTTACCTAAGTAATTTGAGGGGCAAGTAATTTGAGGGGTGTTATATTCTCCCTACTTGGACAACATTCGTCCTTGAATGAAACTTGCCACTCTCCGAACAATTCCAAGTGTAGATAATTAACTTAAAAGCTCATGAAAATACAATACAACACATTATACAACAAACAATCAAGTGGAAACATCAATTTCACATAATTTAAGAGAATCACAACACAACAAGAAACTAGAATAAATTCTACAACTCATAATGTCATAAAACTCACATCCTTCATTCCAAATAACAAAAAGTCATTTTATATTCCTTTTCATGCTCAAAGAAATAATTTCTAAATATATTACAATAATTTTCAACCAAAGAATGAATTAGTCAATGTTTTGCAAAACCATACAGTGAGCAGAAATCCCTAGCAACTTTACAGTGAACATGTTTCACAATCTAACAATACAATACTTAAGAAATTCCTTATAAATGCTCAAAAACTCAACCTCACATAATCATTTAAACATTCTCACTATTCATCTTCATGAAACAATTAGCAATCTACAGTAGATGCACATGAACCATGAGGAAGATATCATGCATGAAAACTCATTTTCTCATAGATCAAAACTTCAAACAAAAACATGCATATCATGAGGAGAATATTGGAAATTACTTGTCAAAAAAGGATCGTACATAATCAAGTTACTAATAACTCGTTGTTTTAGTCTTGAATAAACACATAAAGAAAAGTTAAGGGTATCTCACTCCCAACAACCATATTCTTCACAATACTCCCCCACTTAGGAGACACTCATTCTAAGGTCAACATAACATCTACTACAAGGAACTCCATCAAGGCACCTTAAAACATACTAATGCTTTCTTACAAAGGTCTATCTCATGAAGACTAAAGACTCTCAAAGGTCTTATAATCTAACCACTACATCCCCCTTACTAGGAGAACTCACGTTTACTGTTTCAAATTTCATCACCTTCTTTTCTATGGTGGGGTCTTAAACAAATTCAAATCATCTCAACAACCAATCCTTCACATTCTAACAATATACCTTACAATTCTTTTCCAACTACACTACCCTTCAAAAGGTAACTAAGATAACCTAAGGTCATTAACACCATCTTTCACACCTCATCCAACAAGTCACATCTCATCTTTTCTCTACCTCAACCCAATATTCATAAAGTCACCCTCAAGGGACCCACACAATAAGGGAAGCAAGGTAAAGACACCATATACAAAGATCTTAATCATGATTAGATTAATGAAGAAGTAACACTTTTCCTAGAACCCAATAGCCTCCTATTCATAATGTGGCACGCTTCACATTATGAACAAGACTCTACTAGATGTGGTGCATAAGACAACTACGATACTCCCAAACCTTATGCTCTAATACCAACTTTTAATGACCCACAAGTACACCTTAGAATTTAGAGCATCCTTGTATCGCCACACGGCAAATAAGACTTCAAGAAGTCTCATCTAAGACACTAGTATCATTCATTGCATAATAAACATTCTAAAATATGTAAGAATTTAAAACTTTCTTCACACACAAAGAACTTTTTCAATAATAATTACACAAGCGGAAGACTTTCATTTAAAACATTAAAGCTTTACAATATCTCCTTGAACCATCTAACTTTGGGGTATACAAAACATGGGACTAAGCCCATACAAGACATAAAATAAAGACTAAGACATAAAGAAACGTGTGGATATTGTCCTCGAATCGATGAGGACTCACCAATACTTTATCTTCAACCGTTAGAAACATATCCATCCTCCATGGTACATCAAGACTTTAAATTCCCTACACTTTAGTCAAAAAGGGAAAAGAAGGGGTTAGCACATTAGATGCACTAAGTATGGAATTCTTTCAAAAATCATGAAAAAGGGACATTCAGTAAATAACATGTTTTTCAAGAATTTTGATTGAAACATCATACTACAATCATAAGAACAACATTTAACATCTTAGGAACACATAAGAAATCGTTTAAGAAATTATTCACATTTTTAGGAAAAGAATACAATGAGCCACTTCACTATTCAGTAAACTTCTTCACTGTTTAAGTGAAGTTCCTTAGCTTCACTTTACACACGTTTAGCATATAATCCCCTCACTAATATCTATCCTTAGACTCACTTAAGTAACACAAAGAGAGACCGCTCACACACCCTCTCTAGGCACACATAAAAGATCATTAAGACCAACCATAATGAGATATACACACTTACAAATACATCAATCACATGAATGAGATCCTCCTACCAAAGGTGATTCTAATGTTCACTTGAGTGAGTTGTGAAGTCACCGCCCATACAATCCCTTACACACACACCTAAGAGATCCTATAGACTACCTAAGATAGAATCATTCTCACTTAATATATCAACACATAGATAATATGACATTCTCATTCCAAAGTCAATCAAAAGTCTTATTTAAGTATATCAAGAAAATAACATCCAGGATTGAACTCTTCAAGATTACCTAAGTAATCCTTATCTATGTTTGGATCATATCTACATTATCAACCATCTTACCTAATTAGAGGTCATTTTTAAAACTTATCTAGGTAAGATAAGAAGTGACCATTATTATGCCCCCTTTACACTTTAACTAGACAAACCTTAACTACTCTAGATAAGTACTTATTAATTTAATATACTTTCTTAACTTAAGTCATTATATTATTTTGTTCATTAAAGAGACTTTAATCACATAAAGACATCCAAGTAATGGTCTTGGACAAGACCTAGGGACTCTTACTAACACCTTCAAAGCCTATTATGCAATGTCTATATAGCGTCCCATACCACCACCTAGGCTTCATAGAACTTCTCTAATGCTAGTAGGTATTCCTGATGATGAGAATAGGCAATAACTAACATAGACCATGGTAGCAAAGCATGGAATCCATAGTTCTATCCTACTCTGAGGGTTTTGTACCTGCCAATGGTATAACTTGGACACATCCCATTAGGCACATGTTTAAGAAATATGAAGGGTGTGCTTTGTACTCTAGTCTCATCCTTTAACTAGAACTAATTCCCTTACCATACTCACTCAGCGCTAGACTTTGTTCTCATAGAGTAATTTTCATCGAATGTTCATATAAAGGGGTTCCATATTAAGTCCATATCCCAATCACATTTACCCTACAAAAGAGTCCTCTAAGGATACCTTAAAATGGAGACAAGAAGCACACAATGACTTTCCTAAGGATGATATGATGTCTTTCCAGCCAATAAACCTTAAGTTTATCATTCCTTTAATTGAAGGATACCATTACGACTTGCGACTTCAACATTCATAACCTTACCACTAGGTTTAGTGTTTCACATAAAGAACCCTCTTAACATCATTTAAGGTCTCATGTTATTCATACATACAAGACTAAGAGGGTTTATCATCCTAAGTCAAAACATCTCATATTCACATTCATACATGAATCAAGTAAGATATACAAGTCAACCAAGAACAAGACACAACATACTTCACTTTAACACATATTACATGTAATTCTGAACGCACATAGGAAAAACCATTATCATATTTAAGTCATCCTATACACTACCATATCATAATAAATATAACCATCATACACTCATATTGTCAAGTAGGAATAATATGCATCAACCTTAAGAGTACACATATAAGCACATAGTCATAGTATGCATGATCTCCTAACATACATAGAAAGAACACATACTTTCACATTACTTCACATGTATATAGATACGATCATACTTCACATAAATCAACTACACAAATCATCATAATACTTCAAATAGTGCCGACAAGGCCATGATCATCATATTATATAAAGTTACGTCGGCAAAGCCACATTAATTCACTTAGCACTACCACCATAAGAGGAACATACCAATAAACCTTATTATACAAAAACTATAAATAATATTAAGAGAGTTAGGGTAGCGTACCACCCATTCTATCTCACCACCTCAATCCAAAGCTAAATCATCCAATTCAATGCCAATAGGCCCTTACCCATGTCCATGAACATCAATTCAATACATAAACTATAATCCTTAGTGAATCTAGGTCAATTCAATATAGATTTATCAATCTAATATAAACTAGATATCAATTCCATACAATTATTGCATAAATCAATAGGATATAGAAAACTACACTAGAATCCATAAGCATTAAGTCAATATCAATTCAATAAGCTTAATAGACAATATATATATAAGAATATAAAATACTCAATTTATATAATTGAAAAAACCTATAAACCAAATCAATCATAATATATACATGAATCAAAAGCCCATAACAATCTACACTTGAATTTATTGTTTTAGTCAAATTGAGAGATTTGAGAAGGTCAAGGTTTCATGGAGAATGTCATTGTAAAACATCAGTCATACATCAACAATATAATATCTTAATTTTTGAAAACCTTTCAAGCAAGAACCCAAGACTTAGAGTAGAAATTGTACTTTTTCATCTTCTTTAAAATCTTTGAAAAATCATCTTTGAAATTGGCTCTAAGGTGATATTAAGCCTAGATGAAGAACTTCCATACTTTATTAGAATAATCCAATGATAATTTAATAATAAACTCCATTGAAGATCAATCTTCAATCTCTATCTTCACCTTGAGCTCTCATGGAGGTTTTTGAAGAAACTTTGGGAGGGAATGTATTTTGACTTAGGTGCTAGGGTTTAAATGAGAGTTTAGGACTTATATACTCTTAAAATACCCTTAAACACCAAAAATAACCTTTCTACTATTTTATAAGACTTGGGGTGAATTTCCCCAAATCCCCAAGCCTTAGCAGAAAACTAGCAGTTTACACAGCACAATCGATGCCCTAGCATCGACGGTCCGTGGGTGAGACCACGCCCCGTCGATGGGATCTCGTTGGTTGCTCCTGTAGCTTATCCACATGAAGACTTGTGGGATGCATCGACGCCCCTAAAGGCGACGAGTCTTTGTTCCATCGAGTGGTCGTCATTTGGTTTGTCGTTTGGCACTGTATGCAAGCTGACATGCACCTTTAAGTCTTTAGTGGGAGTCCTCCTCTAGGGACTTTTGTGGGTTCTACGTGGAGTCATACCCAGACGTTTCTAACTCAAATATGTTCTTATACGAGCTTAAGACCTGCCACACCAATTTCATCCAAAACAAACACGTTAAACTTGATGAAACATACATAGACACACAAGATCGTTTCAAGGCAAATCTTTCGAACGTCATGGACATTCTTGGATGTTTGACCTATAAACTTTAGGAAACATAAAACACTGCCTATAAACACCATATAACTCATATAATGACCTCATTAACTAATGAAACACACAGTTAATCACAAATACATAAATGAGGCACATAGGCGACTTAGTCGTCGAACGTCTTGATCATCCCTTGACGTTTCACTTCCAAATAACGTAACATTCTAGACACTGCCTCACTACTAATTTTTAGACCATTTTAGGACCTTAGACCATCATTACAACCATTTTAGGCACTATCTTTACCTAATTCATTTGAGGGGGTTATAGAAATAACTCTTGTGGTTATTCAAAGATCTAAAGCTCAGTTGGATGGTGAATAAAAAGGCAATACAGAGGAAGACATGGTAAGGAAAAGACAGGGCAATATAACAACCGAGGTATATATAGAAGATCCAAGTATCCACCTTGTTCGTATTGTAAAAAACCAATCATACAGTTAAGTCTTGGTTGTATAGACCTGGAGTTCAATGCAAGTTGTGAAAACAATTTTGTCATGTGGATGGTTGCAAAATAAATCAAAACCAGATAGCTCAAGTTGAAGCCCCACCAGCTCAAGTTACTGAAAATGTTGAAGATCTTGAAGAGAAGTTGTTTGTTGCTTCTATTGTTGCAGAATGCAGTGTAACAACTCAAGATCATCATGTATGGCTATTTGATAGGGGATGCACGCATCACATGACAGCTAACTTGAACATTTTTGAATGGCTGAATAAAAATTATTTCTCCAAGTTCAGATTTGGAGATGAAAGACTTGTAGATGCAAAGGGCAAAGGAGCAGTTATTGTTCAAACTCTGTTAGGTATGAAGATTATATGTGATGTATTATTTGTTCCTGAAATTAGCCAAAGTTTTCTTAGTGTTATCCAACTGCATTATAAAAATTATGCCCTGTTATTTAAATATAAAACAAGTGACATTATGGATCTAACTGGTATAAAATTGCTCTTAGTCAAAATGAACAGCAGAAGCTTCCCTCTTGATTGGAAACATACTAACATTGGATCTTATGTCAGCATACAAGATGAAACTTATGTCTGGAATAAGAGGCTTGGTCATGTCAGCATACAAGATGAAACTTATGTCTCGCATCAGAGGGTTGGTCACATCAATTTTATATCGTTAAAATTGATTAAAAATAAGGATCTTATTGCAGATATGTCTTCCATAAATGAAACCTCCAATGGATGTGCGCTTTGTCAAATGGGAAGCTAAGTCAATCACCATTTCCTATTAATTAGGCCTAGACTGAAAAGCTCCAACTAATACACACTGATGTGTGAACCAATGAGCACTCCTTCTTATAACGACAACAAATACTTTCTTTTATTCATTGATGACCTTACATGTTTTTTTGGGTTTACTTTCCAAAACATAAATCTGAAGCATTTGTTGCATTTCGAAGGTTTAAAACAACTGGTGGCTCTTTTATAATAATCATAAGGTCTGATAATGGGGCCGAGTTCACTTCCAATCAATTCAAGGATTTTCTTCAAAAGCTGGAATTCATCACCAACTTAAAGTCACTTGCACACCACAAAATAATGGTGTAATTGAAAGAAAAATTAGGTTTATTATCAATATGACTCGGTGTCTTCTGTTTGAGAATGGCATGCCTAAGGTGTTATCGGCTGAAGCTATAAATATTGTTGTCTATCTACCAAATAGATTGCCGACCAGAGTAGTTGAAGGAAAGACTCTGTACTAAGCATGGATTAGAACCAACCATCAGTTGCTCATCTTAAAGTATTTGGTTGTATTTGTTACTCTTATGTTTCTGATGTTAAAAGGGATAAACTTGATTAAAAAACTGAAGTTGGAATATTTGTGGGATACATTAACACTTCTAATATATGATTTTAGATATTATTTCACGACAAATCCATGTACGTAGAATTGTCAAATTTGATTAGGATGCTGCATGGGAATGGAAGAAAATAGTTGTTTATTATTTCGATATTACTAATCAAGAACAAGGTGCCCAATAAGAAGAATTGATTCCATAGGAATAGGAGGACTCTAGTGATTTTACGATAAGAGGTACTAGATAGATTGACGATATATATAGCAGACGCAATGTCTCTATGTTGGAGACAATAAGTGTAGACAATGCATTGCAAATTCCTGAATGAAGGTCTTCCATGGAGGAGGATCTTAAAATGATTAACAAGAATAATATATGGGTACTTGTACCTATACCTCCTGACAAGCACGCTCTTGGAACTAAATGGGTGTTCAAGATTAAGCTGATTTCAGATGGCACACTCAACAAGCACAAATGAAGGTTGGTTGTAAAGGGGTATGCTGAAAAACATGGAATTTGTTTCCATGAAACCTTTGCACCAGTTGCAAGGTTTGATGCCATTATATTGCTACTAATAGTTGCAGCACACCAAGGTTGGCAAGTATCTCAATTGGATGTTAAGTCCACCTTCCTTAATGGTTACTTGAAGATAAAATTTATATAGAGAAGCTTGAATGTTTTAGAGGAGCTGGAGACCAGTTAAATTTTTTAGGAAAAGCTCTTTATTTCTTTAAACAAGCGTCTAGGGCCTAGTATGAACGGATCCATAGCTACTTACTAAATTTGGGGTTCAAGAGAAGTTGCAATGGGTCAACCTTGTAGATTAGACTTCAGAATGATTATTAATGTAACGACCCGTTTAGTCGTTTTGAGCAGCAGACTTTATTTCTGGAAAAAAAATACTGGCAGAAGCGACGGACCCCACGACGGACCGTCATGGGCACGACGGACCGTCGCAGGGTCTCGTTTCAAAACACTTAGAAAATCTGAAATTGGGTACTAAAAATCGACTCTCTGAACTTTGTGACGGAATGGCAGGACGGACCGTCACAGGTGTGACGGACCGTCACAGACCCTTGGTGGAAATTTGGGTCTCTGAACTCTACGACGACCTGCAGGACGGACCGTCGCAGGCACGACGGCCCGTCACAGGTTGCGCAAATCCCAGGCAGAGTCGGATTTCTGGTTAAGTTTTAAGGAACGTTTTTGACTATTCTTGCCTTAATTATAAAGTTCGTGGGTTTATATTAATAACTCAAATTCTTGAGGGGTTAAAAGAGGTAACCCTAAGTTAATTAGTGGGGTATTATTGCCATCTTTTATTCTTAATTATATACTAATTAGGGTAAAAGAAAGAGGGTTAGAATAAAGAAAATAGAAAGAACAAGAGAGAGAGGGAGAATCGAACGAGAAGGGAGAAACAAAGCTTGGAGAAAAATTTGCTTGCTTGATCACTAATCTTCGGTGGAGGTAGGTTATGGTTGTTTCATGCTTTCATAAGTAAACTCTTAATAGTGATTGATATGTATTGGTAGTATTGTAAACCCTACTATATGCTTAATGGTATGTTGCATGAATATGATTATGTGATTGTGATAAAATAAGCATGATGAAAATATTGAATCCCAAATCTTGAAAAGAAACTTTAATATACATTATTAATGATGATGCCTTGGTATAGAAGAAGGCTTGATGAATTAAAGTAATGGGATTGATGATGCCTTGGTATAGAAGAAGGCTTGATGAATTAAAGTAATGGGATTGATGATGCCTTGGTATAGAGAAGGCTTGATGGTTTACAGAATGATATTAGTGGATCGGGTGTCACGAACCGACACGTAGAATTAGGGGATCGGGTGTCACGAACCGACACGTAGAATTAAGGGATCGGGTGTCACGAACCGACACGTAGAATTAGGGGATCGGGTGTCACGAACCGACACGTAGAATTAGGGGATCGGGTGTCACGAACCGACACGTAGAATTAGGGGATCGGGTGTCACGAACCGACACGTAGAATTAGGGGATCGGGTGTCACGAACCGACACGTAGAATTAGGGGATCGGGTGTCACGAACCGACACGTAGAGTTAGGGGATCGGAGTGTCACGTACCGACACAAGAGAATTAAAGATAATGAATCTTGAAATATGTTAATATACTCAATCTAACGAACATAATTCCCAAATGAGTATGGTGTTGAGGCTTGAGCCCTCATGGATGAACTTGATGGTACTTATTGATGATTATAATACTTGTTGTGGCTACATGTTGAGTTTTATAGTTGATTTACGATAATATTGATATATACTGTTCCTTATTTTGAGTTGGCCGATGATATCTACTCAGTACCCGTGTTTTGTACTAACCCCTACTTTTATGTTTTCTTCTTGTTTATTTGTGGAGTACAGCAAACGTGCCATCATCTTCAACTCAACAGTAATTCAAGCCAGTCTTACTACATCGGAAATTCAGGGTGAGCTAATGCTTCTAGCTTGGACTGGATCTCCTTCTTCAAGTCTTGATGCCTTGAACTTCCGGCATGGACTAGTTTCTTATGTATTTTTAGCTTTTAGAATACTCTTAGTTTAGTCATTTGATCGTAGGTGTTCTTGTGATGATGACTTCCAGATTTTGGGGATGATAATAATAGTTTTGAATTGTTTTTATTAATGAGTGTAAGTCTTCCGCATTACTTTCTGTTGATATACGTTGAAATGTTAAGGTTTAGATTGGTTGGTTCGCTCACATAGGAGGGTAAGTGTGGGTGCCAGTCGCAACCCGGTTTGGGTCGTGACAAACTTGGTATCAGAGTATTAGGTTCGTTGGTCTCATCACACAAGAACAGGTCTAGTAGAGTCTTAAGGAACGGTAGGGGGACGCCTTTACTTTTCCTTGAGAGGCTATAAGACTTTAGGAAAAATTTCACTCTTTCATTCTTTCTTTCGTGCTACTACTTGAGTCCAATTGGTATCTGGGCGATACGAATTGGTATCTGACCATCTTCACTCTCTTTCGCAGATGTTTAGAACTAGAGCAACGACTACGTCAACACCAACACCGGCCAGACAAGAAACAACGGAGCCAGCCACTGGGGCTGTGGCTCGAGGAAGAACAGCGGCAAGGGGCCGTGGAAGAGGTCGTGGGAGGACGTCCTCTAGAGGGAGAGGACAAGCACCTAGCCCATCTGATACTAGGGCAGTGACTCCTCCACCGACCGAGGAAGTAATAAGAGAAGGGGAGGATGGGGAAACTGAACAAGTGCAAAATGAGGAAATGCCACCCCAACCTACCCCAGAGATGATCAATCAGGTTCTGGCTTATCTTAGCGGGTTATCTGATCAAGGTCAGGCACCTCCAGTGTTTTCTGCGCCAACACCTCCGGTTTCAGAAGTACAACATGCGGCTACTATGGCTCCCCGCATGGATGTTCCATTGGAAATAGGCACGTTTCCACGTCTGACTACTGGGCCTATAATGACAAATGATCAGCATGAACTTTTCAGTAAGTTCTTGAAATTGAAACCTCCAGTCTTCAAGGGTGCTGAATCGGAGGATGCTTATGATTTTCTGGTTGACTATCACGAGCTACTACACAAGATGGGTATAGTAGAACGGTTTGGTGTGGAGTTTGTGACTTATCAGTTTCAAGGGAACGCCAAAATGTGGTGGCGGTCACATGTCGAGTGTCAACCAATAGAGGCACCACCTATGACTTGGGCCTCATTCTCTAGTTTGTTTATGGAGAAGTATATCCCCCGGACTTTGAGGGATCGGAAAAGGGATGAGTTCTTGAGCCTAGAGCAAGGTGGGATGTCGGTTAATGCTTATGAGGCTAAGTTTCGTGCACTATCCAGATATGCCACTCAACTCTGTTTCAGTCCTCAAGAGCGGATTCGCCGGTTTGTGAAGGGGTTGAGGTCAGAATTGCGGATTTCGGCCTTACAGATAGCGGCAACGGCAAAATCCTTCTAAGAGGTGGTAGACTTTGTGATAGAAGTGGAAGGAGTGAAGCCAGACGACTTCACCACAACATCGACATCAAAAAGGCTTCGAAAGGGAGGTGAGTTTAATGGTTCTTACACTAGAGGACAAGGTTCGGGAAGTTACTCAGTCCGACCAATTCAGTCTTCACTACAGACTGTAGTTGGGGGACCACCTCAGACCGGTCAACACTTCTCCGAGGGGCATATGATCGACTCCAAAGAATGTTATGGATGTGGGGAGATTGGACATATTAGGAGAAATTGTCCCAGACCAAGTTACAGACCCCCAATAGCTAGAGGTAGAGGTGGTCATGGTAGAGGCCGTTTTTCTGGAGGGCGTGGTGGTCGAGGTAATAGTGGTCACCAAAATGGAAGAGGTAATAGGAAAACTGAGGCCACTACATCACAACATGGTAGGGGCAACGGACAGACGAACGATAGGGCCCATTGTTACGCTTTCCCTGGGCGGTCTGAAGCGGAGGCATCTGATGCTGTCATCACAGGTAATCTTCTGGTTTGTGATTGCATGGCTTCTGTATTGTTTGATCCTGGATCCACGTTTTCTTATGTATGTTCCTCATTTGCTAATGGTCTAAATTTACATTGTGAATTACTTGATATGCCTATTCGTGTCTCTACTCCGGTGGGTGAGTCTGTGGTAGTTGAAAAGGTATATAGGTCTTATTTGGTAAACTTTGTGGGGAGCAACACTTATGTAGATTTGGTTATCTTAGAAATGGATGATTTTGACGTGATTCTGGGTATGACTTGGCTTTCTCCGCAATTTGCAATCTTGGATTGTAATGCTAAAACGGTGACGTTAGCCAAGCCTGGGACAGATCCGTTAGTGTGGGAGGGTGACTACACTTCCAATCCGGTCCGCATCGTCTCCTTTCTTCGTGCTAAGAAAATGATTAGTAAAAGGTGTTTAGCTTTCTTGCCACATCTCAAGGATGACACTACCCAAGTACCTTCGATTGAGTCGGTTTCAGTAGTTCGTGAGTTTCTGGATGTGTTCCCTGCAGATCTTCCTGGTATGCCACCGGATAGGGATATTGACTTCTGTATTGATCTTGAACCCGGTACTCGCCCCATTTCTATACCCCCTTATAGAATGGCTCCCGCGGAGTTAAGAGAGTTAAAAGCACAACTTCAAGAGTTATTGAACAAAGGCTTCATTAGACCAAGTGCATCTCCTTGGGGTGCTCCGGTTTTGTTTGTAAAGAAGAAGGATGGGAGTTTTCGAATGTGTATAGACTATAGACAACTAAACAAGGTAACCATAAAGAACAAGTATCCTCTTCCCCGCATTGATGATTTGTTCGATCAGTTACAAGGTGCTTGTGTCTTCTCTAAGATTGACTTGAGATCCGGTTATCATCAATTGAAAATACGGGCAACGGATGTGTCAAAGACTGCTTTTCGAACGAGGTATGGGCATTACGAATTTGTAGTGATGTCCTTTGGTCTTACGAATGCCCCTGCTGCGTTCATGATCTTGATGAACGGGATTTTTAAGCCATATTTGGACCTCTTCGTGATCGTATTTATTGATGATATATTGGTATACTCAAAGAGCAAGAAGGAACATGAAGAGTATTTGAGAATGGTATTGGAAATGTTGAGGGAGAAAAAGCTTTATGCCAAGTTCTCTAAGTGTGAGTTTTGGCTAGATGCGGTGTCCTTCTTGGGGCACGTGGTTTCTAAGGATGGAGTGATGGTGGATCCTTCTAAGATTGAGACAGTGAAGAATTGGGTAAGACCCACTAATGTGTCAGAAATAAGGAGCTTTGTTGGGTTAGCTAGCTACTACCGCCGATTTGTCAAGGGATTCTCTTCTATTGCTTCCCAATTGACGAACTTGACTAAGTAGAATGTCCCATTTGTATGGTCGGATGAATGTGAGGAAAGCTTTTAGAAGCTCAAGACTTTGTTGACTACCGCACCTATCCTTACCTTGCCAGTAGAGGGTAAGAACTTCATTGTTTATTATGATGCATCCTATTCTGGTTTGGGTGCAGTACTAATGCAAGAGAAGAGTGTGATTGCTTATGCTTCAAGACAATTAAAAGTGCATGAACGTAACTATCCCACTCATGATTTGGAATTGGCCGTGGTAGTGTTTGCATTAAAACAATGAAGACACTATTTATATGGGGTTAAGTGTGAGATCTATACGGATCATCGTAGCCTACAGTATGTCTTTACTCAGAAAGATTTGAACTTAAGACAGAGGAGATGGATGGAGTTACTAAAGGACTACGATATCACTATCTTGTATCATCCGGGGAAGGCGAATGTTGTAGCGGATGCTTTAAGTAGAAAGGCGGGAAGCATGGGAAGTCTAGCTCACTTGCAAGCTTCTAGACGCCCATTGGCTAGAGAGGTTCAAACTCTAGCTAATGACTTGATGAGATTAGAAGTAAATGAGAAGGGAGGATTGTTGGCTTCGGTGGAGGCAAGATCTTCCTTTCTTGACAAAATTAAGGGAAGACAGTTCGATGATGAGAAACTGCGCAGAATCCAAGATAAGGTATTGCGAGGAGAGGCTAAGGAAGCACAAATCGATGAGGAAGGTGTTTTGAGAATCAAGGGAAGAGTATGTGTACCCCGCGTCGATGGTTTGATCAACACTATTCTGACAGAGGCTCATAGTTCAAGGTATTCTATACATTCGGGCGCAACCAAGATGTATCGTGACCTAAAGCAACACTTTTGGTGGAGTAGAATGAAGCGTGACATTGTGGATTTTATTGCCAAATGTCCAAACTGTCAACAAGTAAAGTATGAACACCAAAGGCCCGGAGGAACACTTCAGAGAATGCCCATTCCGGAATGGAAGTGGGAAAGAATTGAAATGGATTTTGTGGTTGGTCTTCCGAAGACAATGGGTAAGTATGACTCCATTTGGGTGATTATTGATAGGTTAACTAAATCTGCTCATTTCATTCCGGTCAAGGTGACTTACAATGCAGAAAAGTTAGCCAAACTTTACATCTCGGAAGTGGTGCGATTGCATGGGGTTCCACTATCCATCATATCAGATAGAGGTACGCAGTTTACTTCTAAGTTTTGGAAAACATTGCATGCAGAATTGGGTACTAGGTTGGACCTTAGTACTGCGTTCCATCCCCAGACCGATGGTCAGTCTGAGCGAATGATTCAAGTGTTGGAGGATATGCTTCGTGCGTGTGTGATAGAGTTTGGTGGTCATTGGGATAGCTTCTTACCCTTAGCGGAGTTTTCATACAATAATAGCTATCACTCAAACATTGATATGGCCCCATTTGAAGCATTGTATGGTAGGAGATGTAGGTCTCCCATTGGTTGGTTTGATGCGTTCGAGGTCAGACCTTGGGGTACTAATCTCTTGAGGGATTCGATGGAAAAAGTGAGGTCTATTCAAGAAAAGCTTCTAGCGGCGCAAAGTAGACAAAAAGAATATGCAGATCGAAAGGTTAGAGACTTAGAGTTCATGGAAGGTGAACAAGTCTTGTTGAAAGTTTCACCCATGAAAGGGGTGATGCGGTTTGGTAAAAGGGGTAAACTAAGTCCAAGGTACATTGGACCATTTGAAGTACTTAAGCGAGTGGGGGAGGTGGCTTATGAGTTAGCCTTGCCTCCAGGGCTGTCCGGAGTACATCCGGTATTTCATGTGTCGATGTTGAAAAAATACCATGGGGATGGAAACTACCTTATCCGTTGGGATTCAGTTTTGCTTGATGAGAACTTGTCTTATGAGGAGGAGCCTGTTGCTATTTTAGATAGAGAAGTTCGCAAGTTGAGGTCAAGAGAGATTGCATCCATCAAGGTGCAATGGAAGAATCGATCGGTTGAAGAAGCCACTTGGGAGAAGGAGGCGGATATGCGAGAAAGATACCCACATCTGTTTAAAGATTCAGGTACTCCTTTTCGCCCTTGTTTTCCTTCTTTTGATCGTTCGGGGACGAACGATGGGTAAATTGGTATCTAATGTAACGACCCGTTTAGTCGTTTTGAGCAGCAGACTTTATTTCTGGAAAAAAAAACTGGCAGAAGCGACGGACCCCACGACGGACCGTCATGGGCACGACGGACCGTCGCAGGGTATCGTTTCAAAACACTTAGAAAATCTGAAATTGGGTACTAAAAATCGACTCTCTGAACTTTGTGACGGAATGGCAGGACGGACCGTCACAGGTGTGACGGACCGTCACAGACCCTTGGTGGAAATTTGGGTCTCTGAACTCTACGACGACCTGCAGGACGGACCGTCGTAGGCACGACGGCCCGTCACAGGTTGCGCAAATCCCAGGCAGAGTCGGATTTCTGGTTAAGTTTTAAGGGACGTTTTTGACTATTCTTGCCTTAATTATAAAGTTCGTGGGTTTATATTAATAACTCAAATTCTTGAGGGGTTAAAAGAGGTAACCCTAAGTTAATTAGTGGGGTATTATTGCCATCTTTTATTCTTAATTATATACTAATTAGGGTAAAAGAAAGAGGGTTGGAATAAAGAAAATAGAAAGAACAAGAGAGAGAGGGAGAATCGAACGAGAAGGGAGAAACAAAGCTTGGAGAAAAATTTGCTTGCTTGATCACTAATCTTCGGTGGAGGTAGGTTATGGTTGTTTCATGCTTTCATAAGTAAACTCTTAATAGTGATTGATATGTATTGGTAGTATTGTAAACCCTACTATATGCTTAATGGTATGTTGCATGAATATGATTATGTGATTGTGATAAAATAAGCATGATGAAAATATTGAATCCCAAATCTTGAAAAGAAACTTTAATATACATTATTAATGATGATGCCTTGGTATAGAAGAACGCTTGATGAATTAAAGTAATGGGATTGATGATGCCTTGGTATAGAAGAAGGCTTGATGAATTAAAGTAATGGGATTGATGATGCCTTGGTATAGAGAAGGCTTGATGGTTTACAGAATGATATTAGTGGATCGGGTGTCACGAACCGACACGTAGAATTAGGGGATCGGGTGTCACGAACCGACACGTAGAATTAAGGGATCGGGTGTCACGAACCGACACGTAGAATTAGGGGATCGGGTGTCACGAACCGACACGTAGAATTAGGGGATCGGGTGTCACGAACCGACACGTAGAATTAGGGGATCGGGTGTCACGAACCGACACGTAGAATTAGGGGATCGGGTGTCACGAACCGACACGTAGAGTTAGGGGATCGGAGTGTCACGTACCGACACAAGAGAATTAAAGATAATGAATCTTGAAAGATGTTAATATACTCAATCTAACGAACATAATTCCCAAATGAGTATGGTGTTGAGGCTTGAGCCCTCATGGATGAACTTGATGGTACTTATTGATGATTATAATACTTGTTGTGGCTACATGTTGAGTTTTATAGTTGATTAACGATAATATTGATATATACTGTTCCCTATTTTGAGTTGGCCGATGATATCTACTCAGTACCCGTGTTTTGTACTGACCCCTACTTTTATGTTTTCTTCTTGTTTATTTGTGGAGTACAGCAAACGTGCCATCGTCTTCAACTCAACAGTAATTCAAGCCAGTCTTACTACATCGGAAATTCAAGGTGAGCTAATGCTTCTAGCTTGGACTGGATCTCCTTCTTCAAGTCTTGATGCCTTGAACTTCCGGCATGGACTAGCTTCTTATGTATTTTTAGCTTTTAGAATACTCTTAGTTTAGTCATTTGATCGTAGATGTTCTTGTGATGACGACTTCCAGATTTTGGGGATGATAATAATAGTTTTGAATTGTTTTTATTAATGAGTGTAAGTCTTCCGCATTACTTTCTGTTGATATACGTTGAAATGTTAAGGTTTAGATTGGTTGGTTCGCTCACATAGGAGGGTAAGTGTGGGTGCCAGTCGCAACCCGGTTTTGGTCGTGAGAATTAACTCCTAGTTTCTCTCTATGTTGATGATCTGTTGGTGACTGGAAGCAGCACACAGTCTATCACAGACTTCAGGGAGCAAATGAAGAAGGTCTTTGAAATTGAATGATTTGGGGAAAATGACTTATTCTTTAGAATGGAGGTCAATCAATCTTATGAAGGAATCTTTGTTTCTCTGATGAAATATGCTACCAAAATATTAAAGAAGTTTTCTCTTGAAAAAGGCAAACCAGTAAGTACGCCTGCAGTCCAAGGAGAGAAATTGATAAAGGAGGATGAGTTTGGTTTGGTCGATGCTTCAATTTATAGAAACTTAATTGGTTCCCTGTTGTATTTATCAACCATAAGTCCTGATATTATGTATGCAACAACTCACCAGAGAGCAACCTAAAGAATTTACCAACTGAAACTCACCTTAGAGAAACCAAAAGAATTTTGAGGTACATTCGAGGCACCATTGATTATAGTGTGTCTTATAAAAGAACCACATCTATGAAATTGTTGGTATTCATTGATAGTGGTTGGGCTGGGTCGCAAGACAACATGAAAAGAACTCCAGGATATTATTTCACTCTCGGATCAGGTTTCATTTGTTGGCGCACAATGAAGTTGTTGGGTTTAAAAGGTGTGAATAGAAAATGAAGAGTTGCAACTTTAACAAAAAGTTATGACTTCTATGAAAACTGGCGACTTTGATGAAAAGTTGGGACTTTTATGAAAAGTAACGACCTTTGTGTACGAATTTAACTCTTTCAAAGGTTCGTGACCTTTCCGGTAAGGCACAATAAGAACATTTTCGCACTACCCTTTGTTTTCTATAAATTGAGGGATTTAATCTCATTTTATAAATAAAATTTTCTGGACTTCTTCTACTTATAATAAATCTAGTATTCTAAATGTACTTTACTGCCGTTAAGTGGCTCACTGACACCAGTGTTTTGAGTATCAATACACTGGGAATTGAGATCATTCTATCCTGGGAGGACATAATCCAAATTAAACCTCATATACTAGAGAGTAATAATTTCCTTAAGGAGACATTGTGCATTAAGTAAGCTTGATCTTCTTTTTATTTTTCCATGTTCTGGTATGTGTTATAGATTTTAGATTTTTGAATTAATTTCTGTTCTTCTATTCTTCATTGGTTCATTAAACTTTGGTAACTAAATGTTTTTGCAAAGTTTATTGGAATCAGTAAGATTCTTTAAACACAGATTGACAACAATTCTTCTTTAAGAAAATTATTTCGTATATTTTTCTAATATGTTTCTGATTCTAGTTTCTCTACTAGTTTTAATTTTGTAATTGTGAAAATGTTCTTAAACTTTGTTGTGTCTTACCAAGTACTTCAAAGTTTTGTTCTAAGTATCTTAGAAATAAAAGATAAACAACAATCTTAACAAAATTATTATACTGTAAGCATTTTTTTGTATTCTACTGATTGAGAGAATCTAATCATGGAAGTTGAAGATAAATGCATTACTTCTCTATAGTTCGTTGTTTTGTTTAGCAAGGTTGAAGTAAGAATGTAATGGAAAAAATTTGTGGTACTTCAATTAAACATTACCAGGTAACCTTCTTATTATATTTTCTGAGGAAAATAGTTTTTAAGATTTATCATCTTTGATTTTTTATCATGTGTATCTCTGGAAAAAGATCTACAAATCATATGTTGAGGAATGAATTTTACTTGGCAAATATTGTTGCCTTTAAAATTCTTTAGTTTTAAAAAATGAGGGATGCATATTTTTGTTTGATAAATTAGTACGTCAAAATGTTATAGTTGGAAGACTATTTGATAAAAAAACATTTATGTTATGTTTAATTCTGTTTGGAGACTAAAACAAAACTTAAGTAGTTTTGTACTTCTTCTGAATTTGATTATGTCAGATTGTTGTGGATTAAAAAATTTTGTAGTTTTCTACTCTGAATTATTAGACTAAGTCTATGGTGTACTTTTGATTTTCTATAAATTTTACAGTAATATAGAAACATTCTAAATACTAAGTGGTATGTTTATTTTGATAGAGGAAAAAGACCAGTCAGTGACTAATAGTTGGTGAATTTGTGCCTCTATTGAATGAACCTTGACACTATGTGAATATTGTCAAAGAGAATTAAAACTGTATAATTCTTGCATAGAATGATAGTTTCAAAATATGTTTCATACAGCCAATGACATTTTTATAGTCTGAGAAATATATGAAAATTTTATTTTCAAATACTTGAACTTTTTTTTTGAGATACATTTAAAATGTGAGGGTTCTTTGCTTATGATAAAATAAAATTAGACTTGGTGTCTAATTCAATTTTGGAGCAAAAGATATGAAATTCAATGATACTTTTGTATTATGTTAGAACCACAAAACTCATGGAGTAAATTTGCTACTGTGGTTGTTGAGTGTCTCTATTACTAGTATATGGTGTTACTAGTATGAAACTACCAAATTATATGTATACTTGTTAAAAATGATTGAGTTAGTTTATGAAAAAGTGTCACTTAATATGTTGTGATTTTTCATATGAAGATATGTCTATTATATATAGTTATTTGTATAGATATGAATACTAGTGAATAGTCATTTGTTATGTTTTGTACAAAAAACCTTAGAATATATCACCTTTATTGGACACGATGAAACTTTGTTTATGGGTAGTTCTATAACATTGAAATTGAAAGTTATGGAACTCTTCTTCTGAAGAGGACATTTTATAAGGTGATGACTGTATACAATGTTTATATCACACAAAATTGTAAGAAATAGGAACAAAATATTAGTGATAAAAAAGCTACATCGTGAAGAGCTTTTCAAATTCAATATTATTGTTTGTTCTTACTTGCTAGAGTCAAAGTTTGTGACATGAACACTTGGGGCATATCAAGTACAAAAACATGTAAGGAACACTGATCAACTTAGAAGTTTTTTCTAACTTTGAGTACAATAAATAAAAATGTCATGTTTGTATGGAATCTAAGTATGATGAGCATTCTTATAAATCTGTTGAAAGAAATTCTAATCCCTTAGAATTGACTTACACTGACATTTGTGATATGAAGTCAACACCATCTCGTGGTTGGAAAAATTATCTCGTTACTTTTATTGACAATTGCATTAGAAATGACTATGTCTATTTGTTGAATGGTAAGGATGAAGCAATAAAATGTATAGACAAAGTAATATTGAAGTTTAAAATTAGTTGGTAAAAATATAAGAAGTGATAGCAATGGAGAGTATAAAACTCCTTGTGCAAAAATATGTTTGGAAAGTGGAATTATCCATCAAACTACTGCCCTGTTCATCTCAATCTAATGAAAACCGAACTTTTAAAGAAATGATTGATGCATTATTTATAAGTTTGGTTTTACCACAAAACTTGTGTGGAGGAACCATCCTTACTACTAAAAGGAACAAATTTTTTTTTCTTTATAGAAACAAAGTGATTTTGTTTGTTCAGGATACAATATTTTTCATATGAGAAATGGAACGGAAGGAAATCCAACTTAAAATATTTCAAAGTGTGGGGGTGTATAGACAAAGTCCAAGTTCCTATTCCTAAAAGAATTAAATAAAACCTATGACTGTGGACTGTAAAATAAGACTTGAGTAGTCTAGAGAAGGGTCTAAAAGGCCTAGGAAAGGAAAAAGGAGAATGTACTTAATAAAGAGATTTAGAGGTGTAGTAAATATCAAAGGACATTTACTTCCTTCAAATATGATTTTGTAACATTTCTTGTGTCTTTTGTAGACTCAGCCTTGGAAAGATGGTGTCAATAGTGAGATCGATGCAATCTTGAGCAACCATATTGGAAGTTAATTGATATTCTTCTAGAAAATAAACCTTTGGGTTCAAAGTGAATCTTTATAAGGAAAGTAACAGTTGAAAAATGTAAAGAAAGAATTTGTGTCAAAGGATTTAGACAAAAACAAGGTTTTGATCTTGTCGATGTATATGCTCGTGAGTAACTAGAATTACATCCATTCGGATGCTAGAATTATTAGTTGTGGTATATGACCTACAAATTCATCAAAAGAATGCAAAAACAACTTTCTTAAATGTAGAATTGAAGGAATAAATATACATGGAACAACCTGAGAGTTTTGTGTTTCCTAGTAAATAAAGAAAGTGTGCGAATTTGTTAAGTCACATTATGGACTAAAACAAGAACCAAGCAATGACATAAGAAATTTGACTAAACCATGTCGGCAAATGGATATATGAATGATGGAATTGATAAATGTATTCACATTAAAATCATAAGGTCATTGTTTGTTTATATATTGGTGATATGTTTATCATCAATTGAGACACTAATGACATAAATGCTACTAAAAGTATGCTAGAAAACAAGTTTGGAATGAAAAATATTGGAGTTGCTGAAGCGATCTTAGATATAAGAATCCTTAGAACTCCATAATGTTTAGAATTTTCACGGTTTCATTGCATTAAAATGTACTTGACTAGTTCAAATATTTGGATGTCAATATTTTTTAGTCTCCAATAACTACGAACTTTGCATTTCAAAAGAGTGAAAGCAAAAGTGGCTCACAATTGTGTTGTGCTAGATTTTTGGGAAGTATAATGTATATCATGAAGTGTGCACGATTAGATATAGCATTTTCTACTAAAAACTGAGTTGGTTCACAAGTGATCCCAAACAAATTCATTAGATGGCAATAAATAAAGTTTTGGAGTATTTAAAAAATAATTAAAACTATGCCTTGCATTATAACTACATCCAGCAGTATTGAAAGGATATAGTGATGCAAATTGGATCACTAGACAAATGAAGTAAAATCCATGAGTGGATATGTATTTACTATTGGTAGAGGAGCAGTCTCTTCGAAATATTTCAAAATAGACATGTATCGATAGCTCTACAATGATCTCTGATATAGGTGCTCTACATAAGGTCGGTGAATAAGTAGAAACTCCAAAATTTATTGATAGAAATTTTTTTTGGCCCAAACCATTGGCATTAGTATGCATACACTTTCATAGTCAAGATGCAATATGGTAAGGCATGGAGAATGATGTATAACGAAATGTCTCGTCATACAGGACATAGACATGATATCGTTAGAAAACTACTCTCTAGTGGAATTATCAGAATTACTATGTAAAGTAAAAGAATAATGTATCGGATCCAGTTACAAAAAGGCCTAAGTAGAGAGAAAGTTTAAAGATCATCTAAGGGAATGAGTTTATGGCTTAGGACAAGTCATCATGGCAGTAACTCGGCAATAACTCTATCTAGCAGACAAGAGACCCTAAGAGCTAGATTCAAGGAGAAAAACAAAGTTGTGAAATAACGGTTCGACATTGTCAACAAACTCAATTTATTCTCATGATGAAGAAAATGCTCAAGAACAAGGATACAACATTTAGGCTTATGAGTTGATAAAGCTTAATGGTTTTAATGATTTGCTAAGTTTGGCAGAGTTGAATAAATAGTGTATCTACGCGATAACACGGTTAAAAATCACCTATGTGAGTGTGAAGTTTAAGCTGCTTCAAAGAGAACCATTGTCAAAATCCTATTCTCTATACACTCATGAAAGCAGGAGATTTTTATGGCTGACACGAACACAACCATAAGAACCATAAATTGTAAAGGGTTAATGGTGTGAAATATGGTTTCTAGGTATACACCAAAGCTGGACATTTCAAAGATATCACATATATCGATTGACCTAGCATATCCGACATATGTTCACTATGGAAACTCTAAGGGAAACCTACTTATCTAGATGCAATAAATTCTTGCTTGTAAATTACACATACTTTTCCATTTTTGGAGTAATTTCCCAATCATGCGGGGGATTGTTGAGTTAAAAAGGTGTGAATGAAAAAATTAAAAGTTGTGACTTTTATGAAGAGTTGTGACTTTTATGAAATCTTACGACTTTTATGAAAAGTTGTGACTTTTAGGAAAAGTGACGACATTTGTGAAAGGTTGTGACTTTTCCAAAGGTTTGTGACCTTTATGGTAAGGCACAATCAGAACATTTTCGCACTACCCTTTGCTTTCTATAAATTGAGAGATTTCATCTCATTTTATAAATAGAATTTTTTAGACTTCTTCTACAACTGATGACTTAGGTAAATGTAGAGCCTAAAATTGTTATAATGATGGTATAAGGTCCTAAAATGGTCTAAAAATTAGCAAAGAGGCAGTGTCTAGAGTGTTAGGTGATCTGGAAGTCCAACGTCAAGGGACAACCAAGACGTTCGACGACTAGTCACCTATGTGTCTCATGTGTCCATGCGTGTTTTTATATCATATGACATGAGATTATAAAGTCTTAAAATAATTTATAATGATTTTTAATGGTATTTTATGGAGTTTCGTGAAGTTTGGAGGTCAGACATCCAAGACGTTCAAAAGTTAGCCCTTATAACGTTCAAAAGTTAGCCTTAAGACGCTCAATGTGTGTCTGGATGGGGCCTAGCATGTTTGGACGTGTTATGTGTATTTTATTTGGGAAAAACTCATTTGGTAGGTCTAAAAATTGTTAAGGGTTGTATTTACGTTAGAAACTTCTGGGTACGACTTCTGAAGGGCCAACAAGAAGGACCCCAGGCTGTCGAGACACTGCCCTGACAATATTAATCGACAAGCCAAATGACACCCAGTTGGTTAACCAACAGACCATTTGTGGGGTCTCATCTATGGAAACTTATCTTGGAAAAGGATCAACCAAATACCTCAATTGATGGAACCCACAGAAGGCCCGTCGATTGACCTACTGTCCGTCGATGGTGTCGTTGATGGTGGCCTGCAACTGGTGCCTTGAGCATTGTTTTATTAAGGGGTGAATGGGAAATTCGCCACACATCCTAAAATGGCCCTAGTTGACTTATTTACCTATTTTTTTGGTGTATATAAGTAATCTAAAATGTGACCAACAAATTCCCAATCCCATTCACTCAAATTGAACTTTTCCCTCCAAAAAAATATTCTCTCTAGAACCTCCATTGAAGGTGAAGCTCAAGAACAGCTTGTAGATTGGATTCATATGGTTTATTCACCAAGTTTTAGAGGTTTTCAAGTAGATAAAGGTATGGTGATCCTTCATCTCTAGTTATCCTTCCATCTAGAGAGGTAATCTCAAAGTTTTCAAAGAGAAAGTATGATCAAAGTTCTTATTCTTCAATATATCCATGGGTTCTTTCTAAAAACATTTTAAATGGATAAATCATGAAGAATTGATGTTAATGTATTGGTTTGAACGTGATTTTAATCCAACTGCATGATGAACCCATATTCCCTACCTAAATCGATTTAGTCCTTGCATGGGCTTTGTGATCTTGACTTTCTCTCGATTGAATTGTGATTTTATTACATTAAAGTGGTTATAAATACAATTGTTTATGTGAATTCATTGCAAATTGATGATTAAGAATCCTTTTGGATCAATATCTGAATGTTTGATCATGCCTAGCCTAATTATTAAAGTGATCACTGTAATATGGACCTTTTAAGGTATAAAAGTGGAATTTGATTATGTGATGGTTCTTGTAGCTACTGCCTTAGGCTAATAATTTGGTTGAATTGTGAATATAAACATGCTATGATCAAAGTAAATAAAGCTTGGTATGAATTGATCTATGTGTTCTAAAACTATTAAGTTGTAACTTGTCATCACAGTAACGTTGGTCTTTAATTGTATAAAAGTGAATTTCGAGTATGTTAATATGCTTAGGTCCACCTCCTATTATATAACGTAATCATGAATTATATGTAAAGTATCTAATGTGGATCAATTCATGATAGTTGAATAGGATTAACCTATGTGGATTCCTCTTCCATAATTTCTTAGTATAAAGCATACTTCCAGTGAATTCGACTTTGTTGGCAATTATAGTAGGATCTCGTTTAGGTTAAGAGTTATTTGGATACTTAATTACATGTACATTATATGTATTAATTGTTTATAAACAAGGTGTATTGATCCATTATGATCAAAGGGTGAGAAATTTGTAAGAATGTTTATCTCCTTTACTTTTCTATATTAATGTAGTTGATGAAGCCTTCTGTGGCATTGTGTGGTATGATCCACTTATGGTGGCAATATTTACTTTATTTTCATTATATATGTGTTTACCAAGGTCTTGAAGGCAAATTGATGATTATATGAAGGAGTGGTTATGATGATCATTGTATGTGTAACTTGTGCCTAGTCTTCTTCTCTAGTTGTGAATCTAGGTGATGTTGCTATTATGATGAGCATGTAAATGGCTATGTTAAGGTTATATGTACTTTCTGACTATAATGAAGTTTTATAATTCTATATGTGATGTAAAGCTAAGATTAGTACATAAAGACTGAATCTTAATATAAGAATGTTGTAAGTCTTAAATAAATGAGTCTTATGTTATGCTAACCATTCTATGATGTTGTATGATGTATAATTCACTCGGATGACTTGATATATGTAATAGTATAGGCAAGGGTATGGTACTTCGACTATACATTGCACATGTGCACCTTGATGGGATAGTTTCTAGGTTGGTCTTCTAAAGACATGCATAGGATTGTATGAACATGTTATGAATATGACTTATATGCTATGATGTGAAGTATAGAATTTGATGAAGTATGAATGTGAATAATGTCTTGGAGTGTTGATGTGAAAGGATTGCTCATATGGGTACACATATAGACTTATGCTTTAATATGAACACGTGTGACATTTATGTGTTATGTGAAAGGTTTGCTCACATAATGTATAAACACACACATGAATGATGATCTAGATAGTAGAGGTGCCTTGAAAGGTGTGCCCAAGAATACTCTAAACTAGATAAGTGCTTGGATATGCTATAAGCGTATACGGAATATATATCCTAAGCCTATGTTTTATGAAAAATGTAATAAAGGCTATTCAATAAAGAGAACATAACTTAGCACCGAGTGAACTTGACATTGAGAGGTGTTGACTTTCCTTGGAGGAATATTCACCATTTGTTCCTTAAAGAGTGTTGACTTTCCTTAGAGGAATACTCATCTATGGATCCAGATGAGGTGATGACTTTCCCTTTGAGAAAGATTCACCCATGTTTTATCATGAGAGGAGGCCCCAATTGCCCAATGGCATGTAGAGGGATCATACCTATCTCCTAGTTCCATAAACTATGCTTACCGCATAGGATCTAGCAAAGTGAATTCACTTAGATTCTAAGATGTTTGTTGATTTTCTACCTTGTCTAGGTAGGAACACCTTCCATTGGTGTAAGACTCTACAACACCAAATTCCATGTTTAGCACCCATGGTCTTAGTGTCGGTTATGGCTATAATTTCCCTAAAGTAAAATGAACAATGGAAGTAATTGAATAGGATCCTAACTAGGAGGACTTAAGGGAGTTTACTTAGGATAGGTGGAAGTAATAAACTCATCTAGTCATTTCACAAGTAGCTCCTTAAGAAGTCCTAGGAAGGTGACATAGTGTGTATGTTTATGCTTATGTCCATATGCATGACTTTGTAGTATTTGTCTACTTGTTATGAATATGTGTATGGTATGAATCTATAAGATGTGATCTTATATTTATATGCACTATGTTGGCCTAAATGACTATATGATGAAGGTCTTGTGTTGACATGAATGAAGTTGCCTCCACTTACTTGTTGATGTATAAATTGAATGTTAAGGTTTGTGGTCTCATGAAGGGTTTACTAAACATGTGTGGGGTTATAGGGCTTCACATGTGCATTTCACTAGTAGACTAAGATTGGGGTCATGAACAAGATCTTATAAATGAGTTATATAAAAAGAAGTAAATATATGTGTAAATTAGTGTAGCTTATTGTAATGTCCTAAGATTTTGACTTAAATGTGTATTTGATGTATTATGATTGTGTGATGATATGTGTTGGCTTATGTAGGTTATATGTTTGTTTTCCTTGTGGACTTAGGGTGATGTATTTCACAAACTATCACTAGAGGGTTACTTGGAAAGTTAATGATCAAAAGGAAAGAGTGTTCACTGTTAAGGGAAATTAGTTCAGTGTAAAGTGACTTCAATTATGTCATAAATTCTATATGTAATATTATGTGATGTTTAACCTTTGAATATGTCTATATGAAATATGTGACTGATGTAAATGTAATTATCAAAAGGTTTTGTGAAGATTTATTCAAAATGGCATGACCTGTGGTTTCAAGAAAATGTCCATTTTAAATGCATGTTTTTTGCATGGTTGACATACTTAGTGCATTCTTTTACTAATCTCATTCTTCTCTACTTTTTTACACAAAGTGTAGGTTATGGATACTTAAAAAGGATGACTATGATTGAGGAGCTTGATTAATGATTCCCAAGCTCAAGGAAAGAATTCTTTAGTCCAAGGATGTATAAATATGTATTCTAATGTTGTTGAGTCTTTCAGTGAACTTTATACTCTTTCTGTTTTTCCAAATTTTGGTATGTTTTACTGATTTTAAATTTGTGAATTAATTTCTGTTCTTCTATGCTTAATTGGTTCATTAAACATTGGTAACTTCGTGTTTCTGCAATGTTTGTTGGAATTAGTAAGATTCTTTAAACACAGATTGTGGCAACAATTCTTCTTTAAGAAAAATATTTCGTATATTTTTTCTAATATGTTTGTGATTCAAGTTTCTCAACTAGTTTTAATTTTCTAGTTGTGAAAATATTCTTAAACTTTGTTGTGTATTACCAAATACTTCAAAGTTTTGTTCTAAGTATCTTAGGAATAAATGATGAACAACAGAAGCAAGGGTCCGTGGCTCAATCAACAACCGAAGCAAAGTATGTTGTTGCCTCCGATGCTGTTAATCAAGCTTTATGGTTGAGAAAAATCTTGATTGACTTGGGGTTTAATGCAATCAAAGCAATTGAAGTCCTTTGTGATATCAAATTTGTTGTTGCCATGGTAAAGAATCCAGTCTTTCATGGAAAGTACTCTAAACACATTAAAATCAAGTACCATTCCATTCGAGAACTTGAAAGGGAAAATGAAATTCATATATTTTTTTGTTGTGGTGAAGATCCACTAGCTGATATTTTTACCAAGGTGCTTCAGAAACAATAATTTGAGCTTCTGAGAGCTGAGCTTTGAGTATGCAGCAACACTTGCGTCTAGGAGGAGTGATGAAGGTTGTTGTTTTTCTATATGATGCAAAGTATTGTCATGTTAGTACTTTTGTCTTGATATTTTTTGTATGACTTTTAAATTAACTTTAATACAATGTTCTAGAATGTAGAAGATATTGTAATATGCAGTGGAGCTTGATTTAAACACAAAATATGGAGTCAGTTTCAAGGATTTATGGGATTTGACACCACCTTATGTATCTACATATGTATAAGCTTTAGCTAAATGAAAAAGTCTTTTTCTAGATTATCTCTCTAATATCAAATTTGTCTTCTCTTTATATCCTTCACATATGCATCTTTTCTTAATATCTCAACTTAATTTATATTTATGAAGATGGAGGCATTTTCCACTCAAAACAAAGGGTATTATGCATAGACAACTGTAGTTACTTATCGTCGAAATAAGAAAGACTGTGATGACGCAAGTCAAAGCTTAAGAGCCTTATTGTAAGTTTACTTTCTATAGTCTGTTATTACCTTTATTCATGTCCAGTAGAATGAAATATATGTTATACTACCTTCAGGGTTTTTTCTATTAATTATTGTATTCCAATTGCTGTAATAGATAAAAAAAAACAAAGATCTTTATCACTTCAAAGAATATTTAAATTCTCTTTTAAACTAATGTTACTTGTGAAGGCTTTTTTATCTGTCTAATCAGGTTGTCCCAACGGAGAAAGAGTCAGCAACAACTAACAACTACAAGGTGATTCGCACAGCTTTGTATCTTTACCATGTTCAATGAGTAAACGTAAATTAAATAATGTAAACCACTAAAATAATATATTATAGCAATAATAGTGAAGACTTATGAACTTCCATATAGAGACTGATATGCCAGAAACCATTGCAATATATTCTCGAAGCAATTAATGAAAAAACTTATATGAAATTGTAAGAACAGAAGACTAGCCTAAGATGAATCAACAAGAAGATGAATTTTTTGTGGAAGAGAACATGAAGAGTAATTTAAAGGTATGATAGAAAATTTCTAGATAGAAGCTATATGTAATTGTGTTTGATATTTAGCCACGTGGATGGAAAGTAATGGACAAATTATACAGTTTATACATGAAAAAAAACATTAAATATCAAGCACAATGACAATTATATCCTTGAATATTACAACAGCACCGTCTTATTACAACAGCACCGTCTTATTACATATATACTATTTATTACTTTTCATTGAGATTGTGAGATCTAGAAAATGAATGAAACATACAAGATACCAGATATTAAAATTCAGTACATGAAGATGAGCAAGTCTCCGAAGATGAGCAAGTCTCCATTGACGACGAAGCAAGAAGTTTGTTGATCATAAAATTGTCCTAATGTTAAAATTTGAAATGAAATTAAAAATCTTATTGTTGTTATCTCATAAAATTAAAAAATGGAAAGAACAAAATGCCAAAAATCTAGAACTTCGATATATTGATGACCTCGTCACCGATGGCCGCTTCCACTCTCAAGTATAAGCAACTCGACATCTGATTCAGATTCCAATTTTTCTAGTAATTCTTCAGATTATAGTATTGATAATAATGTTGATATTACTACTAATAAATGTGCTAATTGTCCACGTGATAGTTGTTCTTGTGGGCAAGATGAATTTTATAAATTGCAATCTCAAATGGAAGATTCTTACTTAGATAAATTACATCAAAGTTTTGAAGAATTAACTTTTAAAATGATTTCTTCAGAAAATGTTATTGAACTTTTAAAAGATGTTTCAGATGAAAATTTTCGAAACAAAATTTTAGAAATGACTTCTTCAAAAAGCTTTGAAAAATCGAAGAAGAATGAAGAAAAAACTTTTGAAAATTTCAATTACAATGCTAGTCCTTACTCTCTTCAAGAGGTTTTTTCCAGACTTGAAAAGAAAGGAACAGGTATTGTAAGAGATACTTCTCGTGATGATTTAAAACATGAGGTTGAAAACCTTAAAAAAGAAATTAAATCTTTAAAACAAAATCAGTTGATTAATAATCATCGTATTTCTCAACTAGAAAATGATATTCCTATTTCTGATAAAGGAAAAGCTGTTATGGATAAAGAGATTAATGAATCTCTTAGTCCTAAATTTCTGGGGATGATGCAAATTGTTACCGCTCATCGATGGTATATAAAATGCACCATTCTTATTGATAATAATTTTAAAGTTACAAGTATTGTTATGATTGATAATGGTGCTTATGTAAGTTGTGTTCAGGAAGGATTAATTCCTTCGAGATTTTTTGAAAAAACTACTCATATTGTCAAATCTGCTTCAAATTATGCTTTAGACATAAAATATAAATTGTCTAAAACTTTCATTTGCCAAAGTAAAGTTTGTATTCCTCACTTTTTCTTTATGGTAAAGATCCAATTATATTTGCCAATTATACTTGACACTCCTTTTATTAATGCTTTATATCCCTTTTCAAAATTAAATGCAAAAAGTTTTACTGCGAATTATAATGGTAATACCATTAATTTTGATTTCATAACTGAACCAGTTACTAAAGATATTAACTCTTTAATTCATTCAAAACAAAAGCATATTGAGTCTTTACAAATGAAAATTTATAGTCTGAATATTTCAGAGTCTTTACAATCTCTTAAAGTTCAAGAAAAAATTAAATTGATTTCTGAAAAAATAGCGGCTGATATTTGTGCAAATCATCCGAATACTTTTTGGGACAGGAAAAAACATATTGTGACTTTGCCTTATGACGATTCTTTTTCTGAATCAAATATTCCTACAAAATCTCGCCCCTGTCAAATGAATGCGGAGTTAGACGATTTCTGTAAAAAAGAAATTGATAATTTATTACAAAAGGGCCTTATAAAACCCTCTAAATCTCCATGGTCTTGTACTGCCTTTTATGTTAATAAAGCTGCAGAACAAGAAAGAGGTGTTCCTAGATTAGTAATAAATGATAAACCTCTGAACAAAGTTTTAAAATGGATAATGTATCTCATTCCAAATAAAAAGGATCTTCTTTCCAGATTATATGATGCCAATATATTTTCAAAATTTGATTTAAAATCAGGTTATTGGCATGTTCAAATTTTTAAAGAACATACTTATAAAACTGCGTTTAATATTCCTTTTGGTCAATACGAATGGAATGTTTATGCCTTTTGGTTTGAAAAACGCACCTTCTGAATTTCAAAAAATTATGAATGATATTTTTAATCCTTATATGGATTTCATAATTGTTTATATTGATGATATTCTTTTTTATTCTATAACATTACAATCTCATATAAAGTATCTTGATATTTTCAAGAATATTGTTATTCAAAATAGTTTGGTTATATCCAAAACCAAAATGAGTTTTTTCAAATAGATGTAAGATTTTTGGGTCATCAAATTTGTCAGGGAAAAATTATCCCTATTGAAAGATCCATTGATTTTGCATCAAAATTTCCTGATGAAATAATTGATAAAACAATGCTACAAAGAATTTTGGGTAGTTTAAATTATATTTCCCCATTTTATAAAAATTTATCTAAAGATCTTGCTCCGTTGACTGACAGGTTAAAGAAAGGTAAAATGTTACCTTGGAATAATAATCTTACTAATTTGGTTAAATCCATCAAGCAAAGAGTTAAATATTTGCCTTGTCTTACCCTAGCAAATCCAAATTGGATTAAGATTGTTGAAACTGATGCTTCTAATATTGGTTATGGTGAAATCATAAAGCAAGTTAATCCTCATGACAAAGTTGAATATCTTGTTAGATTTCATTCGGGCAAATGGTCTGAATCTCAGCGCAGATATGCGACTTTTGCTCATGAAATGCTTTGTATTGTTAAATGTGTTTTAAAATTTCAAGATTATTTATATAATCAAAAATTCATTATAAGAACTGATGCTCAATCAGTCAAATTTATGTTTGACAAAGATATTAAACATGACATTTCGAAGTTAATGTTTGTCAGGTGGCAGTCACAATTTGCCCCCTTCGACTTCAAAATTCAGTATAAAAAGGGGACTGATAATTTACTTCCTGATTTCCTATCAAGAGAATTCTTGAATTAATAATTTCTTTGTTTAGTATGTCCACTTATCAGTATTTTCTTGGCGACAACACTCTTATTACAATTCTAAGAGTTCTACCTTTAGATAATGATATAAAGGGAAAAAACATAGATATAATTATCGAAGATTTAGTTATGGATTTTTTTTATAGAAGGGTCACAATTCTCTGACCTTTCCCTCGCTAATAATGAGTGGGAACTTGATGTTTCTGGATATTTCTCAGATTTGTACTAATCTGTTTCTTCCATTTTGCAGCATGGGAGACACTGATCCTCCGCCATGGTCACAGGTGCGTGGTCGTGGAGGAAGAAATCGAGGAATAGGAAGATCATCCTCTTTGCAACAAACAAGGTCGTCATACAACTCTTCCTTTCCTGTTATACAGCTAGGAAGTAAAACATTGATTAAATCAAAGATTGGCGAAGCTTCTTTATCAGCTTCATCTTCGATAAATCTTAAGGATATTCCTAAAGATAGTTTATTATATGAACAAATTCAAGCATATTTGCAAGAAAAAGAGCAAGGTACTACCTACGCCTCTTTAGCCAAAGAGACTGACCCAGTCAGTGTTCCAGAAGAAACGGCGAAAAAAAAATTATATTTCTTTTAGAAAACTCTGATATTCAGAGAAGCAATGAGCCTTGGAATATACTCCAAAGGTACTTAACAAAGGGATTATATTTCCCTGGAGAAGCTTTCAAGACTCGAACATATTATGAGTCTATTCTAAGTTATACTGGAAGTGCTGAATTTTAGCATTTCATTTCTGAATTTTATAAGAATGTTTATAACTTCTCCAAAATCACTATTAAGCAGATTATTTATGTCGAAGATTGGGGGATCTCCACTATGCAGGAGAGACAAGTTTCCGTGAATGGTATAAACATGAATTTTACATACTGAGATTATATCCAGGCCTTTCACAAAATATTTTTTTTATAATAATAGTAAACTTAAGCACACATGATTCTTAAAATTATGTGCTCAAGTATTTACTAAAAATTTGCCAAATTGGTTCATAAATTGGTGGTCAATTCATGGCCCGACGGTAAAAATTTTACCTCATAATTTTTATACTTTATACAAACAATGGGAAAAAAATTTTCCCGTTTCTAACTGATTTATTTTTGCAAGATCATATCTCAAATATTGAGAAAATTGATCAAATGTATTTCTTTATAGAGTTTTCTATTCAATGGATCCATAAATGGGTTCCAGAGGTGGGTTATACCCCAATAGAAAACATTCCGTGTTTATATCGTAAACATTTTACAAATTTTTGGGACAAGTTAAACAGACAAAGACCCGGCAACCAGAAAGTTATATGGGCAAGAATTATTGGACCTTATCAGCAATACTATTAAAAGTTATCAGAACTCTCCTCAAAAGAGCATCTCTACCGGGAGTTCGATCAAACATATTGCCAGAAGAATTTTCATCCAAGATGAAAATAGAGAAGAAATGATAAATAATTATTTGGAAGAGATTAAAAAGAACTTGTTAACAAATATTGTTGAATTTGATAAATCAGTCACTTCTATGAGGAGTGGACAAAGTTATGCACAATCTGTCGATCATAATGTTGAACTATCAGAAGAACAGTTACAGAAGGTAGAAGACTTTTTGGCATCAATAAAAGACCAAGATGGTACAATAATAAAGACTTTAAAAGGAAAGGATAAAATTTAAAGTCTTTCTTATCAAAAACCTTATCAAGAACAGTATATTACTGTTCAATAATATTATTTAAAACATTATGTAGGGCCTATATGAGGACCCCATTTTACTTTTCTTTTTCTATATAAGGAGCCTCATTCGGAGGTGTAGAGATAAGTTTGAAAGTGTGTAAGTTTTTAAGTTTCATCTCTCTAGTTTCCTCTCTCTTGTAAATCTCTCTTGTGAGCAATAATAAAAATCTTTTGGATTGAAGATCAGTCTTCAAGGTATTTTCTTTTGTTTCTTTTATTATTTTCTTTTATGATTACCGCCTCCATGGCCGACTAAGATAATTTTCATATGTATGCTAGCTTCATAATTTCTTTATGATGTTCTTGTTCAATATCTGGATCTAATCAAGTTATAATGAATATACAAAATGGCTTGTTTATATCTAAACCAAAAATGTAAATTTTTCAAACAACTGTGAGATTTTTGGGTCATAATATTGAAAAAGGAAAAAATATTCCTATTCAAAGAAGTATTGAATTTGCATCAAAATTTCCTAATATTATAATTGTTGAAGTTCAGCTTCAGCGATTTTTAGGAAGTCTAAATTATATTTCTCCTTTTATAAAGGTTTAGGCAAAGATACGTCAATATTGTATGATGGACTTAAAAAGAATCCTAAATCATGGACTGAAGATCATACAAGAGCAGTCCAGCATATTAAAAACCAGGTTCATAACCTATCATGTCTCACTTTGGCCAATCCCAATTGGAAAAAAATAGTTGAGACAGATACTTCTGATATAAGTTACGGGGGAATTTTAAAACAAATTTCTCCTATTGAAAAAAGGGAATATCTTGTACAATTTTATTCAGGAAAATGGAATCATAGCCAAAAAAATTATGTTACGATAGCTAAAGAAATTTTAGCTATAGTAAAAAGTGTTTTAAAATTTTAAGGAGATTTATATAATCAAAAGTTTATTATAAAAACTGATTGCCAAACAACTAAATTTATTTTTAGTAAAGATGTAAAACATGATGTATCCAAACAAATGTTTGCAAGATGGCAAGCTTTATTATTCCCATTTGATTTTGAAATATATTATAAGAAATGAGCAGATAATAGTTTCCCTGACTTTCTTACTAGAGAATATTAGATTAATAAACTCTTATTACAGGATAATGAGACCATTCTGAAATTCTTCCTCTAATAGAGGAAGAGAAAGAGGACGAGGAAGAACAATGCATACGGGAAACAATAATATTCTGGCTCAATTAGGAAATCAAAGGCTAATAGCCGCAAATATTACAGGAACATCTACTGGAATATTAGGAATTGATGTCAACCATCCAATGTACAGAGAATTTATTAATTTTATACAATACAAACAACAAACTCAACCATCATATTCATCTATAGTTAATGAAAAAGATATAGAAAATGTGAAAATATATGATAAGAACAAGATAGATGAAATAGTACTCATTTTAGAACCAAGGGATCTACAATGGAGAGATGATCCTTGGCAAATAATGACAAGATATTTTGATACAACGTCATATGCTGTACCTACTTATAAATAGAGGATGCATTATGAGATTATACTCTCACCAATGGGGTCTGCTGAATTTCAGCATTTCTACCCAGCGAATACCAAGAAAGTTTATAACTTTTCAAAAATCATAATAAAAAGGATAGTTACTCTTGAAGAATGGGGAACAAGCACTATGAAGGAATAAGAATATACTCACCCGGAACAAAAGACTGTAGTTAAATTTTATATTAAAAGCTTTAATAAAGCTTTATTATACGAAAATTCTAATAGAAAGCATTCATGGTTTATTAAAATTTGTTCTAATAACTTTAATAAACAGATACCGAATTGATTTTGTAAATGGTGGACTTTATACGGTCCTACATTAAATATTCTTCCTGAAGAATACAAAAAATTAGATGGTGAATGGATAGATGTTTCATCTAAAGTTATACAATTACAGCAACAGGATATATATATATATATATTTTAAAGGAATATCCTTAATATATATTTTTTAGAATTTTCAATTCCTAGGATAATGAAATGGACAAAAAAAGTTCAAGCAGATGAACAGGGATTTTCGTGTTTAAAAAGAAATTTCATACAACATTCTGGAGTAAATTACTCCAGAAGGATGCAGAAGTACAACTTCATGGCAGAGAAATAATAGACTCTATAAAAAATTCAATAGAGAATAATAAAAATCAGACCGACACAATAGTTGGGAAGGAAGAAATTAGTCCTTTCAAAAAAATATTCTGAAAAATACAGATGAAAGGAGGAATAATTTCTAGATCTGAAATTCTTACTTCATATATGGAAGAAATAAAAAAAGATTTAATAAAACATTTGGAAAAAAATGTTACAGATGATATGTCAGTAACAACTTCTAATGAAGATGAAGATAATTTCTTAGCAGGAGAATCTCAAAATCTTGAAGAGATACACATAGAAGAATTCCTGCAACAATTTCGAAATCAAGTGGAAGAATCTTCCAACACAAAAGAGTCCAAAGGCAAAGGAATAGCAAAGGACTAAAAGGACGGAATAAATTGTTAATATTAAAAACTTTTATAAAGTAGTAGGACCCTATGTCGGTTCAATAATATAATATGATGTAAGCACTTATGTCATAGTTTTTAACATTTTATTAGATCCTTCTCTATAAAAGGATCCTTTTTCTATTTTTTAAAGCAGGCACGGAGCCACACATCTTTGCTATTCCTCTTTCTACTCTTGTAAATTTCTTCTTTTAAGTTAAATAAAATTTCAGCCGTTCTTGCTATCTGCTATTGAAGATCTACTTAAGGTATTATTGTTGTTGTTGTTATTATTATTATTATTATTATTATTATTATTATTATTATTATTATTATTATTATTTCAAAATTATTTTTATTTTCATCTAGCCTAAATAATAGGCTAAACACTTACTGACATATTAATATCAACCTAAACTATGATAATATGGAACTTGGACTGTTTCGATGTTTCTAGGGTTGAAGTAGTGTTGTCCGAGAGTGGGAAGATCTTGGCTTAGTCCGCAATTCCTATTGAGGCCCATGTTAAGCCATGTTTGAGGTGTTGTTTGGGCTATATTGGTATCGTAAAAGATCCTTTCATCCTCAGACTATCTAACTCATAAACGAACCAGTAGTTACATTAAAGCGATCCTGTCATATTTGGTTCCAAATGTTGAGATCTGTATGGCCGTGCAGACTACTGCCAACCTTGGAATTTAGCATGTTTTGTAACTGAGTAGGATTATGGTATCAGAGCCATGTGGTCAGTAGTAGTAGGTGATGTTAATCTGTTAGGATTTAATTATGAATATCATAAAAAAACAAGCTACTGTTCTAAACAGTAGAAAAGAAGAATATGAAAGTTAAAGATATCATTAGATCTGTTTTTTAAGATCTACTTAAGGTATTATTATTATTATTATTATTATTATTATTATTATTATTATTATTATTATTTCAAAATTACATTTATCTTCATTTAGACTAAATGATAGGCTAAAACTTACTGACACATTAATATCAACCTAAACTATGGACAACATGGAACTTGGACTGTTACGATGTTTCTAGGGTCGAAATAGTGTAGTTCGAGAGTGGGAAGATCTTGGATTAGTCTGGAGTTCCTGTTGACATCCTTGTTAAGCCATGTTTTGAGGCGTTGTTTAGGCTATATTGGACTGTTACAATGTTTCTAGGGTCGAAATAGTGTAGTTCGAGAGTGGGAAGATCTTGGATTAGTCTGGAGTTCCTGTTGACGTCCATGTTAAGCCATGTGTGAGGCGTTGTTTGGGATATATTGAAACCGTAAAATATCCTTCCATCCTCGTACTCTCTAACGCGTAAACGAATCGATAGTTACATCGAAGTTATCCTGTCGTACTTGGTTCCAAATGTTAAGATCTGTATGGCCGTGCGGACTACCGCCACCCTTGAAAGTTAGCATGTTTCAGAACTGAGTAAGAATATGGTATCAGACCCATGTGGTCAGTAGTAATAGTTGATGTTAATCTGTCAGGATTTAATTATGAATATCATAAAAAAAGAAGCTATTGTTAATAATAGTAGAAAAGAAGAATATGATATGCCTCAACAACTTGATCTCCTTAATAAATGGACAATTCCTAAAATACAACCTAGGATAATATACCAAATGGGAAAATTTGAAAAAATGAGATTTAAACAAATTGTTAAAACAACTGAAAAAACTATTACTGTGGATTTTGGCCATAGTACTTTCAGACTTCTTTCTGAAAATGATTTTGCCCCTTATAGGGAAAATTATTGATTTATGCATATTGCTCTGGTACAAGTTTCTTTTAAGCCCCTTATATTAAGAGGCTTACCAGAGAGCTTTATAGAAGCTCTAAGAGATGGAAGAAATCAGAATAGGAAGAAATCTCTTATAGGGACTGTGCAAACTAGTTTGGCTTATGGTCCTGTTTACTTTAATGCTTATCCTAATTTGCAGATCTCTTTAAATGACGAAAATTCACTTAATACTTTAATATTGAGTATTAAATTGCATGGGTATGATTACTAGCCTGGTAATAAAGTTATATGTATTTGTTATAGAATTTACACTAAACCTGTATATACTTTAAATCCTATGTGTAAAATTATGGATTTTAAAAAAGAGACAATTTTAATAGAAAAAAATTTTAGCAAATCAAAAATTATAACAAGACGACCTATTAAATGGGATAAAATTGATTTTTCTAAAGAATGTGTTATTGAGGAAGATGTTTCTTCAAGAAATAATATAAATTTGAATATATCTGATATTGAACAGACTCCAGATGAAATGGTAAGGATCAAATTTAATGATCAGAATTTATTGATGAGTTATACCATTAGTATAGGATTGCAGGCCAGATTGCCTAGATCTAACTCTTCTCATATTTTTCCAGTAGATATATTGTTAACATTCCTACTAGGGCTTCGATGTCCCAGATAAAATATGAGGATAATTCCAGATTCTCAATTTCTAATACAAAAGAAGGTGAACGAATTGATAACATCAAAATAGAAAATCATATTGTCACTCCTGATATGGATAAACCTACTTTTTCAGAAATGAACTTTCCAAATGGTTTTTATTGATCTAAAGGAACAACTTGATTTTAGATCGGGATCACCGGTACGAAAGAAAATTTCAAATGAATTTTTTCAACCTAAATGGAAAACATTTAGAGAATGTTTTTTTCAAAAATTTTGATGATAATCAGCAGACTTTTTTACAGAACGATTTTTATAAAGACATTTCTGAAGCTAATAAAGCTATTGCATTTGTACCATGGTCATGAAAAAATACATTTATAAGTATATTTGCATGTTAGAATGTGATTATAAATTGCCAGATGGTGCGATTACTAAATCATTTTTGTCACCTCAACAATCTTTCCAAATTGAGAAAGATAATAAGATTGTTCATTTCACAGCTTTTGCAGATTTATTTAATGATGATACTGCTTTATTTACTAATAAATATATAACAATTCTTATACAACAAAGTACTTATAAAAATGTTTATATGAGCATTTTAGGGGAACATATCCTCTCTTTGCATGATAAGGTCAGTCATATATGCTCTATCATAGAAAAGTCTAAAGTCTCTGACAAAGGCAAGGAAAAAGCCACTGCAAGTATCCAGCCTCCACGTGAGATAAAGGATTTTAAGTTATCAAAACATGATAATATTGAAAGATGGTTAGAGGAGAAGTATAAAAAAGATCTACAACTCAATCCTCTTCATGTTATAGACGATAGTAAGAATAATATTCCTGATGAGATTAATAAAATCTCAGAAAAATATTCCAGAACGCCGATCCAAAGGATGTTCTATTATCCTAGGACAACCCCTCAGGATATTCTTTTAGAGGAACAAGAGTATATTGTCTCTAATAGTTTCAGTGGAACAGAAATCTATGAATGGAATATTCATGGCTTTACGGATAGGATGTTTTTTACGTTGGCTCATAAAATTCTCACACCATTTGCAAAAGCCAACATAAATTCTGAAAAGGATACTGCTAATAAGATTATTGCCGGATTCACAAGGCAACTAAAAGGATGGTGGAATAATTATCTCACATAGGCTAAGAGGATGGCCATTTTAACTGTAGTAAAAAAAGAAAATAGTTTAGTCCCCAATATAGTTTATACACTAGTTGTAACCATTATAGAACATTTTTCTGGAAGATGGTCATATAATAGTGAGACCATTAGGACTATGCTCCAAAACCTTAAATGTAGAATACTAACTTCCTTTAGATGGCATAAGGATGTATTCCTTTCTCGAGTTATGGAGTTACCTGGGTGTAACAGTTTTCATTGAAAATCCAAATTTATATATGGACTCCCTACTTTATTTGCAGAAAGTATTAGGAAAATCCTTAGGGGAGATGGAATAAGCATAAATTATGATAGTTATACCTAAGGGAAACTTATAAGTGTTTTTACCCAGAAAGGGCTCTCTTTATGCAATGAGATAAAACTGAATCAACCAGATTTAAAAGTATCCTTTGAATAAAAAGCAGCAATTAGGAGAATTATGCGAACAATTTGCTATTAATAATGCCGGAAACATCCAAAAAAGTTTCTAGGAAAAAGAAGAACAAAGATTATACAGAAAGACCTTATAAGTCTAAGAGGAAGAAGAAACACTTAGATAAGCGTGAAAAAGGAAATCTGAAAGAAAAATTTCCAAACATGATAAATCTAATTCTTGCTACAAACGTGGAAGAATAGGCCATTATGCCAGGGATTGCAACGTTAAGAACAAGATCAAGAGTCTTGATCTTGATGAAAACATCAAAGATTCTCTTTGCAAAATTCTATTAAATTCCTCTCCTGAAAGATCTATCCTTGATAATAGTGATGGTAAAGAATCTCATACTAGTGAAGATTTAAGAGTTCTTCATGAGAAAGATTATATCCCCTCCTTAGAAGAACAATGTTTGCCTTGTCAAATAGGAGAATCATGTGAAGAAAAAGATCAAAACACAGATGATTTCTATAAATTATATGCGCAAATTAAGGATCACAATATCAATGTAATAAGCAGTGATAATTGGGTAGAAATGCTCAAAATGATTGATGACCCAATAATAAGGTCTCAAATAATTGACAAGATTGGTAATACCAAAACTTCTACTAATAATACAAGAATTTTTAGAGTAAATCATGCACAGGATAATACTTACACTATGGCAGAACTAAGGAGACAATTGAAGAATAGGTCTCAATGGAATCATATTCCAACCACACTCTAAGATTTGGTGGAAGATGTTAATAATCGCAAAAAGGAAATTTCCTCTCTAATGAATCAAAATACAATTCTTGATGAAAGAATTACTTGTATAGAGAGTATTAATAATACTCAGAAAGGAAAACAGGTTGTAGATGAAAAATAGCTTCCTGATATCTCTAATGTTTTCTCAGTTACTCATGAAGAATCTTCAGAGAGTAAAAAATTATTTTTAAAAACTATTGAATTTATTATAGCCCATAAACTGCTTGCTAAAATAACTATTTTTATTGATTATAATTTGAGAAAAGATTTTGTTGCCCTCATTGATAGTGGGGCAGATTTAAATTGTATACAAGAAGGATTAATTCCTTCAACATATTTTAAAAAAACTACTCATGCCCTTAGAAATACTAGTGGTCATAAAATGAATATTGAATATAAATTTCCTAAAGCTTATATTTGCACTAGTAATGTTTGTATGCTTGAAAGTTTTATAATAAAAAATATTTCTAATGAAATTATCCTAGGAATGCCTTTCTTTTGGTATATTTACTCTATTATTTCTTGGGATCAAACTGGTATTACTGGAAATTTCGAAGGAAAAAAGGTAGGAATAGATTTTATATCTCCTCCTTATTCCAAGTTTATAAATGACGTTAAAGATATCATTTCTTTAAAAACTAAACAAATTGATTTTCTTAAAAATAAAATTTGTAGTCTTACTATAGAAGAAACATTGCATAATCCAAAGGTTCAAGAAAAAATTGAGTATTTAAAAAATTAATTTTCTTTACAAATATGTGGAGATCACTTAAATAGTTTTTGGGAAAGGAAAAAACATGTTGTAAGTCTTTCATATGAAGAAGATTTTTCGGAGGATCATATTCCTACTAAAGAAAGACTTTGCCAAATGAATTTAGAATATTTAGAATTATGTAAAAATGAGGTTAATATTCTCCTTCAAAAGGGTTTAATAAGACCCTCAAAATCACCATGGTCGCAGAACAAGAAAGAGGAGTACCTAGACTTGTTATAAATTACAAACATTTAAATAAAGTTTTAAAATGGATCAGATATCACATCCCTAATAAGAAAGATCTTTTGAATAGGCTTCATGAAGACATCATATTTTTAAAATTCAATTTAAAATCTGGGTACTGGCAAACCCAGATATCTAATCAGGATAAATACAAAATTCCCTTTTTTCAACAGGAAAAATTTGTTTTAGAATTCCCCCGTAACCAATATCTGAAGCATTTATCTCAACTATTTTTTCCCAATTGGAATTGGCCAAAGTGAGACATGGTAGGTTATGAACCTTGTTTTTAATATGTTGGACTGCTCTTGTTTGATCTTCGGTCTATGGTTTAAACTTCTTTTTAATTCCATCATACAATATTGTCGTATCTTTTGCTAAATCCTTTATAAAAGGAGAAATATAATTTAGGCTTCCTAAAAACCGCTGAAACTGAACTTTATCAGTTATAATATTAGGAAAATTTGATGCAAATTCAATACTTCTTTGAATAGGAATAATTTTTCCTTTTTCAATATTATGACCCAAAAATCTCACAGTTGTTTGAAAAATTTGCATTTTTGGTTTAGATATAACAAAGCCATTTTGAATAATATTTTATTGAATAAATCAAGATGTTTAAAATGCATTTCCAGAGTTTTTGAAAATACGAGAATATCATCTATGTATACAATGGTAAAATTGATAAAATGATTAAAAATATGATTCATAAGTTTTTGAAATTCAGAGGGAGAATTTTTCAAGCAAAAAGGCATAACATTCCACTAATATTGTCCCATTGGGACATTAAAGTCTGTTTTGTATTTATCCTTATCAGATATATTTGGATTTGCCAGTATCCATATTTTAAATCGAATTTTGAAAATATGATGGCTTCATGAAGACTATCCAAAATATCTTTCTTATTGGGAATGGGGTATCTGATCCATTTTAAAACTTTTTTTAAAGGTTTATAATTTATACCAAGTCTAGGTACCCCTCTTTAATGTTGTGCATGTTTATTAACAAAAAAAGAAGTACAAGACCATGGTGATTTTGAGGGTCTTATTAAACCCTTTTGTAGGAGAATCTTAATCTCATTTTTTCATAATTCTAAATATTTTAAATTCATTTGGCAAGGTCTTGTTTTAGTAAGAATATGATCCACCAAAAATCTTCTTCATAAGGAAAATTTACAATATGTTTTTTCCTTTCCCAAAAAATATTTGGGTGATCTCCACATATTTGTGAAGAAAATTGATTTTTTAAGAACCTAATTTTTTCTTGAACCTTTGGATTATGTAAAGTATCTTCTATAGTAAGACTACAAATTTCATTTTTAAGAAAATCAATTTGTTTCGTTTTTAAAGAAATGATATCTTCAACTTCATTTATAAATTTGGAATAAGGAGGAGATATAAAATCTATTCTTACCTTTTTGACTTCGAAATTTCTAGTAATACCAGTATGATCCCAAGAAGTAATATTGTAGATATGCCAAAATAAAGGCATTCCTAGGATAATTTCTTTAGAAATATTTTTTATCAAAACAAAACTTTCAGGCATACAAATATTATTAGTGAAAATATAAGCTTTAGGAATTTTATATTCAATATCCATTTTATGACCACTAGCATTTCTAAGGGCATGAGTAGTTTTTTTTTTGGTAAAATACCCAAGTACCCCCTCAACCTATGTCCGAAATCCCAGAGACACACTTACACTATACTAAGGTCTTATTACCCCCCTGAACTTATTTTATATGTAATTTTCTACCCCTTTTTAGTCTACGTGGCACTAGTTCGAAAAAAAGTCAACCATCGTTGGGCCCACAAGATAGTGCCACGTAAGCTAAAAGGGGTAAAAAATTATTAATAAAATAAGTTCAGGGGGGTAATAGGACCTTAATATAGTATAAGTATGTCCCTGAGATTTCGGGCATAGATTGAGGGGGTACTTGAGCATTATCCCTTTTTTTTAAAAAATATCTTGAAGCAATTAATCCTTCTTGTATACAATTTAAATCAACTCCGCTATCAATAAGGGCAATAAAATGTTTTTTCAAATTATAATAAATAAAAATAGTTATTTAGTAAGCGGTTTATGAGCTGTAATAAATTCAATAGTTTTTAAAAATAAGTGTTTACTCTCTGAAGATTATTCAGGAGTAACTGAGAAAACAATAGAGATATCAGGAAGCTCTTTTTCATCTACAACCTGTTTTCCCTTCTAAGTATTATTAATACTCTCTATATAAGTAATTCTTTCATCAAGAATTGTATTTTGATTCTTTAGAGAGGCAATTTCCTTTTTGAGATTATTAACATCTTCCACCGAATCTTGGATTGTGGTTGGAATATGATTCCATTGGGACCTATTCTTCAATTGTCTCCTTAGTTCTTCTATAGTGTAAGTATTATCCTGTGTAGGATTTCCTTTAGACATTCTTGTATCATTAGTACAAGTATTGGTATAACCAATCTTGTCAATTATTTGAGACCTTATTATTGGGTCATCAATCATTTTGAGCATTTCTACCCAATTATCACTACTTATTACATTGATATTGAGATCCTTAAATTGCACATATAATTTATAAAAATCATCTGTGTTTTGCTCCTTGTGTTCAAATGATTTTCCTATTTGACAAGGCAAACATTGTTCTTCTAAGGAGGGGATATAATCTTCCTCATGAAGAAATCTTAAATATTCACTAGTATGAGATTCTTTACCCTCACTATTATCTGGGCTATATCCTTCGGGAGAGGAATTTAATAGGATTTTGCAAAAAGAATCTTTAATGTTTTTATCAAGATCAAGACTCTTCATCTTGTCCTTCACTTTGCAATCCCTGGCATAATGGCCTATTCTTCCACATTTGTAGGAAACATTAGATCTATCATGTTTGGAAATTTTTGTTTCAGATTTACTTTTTTTAACGCTTATCTAAGTGTTTCTTGTTCCTCTGAGACTTATAAAGTCTTTCTGATAATCTTTGTTCTTCTTTTTCCTGGAAACTTTTTTCGATGTTTCCGGCATATCAATAGCAAATTGTTTTCAGAATTCTCCTAATTGCTTCTTTTCATTCAAACGATACTTTTTAATCTGCTAATTCAGCTTTATCTCATTGTATAAAGAGAGTCCTTAGTTTTCCATAGGTATAACTATCATGATTTATGCTTATTACATCTCCCCTAAGGATTTTCCTAATCCTTTCTGCAATTAATGTAGGGAGTCCATCTTTAAATTTGGATTTCCAATGAGAATTGTTACATTAAGGTAACTCCATAACTCGAGAAATGAATACATCCTTAAACCATCTAAAGGAAGTTAGTGTTCTACATTTAAGGTTTTGGAGCATAGTCCTAATGGTCTCACTATTATATGACCATCTTCTAGAAAAATGTTCTATAATGGTTTAAACTAGTGTATAAACTATATTGGGGACTAAACCATTTTGTTTTTTACTACAATTAAAATGGACATCCTCTGAGCCTATGTGATATAATTATCTCACCTTGCTTTTAATTGCCTTGTGAATCCGGCAATAATCATATTAGCAGTATCCTTTTCAGAATTTTTGTTGGCTTTGCAAATGGTTCTATACATGAGAATTCTATAGGCCAACGTATAAATCTGCCTTTCCGTAAATCCATCAATATTCCATTAATAGATTTCTGTTCCACTGAAACTATTAGAGACAATATACTCTTGTCCCTCAAAAAAATATCCTGAGGGGTTGGCCTAGGATAATAGAACATTCTTTAGACCGTCTTTGTGGTATGTTTTTCTGAGACTTTATAAATCTCATCAGGAATATTATTCTTAGTATCCTCTATAATATGAAGAGGATTGAGTTCTAGATCTTTTTTATACTTCTCCTCTAACCATCTTTCAATATTATCAAGTTTTGATAACTTAAAATCCTTTATCTCACGTGGAGGCTGGATACTTGCAGTGGCTTTTTTCTTGCCTTTGTCAGAGACTTTGGACCTTTCTATAATAGAGCATATATGACTGACCTTATCATGCAAAGAGAGGATATGTTCCCCTAAAATGCTCATATAAACATTTGTATAATTAGTTTGTTGTATAAGAATCCTGATATGTTTTGTAGTCAATAAAGCAGTATCATCATTGAATAAATCTGCAAGAGCTGTGAAATGAACAATCTTATTATCTTTCTCACTTTGGAAAGATTGTTGAGGTGGCAAAAAGGATTTAGGAATTGTACAATCCGACAATTTATAATCACATTCTAACATGAAAATATACATATAAATGTATTTTGTCATGAATCATGGTACAAATGCAATAGCTTTATTAGCTTGATAAAGGTCATAATAAAAATTGTTTTGTAAAAAAGTCTGCTGAGTATTATCAAAATTTTTGAAAAACCATTCTCTAAATGGTTTCCATTTAGGTTGGAAAAATTCATTTGAAATTTTCTCTCGTACCAGTGATCCCGGTATAAAATCAAATTGTTCCTTTAGATCCATAAAAACCATTTGGAAAGTTCATTTTTGATAAAGTAGGTTCATCCATATAAGGAGTGACAATATGATTTTATATTGTGATGTTATCAATTTGTTCACCTTCTTTTGTATAATAAATTGAGGATCTGGAATTATCCTCATCTTTTATTTGGGACGTCGAAACCCTAGAAGGAATGTTAAAAATATAATCTACTGGAGAAATATAAGAAGAGTTAGATCTAGGCATCCTGGCCTGCAATCCTATACTATTTGTATAACTCATCTATAAATTTTGATCATTAAATTTGATCCTTACCGTTCCATCTGGAGTCTCTTCAATATCAAATATATCCGAATTTATATTATTTGTTGGAGGAACAGCTTCCTCGATAACCCATTCTTTAGGAAAATCAATTTCATCCCATTTAATAGGTCGTCTTGTTATAATTTTTCATTTGCTAAAATTTATTTCTATTAAAATGATCTTATTTTTAAAATCCATAATTTTACACATAGGATTTTAAATATATAAAGGTTTATAGTAAATTCTATAACAAATACATATAACTTCAGTACCAGGAAAATAATCATACCATGTAATTTAATACTCAATATTAAAGTATTAAGTGAATTTTCGTCTTTTAAAGAGATCTGCACATTAGGATAAGCATTAAAATAAACAGGACCATAATCCAAACTCGTTTGCACTGTCCCTATAAGAGATTTATGCTAATTCTGGTTTCTTCTATTTCTTAGAGCTGCTATAAAGCTCTCTGGTAAGCCTCTTAATGTAAGGGTCTTAAAAGCAACTAGTACCAGACCAATATGCAAAAGTATATAATTTTGCCTACAAGGGGCAAAATCATTTTCAGAAAGAAGTCTGAAAGTAACATGGTCAGAATCCACCATAATAGTTTCTTCAGTGGATACCATAATCTCACAATCTTACTCAGTTCTTAAACATGCTAAGTTCCAAGGCTGGCGGTAGTCCGCACGGCCATAGAGATCTCAACATTTGGAACAAAATATAACAGGATCGCTTCGATGTAACTACCGGTTCGTTTACGAGTTAGATAGTCCGAGGATGGAAGGATCTTTTACGGTTTCAATATTGCCCAAACAACGCCTCACACATGACTTAACATGGGCCTCAACAGGAACTCCAGACTAAGCCAAGATCTTTTTACTCTCATACTACACTATTTCGACCCTACAAACATCAAAACAGTCCAAGTTCCATGTTGTCCATAGTTTAGGTTGATATTAATCTGTCAGCAAGTGTTTAGCCTATAATTTAGGCTAGATGAAATTAAAAATAATTTTGAAATAATAATAATAATAATAATAATAATAATAATAATAATAATAATAATAATACCTTAAGTAGATCTTCAAACGCAGATAGCAAGAACAACTGAAATTTTATTTAACTTAAAAGTAGAAATTTACAAGAGTAGAGAGAGGAATACCAAAGATGTGTGGCTCCGTCCCTTCTTTAAAAATTAGAAAAAGGATCCTTTTATAGAGAAGGATCTAAGAAATGTTAAAAACTATGACATAAGCGCTTACATTTTCTTAAAAAATGTTACATTTTCTAAGAAAATGTAAGCACTTATGTCATAGTTTTTAACATTTTTTTAGATCCTTCTCTATAAAAGGATCCTTTTTCTAATTTTTAAAGAAGGGACGGAGCCACACATCTTTGGTATTCCTCTCTCTACTCTTGTAAATTTCTACTTTTAAGTTAAATAAAATTTCAGTTGTTCTTGCTATTTGGTTTTAAAGATCTACTTAAGGTATTATTATTATTATTATTATTATTATTATTATTATTACTATTATTATTATTATTATTATTATTATTATTATTTCAAAATTATTTTTATTTTCATCTAGCTTAAATTAGGGGCGGGCATTCGGTATTTCGGTTCGGTTCGGTTTTTTTTTTCGGTTTTTGGTTTTTTAAAATTACGTACCGAATACCGAACCGAAATATTTCGGTTCGGTTCGGTTTTTGTTAATTCGGTTCGGTTTTTATTAATTCGGTTCGGTTTTTTATTTCGGTTTTTTAATGGGCCTGTTTAGTGGGTTGGCTGGTGGCTGGCTGCTGTTGACTTGCTGTCGCCGGCGGCTGGCTGCGGCTACCTGCTGGCTGCTGCTACCTGCTATCGCGGCTCGCGGGCGGCTGCTGACCTGCTGGCTGTTGCGGCTGGCTGCTGGTTGCTGCGGCTGGCTGCTGGCTGCTGCTCGAGGACGGCGGCTACTGGTGGCGATGGACGCCGGCTGGAGTAAAAGAGGAAGAGGAGAAAAGAAGGCAGAAGTTATGCTGAAGAGTGAAGAGGAGAGGATGAAGTTGAAGAGAGAGGATGAAGTTGAAGAAGTTGTGCTGAAGAGTGAAGAGGATAGGGTATTAGGGATTTAGGGTTTTTTATTTTTTTTAAAAAAATTATCTAATATTAATAATTGTTAAATATAATATAATTTATAAATTAAAATATAATATTTCGGTTTAAACCGAAATACCGAATTCCAAAGTAATACATACCAAAAATCGAAACAAAATACCGAAAATATAAAAAAATAAATCGAATACCGAACCGAAAACCGAAAAACCGAAAAATTTTGGTTTCGGTTCGTTGTGTCGGTTTTCCGGTGTTTATGCCCACCCCTAGCTTAAATTATAGGCTAAACACTTACTGACAGATAAATATCAACCTAAACTATGGACAACATGAAACTTGGACTGTTTCGATATTTCTAGGGTCGAAATAGTGTAGTCCGAAAGTGGAAAGATCTTGGCTTAGTCCGGAGTTCTGTTGAGGCCTATGTTAAGACATGTGTGAGGAGTTGTTTGGGCTATATTTGAACCGTAAAAGATCCTTTCGTCCTCGGACTATCTATCTCGTAAACGAACCTGTAGTTATATCGAAGTGACCCTTTCGAATTTGGTTCTAAATGTTGAGATCTGCATGGCCGTGCGGACTACCGCCAACCTTGGAACTTAGCATGTTTTGGAACTGAGTCGGCACCACTTCACACTCATGTAGTTCCAATCATCAAGTTTATTCTGCAAAGTAATACACCACCTATAAAGGATATGACCTGGATTAAGAGCTCTAACCCTGTCTCTCTTTGCTTTGTTGATTATTTTTCTATATTCACACATCATAGGAGGGACATACTTTATAGTGTTTACTTGATCAACTAACGACTTATTAGTTTAAATATAAACCTAATTCATGGGATCTCCAATCACATAGGTTGAGTTACCATCATTGTTTATCTTCTCATATGAATAAAGGTTTTACTCTCCTCGATGTTTCATTAGTCCATGAATAGATGAGATTTACCTCCAACTACACATGGTTTATTTACATAAATACTCTAATCTCATAACACCTGTTTTATCACATTATATCTCAAATTTCAAATGAAAGTATTATATTTCATTATAACTATTTTATCTTGACAATCACAATATATAGACATATAATATGTTTATTTTATTCGAATTGGAATACTACGTCGGTTAATTTTCATGTTATGGCTCCTCCTCATTAGAGGTCAAACAATAACCACTAGTAAATTTTGAAGTTCACTTTACATCTTGTACTCCTCTAGTACCACAAACTATTCAATTTATTTGGTACTAGACTTGTAGTATTTATCATGTGTCATCAATGACTTCTTTCCAAAATGATTCCTTAAGAAGCAATATTATTCCAAATAAAACTTTAACGCAAAAAATATCATCACTTTAAACAATAAACAATACAATTTTTTTTTCAACTCAAACATTGCATTCAATCAAATCACAATTGATTACCACAAATATGTATATATAACATGTATTAGCATACGATTAAAAATTTACATGTTATTTTCCTTCTCTTAGGATCATGTAATACAACCTTAACAAGATACCCCCACACTTTTAAATATTCCATAATAGATGATTAACTTATCCAATATCCATAAAGTTTTCAAATTAGTATGTAACATACAAATATATACACCAAGGCATAACAAGACTAAATTAAATAGATAGAAGTCTAACACGTCAAGGATTATCTCAATCAATCAAGTATAAAGTATTTATTTTCAACATTCGTATACACAATATCAAACTCAAATGAAACCTTTATTCCTTTTTTACTCATAAATTCATAAGCATAAATCGAGCACAAATACTTAAAGCCTAAACCATCTCAAATCACGTCAATATTTTCATATGTGAGTATAATAAGAAGAGCTTTTCCATTCTAAGAACTTATGTAATTAAATAATACCTAACATATATAAAATCGTTGTTCATTTTTTCAATTTGGGTTTAGAATACAAAATAATGTTAATTAGGAAATATGTACTCAACAACACACAATTTTAACAACAAATTTCTCACTTTCACATATTAGTGACAAGAATCGGTTTAGAAATGACCACAACAATTTATATCATTCGCTTACACAAATTTATATTTGCTTAATGGGATTATCATTTCTCCGAATTTTCTACCAAATTGAGGAATATAATTACCTAATTTACCACACACAAATACAATAAACTATGAATATATAATATCATCACATACCTTATTAGCTTGAACTCACAAAGATTTAGTCATTCTCTGCAATGATAATTTATTTATCTTGCGTGTATGATCCAAAACGAGCAACAACCAAGTAAGAAACATTAACTTCAACTAAGTGGGCACCTTTGGGCCAATCAGAATATTCACTTGGAATTCCACTAGACCTTTCTTTCTCTTCCTTTTGATTTAATTGCATACATTAACCATGTTATAAATTAACCATAATACAATTGCTTTATCCAAATTCAACTTACTGCCTACCTTTTCACTTTCTTTGAATTTTCCCCAAAATTTTCAAGTACGTTTTTTCGTAAAATTAAAGTGTAGAATATTTTTAAGATTGTTATAAAACGTATCAAAAATACTTTCATCACAAATACTTGTAGTGAATTCACCAAATCTTATACATCATCAAGAATTTTATAGGAACTTCTCATATCTTGAGGTGTGCCAAAGGTCTTAAAGAATATTTCACCTGGTATGGATGTATCCCCCAGAATTCAACAAGCTCTTCTAGTATAGAAAACTAGGATCCAAAAACTAACAAAGATTCTTTTCATATAAAACCCAGCATAATCTAAAATTTAAGAAAGAGAATTTCAATTGCTCTCTTCTTTTGTTCCTTCCACACCCTTAGCACTTTAGGATTATATATAATGGCAATATGAGAAACATAGTAGAAAAGCTTCAATCCTCCAAAGATTATGAAGGCAAGAAAATAAAGGCCTTGTAATTAGAAGTTAATGACAATGAAGAAAGTGAATCAATTGTAAAAACAAATTTAATAGCCAATAGATGCTATTAAAACAACATATCAAATTTACCAATATTGGCCAATAATTATGTCAATTGTGATTTTGTTTACGGAATAATATCCGATTATATTTGATATAAGAGAATATTTCTTTTTGAGATTCTATAATTATTTTTCTAACAAAAAGAGGGAAGCAGCTCGGTGGGCAATTTCGTTTCTGGAGAAGAAGATTTCGGCGTCGGTTTTGGGACACGTTCTATTGCTGATATGGGTCGGGTATTGAACGAATTGGATTTGGTTTGGGCTGAAGCTGCTCATGTTATGTTATGTTCTTTAAACTATTACTTACATAAATTTCTTAGTGTAAAGAATAAATTACATCTTATTCCTATTCTTTTTTTAATTATAATAATACCTTAAAATTTTTACCTTTCAGATATATTAATTTACCATCCGAATATTCCCATAAATTATGCTTACATTTCTTATTACTCTCAATCATACACACACAAATCCAGAATTCAAAATTTCAAATTGCTCTCCCCCTGGTTCAATGAAGAAACCTTTCAAATATGATTCAAAAATAGTTGTCGAAATTTTGAGTTCACGAGGTGAGTTATAAAGGATACAAAAGTGATGGAATTGTTGTTGGACAAAAGATTTTCTTTTAAATTTTCAAGTTTATCCAAGATCCTTTCAATATTGATTTAAGTTCTTTGGATTTCCTATGTTTACCCTCTATTTTTTAATTTTTTAATTTGTATTGATATATAAGTCGTGATACATTACTTATTACAAATTGATACATTATTAGTTAAATGTATATGTAATATATTTAAAACCTAAAATTCTTCTTTCTATTCATTCACAAAAAATACAATTTTTGAATGAAGCTTGTCTACAAATTGTATTGATACAATATGAACATGGTTACTCCCGCTTCAGGTGAGCACTATGTACTATCCCCCTTCACCTTTGGGAACTTCCTTCCTCTGACATTTTAGTCTATTCAGGAGGAGGAGGAGATAGAAGATGAATGCAACATTACCAAGTTAGTTATTGGGGATGAAAAGTGAATTAAGATTCCAACGCTGCTTCCACGCTGCCTCCAGTTTATAGGTGTGGGAAATTATAGCACCACCAATACAAGTACTAATGTTCATGAACTATTCGCTCAATAGGTGAAGTAGAATCAAAGATATAAAATGGGGAAATCACTTGATAATGCTCCCCCAGCTATGCGAGATGGAAAGCTCGTGGTCAAACTTACAAAGGAGGACATTTGTGAGTGTTGAAAATTGGGCTGCGACGCTGATTGGATATGTACTTAGTGATACACCATATGAGAAATCCATGGAAAATTATGTTACAGTTGTGTGGAACTTTGTCGAGAATCCCCAGATTCTTTACTATTTTGATGGTTACTATGTGTGTACGTTTGATTCATTGGAAGATAGGGATGAGGTTATGCAGGCTGGTCCTTATACTTAGCACAACATACCATTTGTGCTGAAGAACTGGAGTCTAGCTTCATTTTTGACACGGAATGTATTACCACGATCCCTTTTTGGGTGAACTTTCTTTGTTTACCAATGGGGTATTGGTCACTTGATGATCTAAGTAAGGTAGCTAGTGCACTAGGTATGTAACATCTTACAATTTTAAATAACCATAAAGAAGTGAGAAACTAAAAATAATAATTTTTTGAAAGAATATAAGAATCCGGAAATTTGTTAAGTGTGTAAAAGTTGAGTTTTGTTCAACTTCAAATGGTCATAACTTCTAGATAAGGATGTGTTATGTGTGTTTCCAGATATGGCTGTAAAGCTCATAGAATAAACTTTCCCACGCCACCAAGTTAGTACGATTTCGAGTTCGTATGAGTGCAAAATGACCATTGATAGTTGAATTGTTCAAATAAGAAAATGTCCAATCCAGATTTTTGAAGGGCAACATGGTCTTTTCCATACCGTATAATTTTAATTTGTTTTTAATGAATTAACTAGGGTTGAAACTTTATTGGTTCAGTTACAATTGGAGATTTAGGCTAGGGCTTTTGTAGAAAGAATGCAAGAGGAGAAAAGAGGAGAAAGAGCAAAGTTCGTCGTTCATGAAGTTGTAGCTTGTGGATTTCGACAAGGGTTGAACCCTAAATAGGTATGTGAGCCTTTCATAGTGTTGGGTTCATTTTCCCATGATCCAAACATGTTCTTTCAGCATGAGTTCATCCTAAAAGAATTTAAAAGTTTATGTTCTTGATTTGCATTCTTGAAATTGATATTGTTCTTGAGTTGGGATGAAATTAAGAAGTTTCTAAGATCATTACGTCAAGTTATTGAGTGGGTTTGAGTTAGGTTCTGATGTACATTTGTTGGGTATCTGTATCTAAAAAGAATTTGGGAAAAAGAACCGAGTTTGGGCGAATAGGGGTTGGAAACCAACGAATAAAATTTAGTCGGGCAAATCGGGGCACTGGCTCCGCATCGCAGACCTGGTCCCCATATTTGGTAAAATGTTATCGTGTCGTGGAGTGGTCACATACTATTCTGCCTCAAAAAGTGTTTTTGCGACCAAAATTTAAATACATCTCCTTGTCACGAACCTACCTTAAGAATGTGAAATTTTGATTTTTTTCTCATGGTTAGCTATCTTAAATCACTCCCAAACATCATGATATATTTCCTATCACAAATCATAATCCTTGAATCCATAATTCAATTCAAGGAAAGTTAAGAGTCAAGTCTAGAAATTAATAAGCAAGTCAAGAGAAGTTTATTTACGTTTTCAAAAGTCTTTAACAAATTTTTTAGATTTGTTTTAAGATAAGTTACAAGTTCATAAAAGACTAAAGAGTTGAGTTCATTCATGAAAAAGCTATAAGGGAATTAAGTACTCCCAAGAGTTTGAAAATGTTTTCATATTTAAGACAGAAAGGGAACATCGATTCCAAGAGATGTTTTAAGCTAAATTTTGAGTAATTATCTCAAACCATAGAAATAAAGTTTTTTTTTTACAGACATATGAGCTAAGTATATTTTGAGAGTATTATTGAGCACCGATATGGGGATGCAAATTCACATTAACTCAAGTCTCCATAAATCATGTACCCATCATGGGTAGTAAAGGATCACACTTTTTAGATGAATCCTTAAGATCCTTTTAGCATAAACTAGTGGATCCACTAAGTTAAGAGTTCTATATGATGGCAATGTATAAGACAATTCTGGCAGCATGGGCAAGACGATATATCACCCACTTAGGCTCATAGTGGGAGTTTTCCTTAGAGAATCTCCCACATAAACTATTTTACTTTGTTATATAAGTAAAGTTGAGTTTGTTATTGCATTTTTTTTAACGAACTAAGTTGATTTTACTATTTTATAAAGTTTTTCATGTATTGCATGTGTTTAATTGCTTTATATTGAATTAAGTTATTCACTAGTTTAGAAGAGACAAGGTAAGTGTTTCTTTCAGAATAATTTCAAGACTTTGTGATGTTTTAATTTCAACTCGCATACTTGTACATTCAATGTACTAATGCCAGTTGGCCTGCATCATCTTATGATGCAGACGCAGGTAACCAGGATCAACACACATTGCATTGTTGAACTAGGGAGCACTCCAACGTTAGTTGGTGAGCCTCGTTGCATCCTAAAAGACTCCTTTTTACATTGCTTTAAGTATTTCCATTGTTAGGATGATTTTGGGTGTTTTCCTGACATATCTCTTTGTTTTCGAGGCTTCATGGATGTGTAGTAGTTCAGTTGTCTTTACATTATCATTTCAGATGTTTTTTCAAGACTTTATTTGCCATTTTGGATAAGTTTTATACCTACTTAAATATACGTTTATGAGATTATCTTCTTAAGTTAAATCTTTCGCTGAGTAAGTAAGTCAGGCCACAGGTGCGTTTGGAGCCAACATTGGTTTTTGAGTGCCAGTCCCACCTAGGGCATAGGTTCAGGGCATGATAGTAAACCTCTGTACACTGATCGGTACACGACATTGATGAACCAAATTTCTTATGCTAGAATGATTGTTGAAGGTAGACATATCTCAACTTTAGTGGAGATAGTTACACTTGATACTCCTTATGAATCCTTTCAAGAAGGTGTGACTTAAAAACTGGAGATCCAAAGTTTGCTCTAACTTCTTGAAGTTTGGGCATGGTACTAAAGATTGTTGGGATAAAGTACCTCATGATCCACGTGATGCAGAGTTTAAGAAGGCACCTAAGAGCATGAGAAGGGGTAAGTTAGACCAACTATTGAGGTAGAGTCCCTTGCACTGGTCGTAGCTACTCATGATATTGCAAAACAGATCATGTTGGGCCATCTCACACATCTACTAGAGACACATGTACTACTCCAATTAATAGGGTGAAATGATGGGGCTAAGTAGAGGGGATATAGTAGGGGTAAAGACCTCTGATGATCATCCATCCCCCCTCCCCCCAGTAATTATTAGTACATGGAATGTAAGAAGGCTAATAGGCCCTTCAAACAGAAATAGGTTCTTCTGTTTCTGAAAACAATAGAATTGTTATTTTTGGGTCCCTAGAGACTAGAGTTAAAGAAACTAAGGCACAACAATTGCTTAAGAAGGTGAAAATATAGTGGAGTTATTGATGCAGTTTTTCCCATGGTGTGAATGGGAGGGTTTGGATACTATCGAAGAAGCATCTACATGTTCAAATCATGCATATACATGAACAACATATACACTGTGTGGTTGATAATGTAGCTGGTAGAATATTTCTGTTGCTTACTATAGTGTATGCTAGGAATGAACAAATCCAAAGGGAGGTTCTATTGAAAGAGTTACAAGTTCTGGGTGCTAATATTCAGAGCCCTTGGATTCTGAGTGGTGACTTTAATAATGTATTAGTAGTTGAGAAAAGAATTGGTTTGCCAATCACTCAGGATGAGATAGATGGGTTGAAGAAAATGGTCAATACGTTGAAATTGACATCTGTCAGAAGAAAAAGATGATTTTTCACTTGGTGAAGAAAACAAGCTATAAGTAGGGTATATAGTAAGATTGGCTGGGTGTTTGGAAACCTTGAGTGGCTACAACAATTTAGTAATATTTGACAATCAAGAGGGGGGGGGGGGTAAATTAAAAATTTCCTTTAGTGGACTACCTATAATGGTCAGTGAACTTACCAGTAGGTTAGTAAAATAATGACGTAGTAATATAGTGACAATAAGTAAATGCCAGAGAGAATTTTATACTACTTCAGATCAGTGATGTGGTGCCTAGTCCAGTCACCTTGGGTCTCAAGGGTTTTCTATAGAGCAGTGTTACACTTGGTGAGTCCCAGACCCTTCTTGCAGAGTTCGGTGTCTGATATTGATACGCTCAAACTTACTTCTCAAATAAGAAGTAAAGAGGTCGTCTCAAGTAAATAACCAACTAGTGAGGTTGGGATCGTTCCCACGAGGAAAATAGTTTAGACTTAACTTCAATCTATTATTACTATTGTTTAGTCAATTACTTCCTTGGAAAGCAAACATGATAAATTGGGGGTTTTCTATTTCTATGTAAATGAAAATAACTAGCGAAATTGAAAGAGACACTTAAAAGCTTCAAATGTTGGAGTTTAATCAATTAATGAAAGTAACTAGGGTTTACGTATTCCCCATAGGTTCATTACTTGATAAGTCTAACTATAACAATTCTTTCGTAGTATCTTGCATGCAAAGTGATAAGTTATGTATTTCTAAATCCTTGGTCCGGCATCTAGAAAATTTCACTCCACACCTTGGTCTGGCTACGTGTGTTGCTATCCTAACCCTTATCTTTACCTCATATTAAGCATCATATTTGATATTTGACTAAGTTATTACCTCGTACCAATCAATAATAGCCTATTAGATAGTATACACTAAATCTATGTTGATAATTCTTTTCCTATTATCTACCTCCTTGATTCGGCAAGTAGCATTAAGGCGAGTTCTAACGATGCCATCTGTTAAAAAGACTTCTAAGCGAAAGAATTATCAATACATGCAAGACACTATTCTAGAATTGTTATTTTAGTTAGGTTTTACCTCATTATTTTCCTATGGTTCCCACAACCCTAGTTATGGAGTTTAGTTATTTATAGTCATAATAACAATATTCAAATATATGGTATAAGAATTCATGTATTTACTTCAATCAGAAAGAGTAAAATCCAAAAGTTCGCTTGATTAATCAATAAAAAATCAACAACAATCAATTAGAAGAATCTTAAATTAATCCAGAATCTCACAAAAGGTCTAAAATAATCAAGAGTCTAACAATAATCAAGGGCCTAACCAAATAATCCAGAGTCTAACCTCAAAAATGAGGTTTTTAAAACTATTTATAAAAAATAAAAACCTAATAACATAAGGACTCTATTTGATGGAAATCTGTCAAAACGCGGCTGGATCGACGGACATCGTGACGGAAAGTCATGGCCAAAACGGACCGTCATGGGCACCGTCGTCCCATACTTGATGCAATTTCTTCTGCTGCCCTCTTCATTACCCTCGACGGCAGGTATGACGGATCGTCACAGGCGCAACGGTCCGTCGAGGGTTTCCGTTCCAAAACACTTGAACTCTTGGCATATGTGTACTGGGACTACTTCTCTGAACTTCATGACGAACCAGCAGAACGGACCGTCATGGATACGACGGTCCATCACGCTTTCCATAACCCCACACTTGGTCAGACTTTCCCATCTTCCTTCAGAAGCTGCACTCTGCTGCCACCTACGGACCGTCACGAGCATGACGGGCTGTCAAAGCTCCGTAGGTGGTCTCTTCTGCATTTCTTCGCTCAAAAACCTCCGCATTCATCTTTTGAAATATTTCCTGCAAATAAGGAGAAACTTATATAAAAATTAGCACAAAAAGGCTTTTGGACACACTAAACTTTAGGAAAAAGTATTAATAATACCGTGAAACAACGGTATATCAAAACACTCAAATAAATTTGTTGTTTGTCCTCAAGCGACGCATTATAACTCAATACAAAATCTTTGTACAATAGTATCCATGTTTTATCCTTTGCAATCATTTGGCAATCAATACCGATTAATCTCATCATATTATGCATGCTAACACTATTAGGCTTGAATTATGTGGAATCAGACCATGATACAGACTCACCATGCACTAACACCTATCCTCTTCAATTTCTCACCGAGGTGCTAATATTTCTGGTACTGCAACTAGTGTCCTCACTGCAAAACAAAATCCTCATTTTTCACACAATGATTTTAGTTTGAGTATAAGGATTACTTTTGAACACTCACTCTCAGAACAAATTCACACTGATTCATACCTATTGCCATAAGCTTGCCCTTATTTTCACCACTTTAAGTTCGCTATACAACCCTTAGGATCACGATAGGACTTTCTTAGCTTGTAAGATAGGCTTAGGGCCAGGTAGGGTATATTTAGATATACTTTAGTGACTTTTTTCCCTCCTTGACATATCGGCTAAACATACCATTTTCTATTATTTTATTTTGCCAGTTTCCCATATTCTTTCACATTGCTATTTCCCCCCTTTTTTTCTTCATTTGTGTAAGTGACTCTCTTCTTTTCTTGCTTGTATTTCTTGTATTTTTTTTTCAACTAATTCATGAGTTACTTTACTTTTGTTCTCTCTCTATATCTTTGTTCTTTCAACCCCACTTTCCAGAGCATTCCTCATAATAGCCACCCTCAACTTATGGCTTCGCCATGAGTCAAAGTACACAATACCCAAAGTGAGGTCAGGGCTATAAAAAGGTTGTTTACTGCAGTAGCCACCCTCAACTATTGCTTTTTCAATAAGCTGAGGTGCACATGTCCGAGGAGGGACCAGGGCCAACACATTATTCCCAAAAAAGATCAGTTGGGGTTAAAAAGAAAGGTCTAATTTAAGCTCAAATCACTTGGATCAAAAAAGGATAAATTTCATTTGGTTTTCTTTTATTTAGGCTAAAAATAGGCTATATTGAATAAGGGCCTATGATCGTTTCCTAATTGTCTATTACAGCTTACTTTTAGGAGGACTAACCAGGCAAGTGGTCCGTCATCGGGGTCTCGTTCTGAGTAGCAGTGATAGAACTGGGGGTACCCTATGCATCCCCGATGAACACACATGGTCTTGTAGTGTTGTGGACCTATATGTGTCTATCCCAACTACCTAGGAATCTACCAATGCAAAATCACCTATGCCTAGGGTTATCAACATGGCAAATTCGAACATTTTAAGCCTAGGTTTAGACATAATAATATAAAGGAAACAATATACGACTAAGAACTAAGCTAATACTAACTACTAAACCAAAATGCAAGATAAATGAGTATAAATTTAGAGACACATACCTTGGAAATGGAGAATGATTCTGTTGGCAAGGTAGACACCTACAGCAGCAGCACCAACTAGTACATGATAATTATAAGGCTTAGGAGGATTTTGGGGGCAATGATCAGTGGGGGGGAAATGTGGAAGATGAAAAGAGAGGGGAGATGATAGGAATAAGGATGTAATGGGGTGAAATATGGAGGGGTGGGGAGTATAAATTGTCAGATTTTGAAAAGGGTCCAGCCGGGTCGGGTCGGGTAGAATTCATTAATCACGTGACGGTTCCACGACGACGATCCATCGTAGTTGTGACGACCCATCGTAGGTTCCGTCGTGTGTGCCCTAATTTCAAAATGACAGAAAAACGTACCTGGTGTGACGGATGCATACGACGGTCCGTCGCAAGCGAAACGGTCCATAGATGTGTCCGTCAGTGACTGTTGCAGGGTAATTTTCTGCAGAATTTCCTTGTGATGTGCCTGCAAATTCAAAACCCATTAATAGAAAAATGCTACCATTATTAAAAAGATGATAAGTATTGGGTTGCCTCCCAACAAGCGCCTGATTTAATGTCGCGGCACGATTGGGGCCACTTGATTACTTAGACTTTATCAAGATGGTATGCCTTGATCACTTCATTCGCTGATTCAGCATGCCCGAGATAGATTTTTATGCGCTGTCCATTCACCTTGAACCGCACACCCTCCTTAGTTTCCAACTCAACTGCTCCATGAGGGAATAGTTGGGTAACTGTGTAAGGACCAGTCCATTTGGACTTGAGTTTGCCTGGAAACAAGCGCAATCTGGAAATGAATAAAAGCACTAAATCCCCGACCATAAACTCTCGTTTTTCAATTTTGTTGTCAAGATACTTCTTCATCTTTTCTTTGTATAGGGATGAGCTTTCATAGGCTTTCAAGCGAAATTCATCAAGTTCATTCAACCCATTTAACCGTTGCTCTGCAGCTTCGCTCCAATCCATTTTTAACTTCTTCATAGCCCACATGGCTTTATTCTCTAACTCAACCAGAAGATGACAAGCTTTCCCATATACAAGTTGGTATGGAGACATACCTATGGGAGTCTTATATGCTGTCCGATAGGCCCAATGAGCATCATCAAGCCTCCTTGACCAATCCGTTCTACTAGCATTCACTGTTTTGGACAATATCTGTTTGATCTCCCGATTCGATACTTCAACTTGCCCACTAGTTTGAGGGTGGTAAGGAGTGGCCACATTATGGCGAACCCCGTATTTCTCCAATAACCCCTTGAACAATCTGTTGCAGAAGTGGGAGCCCCCATCACTAATAATGGCCCTTGGGGTGCCAAAACGGGAGAATATATTCTTTTTCAAGAATGCAGTGACACTCTTCCCTTCATTGTTTGCGAGGGCTATGGCTTCGACCCATTTAGATACATAATCAACTGCTACTAGAATGTACTTCATCCCATGAGAACTCACAAAAGGGCCCATAAAGTCAATACCCCAAACATCAAATAACTCAATCACAAGAATGGGGTTTAGAGGGAGATCTTGCTTTCTTGAAATACCACCATCTCGTTGACATTTGTCACATGCTTTAGCGAACCCATGAGCATCTTGATGAAGAGTTGGCCAATACTAACCACATTGCAATATCTTGTGAGCGGTTCGGATACCACTGTGATGACCTCCAACAGGTGAAGAATGGCATGCCCCCAACACACTCAACATTTCACATTCTGTCACACAACGCCGAATAAGTCCGTCGGCACAACTCCTATACAAGTATGGTTCATCCCAAAAGAACTTCTTCACATCATACATGAACTTTTTCCTTTGATGAAAGGACAAGTCTAATGGAACAATATCACTAGCCAGATAGTTCGCAAAATATGCGAACCATGGAATCAAGTCTTGTGAAGCAGCCAATACATGTTCATCGGGGAAAGTATCATCAATGTCAGTCTTATCCCCAAACTCTCTCATAGCTTCATCCTCTAGACGAGACAAATGATCAGCAACTTGATTTTCAGTCCCTTTTCTATCCAACATTTCAAAGTCAAATTCTTGCAGCAGTAATACCCAATGAATCAGCCTTGGTTTCGCATCCTTCTTTGCCATCAAATATCTCAAAGTTGAAGGGTCAGTATGCACTATAACTCTAGTACCTAGCAAATAAGAGCGAAATTTCTCAAAAGCAAAGACTACTGCAAGGAGTTCTTGCTCAGTCACTGTGTAGTTCTTCTAAGCTTCATTTAAGGCTTTACTAGCATAGTAAATTGGGTGAAGGGTTTTGTTTCTTCTCTGTCCCAATACTACACCAAGAGCCACCCCACTAGCATCGCACATTACCTCAAATGGACTGTTCCAATCCGAAGAAATAATGATAGGCGCATACACTAACTTTTCTTTTAGCTCACCGAATGCTTTAAGACAGGATTCATCAAAACAAAATTTACATTCTTTCTCCAGCAATTTGCACAATGGGTGTGCAATCTTTGAAAAGTATTTGACGAATCTCCCGTAAAAACCTGCATGCCCAAGAAAGCTTCTCACACCTTTCACAGAGATCGGCGGGGGACGTCTCTCTATTACCTCAACTTTAGCTCGATCAACCTCTATGCCTTTTTCTGAAATGCAATGACCCAACACAATACCCTCTTTCACCATGAAATGACACTTTTCCCAGTTTAGTACCAAATTGCAGTCTTCACATCTCTTAAGAACCTCAGATAAATTGGTCAAACACCGCTCGAATGAATCACCAACCACAGAAAAATCATCCATAAAAACTTCTATAGTATCCTCCACCATGTCAGAAAATATTGACATCATACATCTCTGAAAGGTTGCTGGTGCATTGCACAACCCAAACGGCATTCTTCTGAACACAAAAGTCCCATATGGACAAGTGAAAGTGGTTTTCTCTTGATCTTCTGGTGCAATAGAAATCTGATTATACCCCGAATACCCATCAAGAAAACAATACCACCCTTTTCCGGCAAGTCTATCCAACATCTGATCCATGAAGGGCATAGGAAAATGGTCTTTTTCAGTCACTGAGTTCTGTTTACGGTAATCCATACACACCCTCCATCCAGTAACCGGTCTCATTGAAACAAGTTCATTCTTTTCGTTGGGGACCACAGTCATTCCCCCTTTCTTAGGTACACCCTGAACTGGGCATACCCAACTACTATCGGCGATTGGATAGATTACTCCGGCATCCAACCACTTGATGATTTCCTTCTTCACAACCTCTTGCATAGGAGGATTCAAGCGTCTTTGGTGCTCAATACTCAGCTTATGATCAGGCATGAGTTGGATTTTATGAGAGCAAATACCAGGAGGGATCCCAATAATGTCCGCAATGGTCCACCCAACAGCTTTTTTGAACCTTTTTAGTACCTTCACCAAACTATGAACCTGTTGTTCCTCCAGGTCTAATGCAATGATTACCGGCAAAGTGTCACCATTTCCTGAGAATTCATACCTAAGATGAGGTGGGAGAGCTTTTAATTCAACTTTTGGAGCCTCCTCTATCGATGGTTTCGCGGGTGGGGACTCGCAATTTTTCATATCAAGCTCAAATTTCTTCGGTTTAAACCGAACATCACCTCGGTCAAGAGCCGCGACTAATGACTCATACTCTTCAGTGCAATCGCTATCAAAGTTTATTATCACTGCCACTAATGCTTCGACACCTAGACGTTCTTCTATTTGTTTCTCAAATGTCTCACCTATGTTGTAGGATATAGCAGATGCCGATTGGAGCTCACCACTCTGCCTCATGGACCTACAAATATTAAAGGTCACTTCCTCATTGTTCAACCAAAATTTCATCTGCCCCTTTTCCATGTCTATTAAGGCTCTTCCCGTATCTAGGAATGGCCTCCCAAGGATAATAGGCACTTCAAAATCAACCTCACAATCAAGAATAACAAAATCGGTCGGAAAGATGAATGACTCCACTTTTATTAGCACATCATGAAGTATCCCTATGGGCCGTTTTACTATTCGATCAGCCATCAGTAGCCGCATCCCAGTGGGCTTTGGGTCACCCAAACCCAACTTCTTGTAAATCGAGAGGGGCATGAGATTTATGCTTGCCCCCAGATCACATAATGCTTTCGCAAAATGTAATACCCCGATTGTGCAAGGAATAGTGAACGAACCCGGATCTTCTTTCTTTTGGACCAGAGATCTTGTAGCAATAGCACTATAATGCTGCATTCTATCATCATCCTCAAAAGTAACCAATCTTTTCATTGTGACCAAATCTTTCATAAACTTGGTGTAACCGGGCATTTGTTCTAAAGCTTCTACCAAAGGGACATTGATAGAAAGTTGCTTTAACATTGTTTTAAAACGCCGATATTTGCCATCCTCGGTCTTTTTTACTAATCTTTGAGGAAATGGAGGTGGTGGCCTAGGCATAGGAGTTACATTTTTAGGCAATTCAGCATCTTTTGCAATTTTATCCTCTAAATCAGCATCAACATTTACCACTTTATCAGTATCTTTTGTCACCTTATTCTCATTAGATGGCATTGGTGGGTCAATGGTTTGTTGCCACCGCGAGTAGTAATTGCCATACAATGTCCATCATTTTTTGGATTTTGGACAGTGTTGCTAGGAAGAGTGCCCGGTTGCCGTGTGTTCACAGTTGCAGATAATTGAGCCAATTGTAACTCAAGTTTCTTAATCGATATTGCATGTGTATCAACTTTTTCCCCAATACCCGCTAAATCATTCCTCAACTCTTTATTGTGCTCATCACTAGCATCGAACCTCCTCATCATTTTATGCAACATATCCTCAACTCGCGACATACTACCTCCACCATCCCTAGGAGTAACTTCACGATTTTGAGGAGGAACATAGGGTCCATTCCTGTCGTTATTATTACCATAGTTACCCCTGTTGAAGTTGTTGTCGCGATTGTAATTTCTGTCTCGGACATAATGACCCTCAAGATTGTAGTTACCATAGTTCCGACCTTAGTTCCCTTGACCTTAGTGCCAATTATCCTGATGCGAGCCTTGGGCGCTTGGTCGGAAACCCCCCGTCTGTTCATTTACTGCATAGGAATCCTCCTCATAATTACACTCATCGATTGGAGGTGGTGGTTTAGCCAAGTAATTGGCTACATTAATCTTTTCTGCACCCCAGTGACATGTTTTAGTACCAACCCAAGCTCAGTTCTCATCTGAGCATTTCTTCACGAATATCATCTGTGGCTGGGTTGTGAGTGGACTGCACTGCGAAGGTGTTTCTCCTTGTATCGGACTTCCTAGTACTCCAAGCTTTGTTGTTACGGGAGATTTTCTCTAATTTCTCAGCAATCTCAGCATAAGGGCATTCTCCATAAGATCCACTTGCTATAGTGTCTAACACCGCTTTATTGTTATCATCCTGTCCCCGATAGAAGTATTCCTTCAGTGACTCATCATCAATACGGTGATTTGGAACACTTCTCAAGAATGAGGTGAATCTATCCCAAGAACTACTAACTGACTCTCCTGGTAGTGCCACAAAGTTATTCACCCTGTCTTTGTGGTTTAATTTCTTGGAGACCGGATAGTAGCGTGCTAAGAAGACACCCCGTAGTTGGTTCCAAGTGAATATGGAGTTGTATGGGAGCTCAGTAAACCACATAGAAGCCTCTCCCGTCGGTGAGAGAGGAAACACTCTGAGAACTATTACATCTAGATCTAAATCAGGCCTCCCCACACAACTTTTACACACTGCCCTTACCTTAGCTATATGGGCATGTGGATCCTCAGAAGGTAGCGGTCGGGTCAAGTAAATAACCTAACTAGTGAGGTTGGGATCATTCCCACGAGGAAAATAGTCTAGACTTAACTTCAACTTGTTATTACTATTGTTCGGTTGGTGACTTCCTTAGAAAGTAAAAACATAAAAAGGGGTGTTCTATCTCTAAATAAGTGAAAATAAACAATGAACATGAAAGAGACACTTAACAACTTTTAATTTTTGGTTTTAATCAATTAATCAAAGTAACTAGGGTGTACGTGTTCCCCACAGGTTCATAACTTGATAATTCTAACTATAACAATTCTTTCCTAGTATGTTGCATGCAAAGTGATAAGTTATGTATTTCTAAATCCTTGGTCCGGCATCTAGAAAATCACACTCCGCACCTTGGTCCGGCTACGTGTGTTGCTTTCCTAACCCTTATCTTTACCTCATATTAAGCATCGTATTCGATATTTGACTAAGTTATTACCTCGTACCAATCAATACTATTCTATTAGATAGTATACACTAAATCTATGTTAATAATTCTTTTCCTATTATCTACCTCCTTGATCCGGCAAGTAGCATTAAGGCGAGTTCTAACGTTGATCATCCGTTAAAAAGACTTCTAAGCGAAAGAATTATTAATACATGCAAGACACTATTCTAGAATTGTTATTTTAGCTAGGGTTTATCTCATTATTTGCCTATGGTTCCCACAACCCTAGTTATGGAGTTTAGTTACTCATATCCATAAACACAATATTCAAATATATTAAATAAGAATTCATGTACTTACTTCAATGAGAAAGAGTAAAGTCCAAAAATTTGCTTGATTAATCACCAAAAATCACTTGTAAGAATCTCCTAAAATCAAACACTAATACACAAAGTCTAATAGTATGATGTCTAATCTAGCAGAGTCTAACCTCAAAAACGAGGTTTTTTGAACTATTTATAAAAAAATAAAAACCTAATTAAACAAGGATTCAAATTACTGGAAATCTGCCAAAACGCGGTTGGGTTGACGGACCACGCGACAGACCGTCGTGGTCACAACGGACCATCGTGGACTCCGTCATCCCATACTTGGTGTAATTTCTTCTGCTGCTTTCTTCATTCCTCTCGACGGCGAGTGTGACGGACCGTCATAGGCACAACGGTCCGTCGAGGGTCTTCGTTTCAAAATACTTCAACTCTTGGAGTCTGGGTACTGGGATCACTTCTCTGATCTTCGCGACGAACCTGCAGGACGGACGGTCATAGCCATGACGGACTGTCACAAGCTTCGTAATCCCACACTTGGTCAGACTTCCCCATCTTCCTTCAGCAGCTTCTCTACGCTGCCACCTACGGACCGTCACAAGCACGACGGACCGTCATAAGCTCCCTAGGTGGTCTCTTCTTCATTTTTCGCTCAAAATCTCCGGTTTCAGCTTTGGACAGATTTCCTGCAAAACAAAGAGAAACTTATATCAAAATTAGCACAAAAAAGGCTTTCGGACACACTAAACATAAGGAAAAAGTATTAATTATACCGTGAAACCACGGTATATCAATACACCATGAGTCTAGAAATATACATATCATGGTGGAGAATTTCTGTACGACACTCTTCTTAAACCAAACTAGACACTACCATCACAAACTTATTCATTCTAGCCCTAGAGGTTGCTACCAAGGTTGGGGCATACAGAGAGAGTTAGGTGAACTAGAGGGAGTATTCCTTCACACTCATTCCCTCTTGATGAAGGTTCATGAACTCCACTAACTTGTTCTCCCTCAACGCTAATAGGTAAAACCTATCAATAAAGGTCATCTTAAACACTCTCCAATCTACCGGGCCCGTCCTTACATGTCTCTGATTTCTCCATTACTCAAACCACAATTGTGCCACATACTTTAGTTATTAGGTGGCTAGTTCCACTTTTCCTTAAAATTTACTCCCATAGTATCTAACACGTTAAACATATCATCAATAAATCCTAGTGGATCCTCATCAACCTTAGTTCATTGAAAAGTAGGAGGATTTATCCTCTTAAAATCTAGGATTCTAGAAGAGGGAGTACATGCATTGGGGTTCACATGGGGTCCAGCTCCTTGGGATGTCATTGCTTGAGCTTTAGTAGTGATAACTTGGGCTTGAGCCTTCATGATTTGGGTTAAATTTTGGAAATCATCCCTTATCTCCACATTAGACATGAACCCTTCCTCATTGGGAGCTTGTACCTTGGGGCATTTGAGGGGAAACCTCCTCATTCACATTTTCTTGATTCCTCCTTGCATTATCCTCTGTTATATTGATGTTCCACAAATTGCAAGATTAAGGTTAGGAACTCATAGACATACACTTTAACATAGAAATACACTCTAAGGCACAACTTCATGAAGATTAAGGAACTGTAACTTTTATCGTCTATAGCCTCTCTCTCATAGATGTTTCATCACTCCCACTAATGAACAAGACTCTTCTAGACGTGGCTTGTGACACTTTGGACCCTAAGACTGTCTCCATAACCTTATGCTCTGATACCAACTTTATAACGACCTAGGAGTACCCTCTATGCATCACACGACTTACTTGACCTCTCGGAGGTCTTATACAAGTCTCTTAGCTTTCATATATCACATAGGTAATGCGTAAATAAAACTTTTCACAGCAAAGTCAATAAGGAAATTCATTTATAAAACATAAGAAGAACTAAATCTTGTGACAAGCCATCTTACACACATTTTATTATCATAGGGTCATAGCCCTTACATTGAAATATAGATACCAGTCTTTATTCAAAGTCTTTAATTAAAGAAACTAGAAATAACATCATTGTTCTCGAACATATGAGGGAATACTGAGAGTCTTTAAAGAATAGTCTACTTGTCAAGCTTCAACTCTAAGATCCTCACTTCCTTCCACCTATGCTTATAGAAATAGAGAAGAATATGGAGTTAGTACAATTAAGCACTAAGTATGACAATCATGCTAAAACATGCTTTAGAGAGTACATTTTAGTTGAACACTATGCATTATGTCAATTTAGTAAAATGGTCATGAATCATCCTCTAAGATATATATAAACCAATCACCTCACATACAAACCCATTCTTAACATTAAGATACCTTCAATACATATAGACCATCATCTTTTCCTTTACGTCTTTACCTCAAGTAACCCTGAAGCGTCACATGGTGCAATGAGTTTATAATGTCCTATCCACCATCAAACCTCAAGAAATACTCTAAGGCCACCTAAGATGGACTCACATGCTTACTCCTTGAAATCAACCACATTCATTCGTAAGACATAGACATAACATAATCATAATCATCAAGTAACCCATCAACCATTTAGACTCTCTATCCAAAGTTATCCTGAGACCCACCTAGGTATGTCATGAAGAGACCGCCCATACAACCTATTCAATACACACCTAAGTGATCCTTAAAAAATACAAGGATAAGGATACTTCCATTCGATCACAAATTAACAAGTCAACATATTCTTCATTAACATTAGGCATAAGACCAACATGTTTCATTAACATTAGACATAAAGTAAACTTGCTTCATTAACATCATATAAAAGACCTATTAATTCATTTACATGAGAAGAATACACCAACACTTCCTTCAAATGACTACTTTTTCAACGCGTAGATGGCGCCCCATTCCACCACCTATCCTAAGTAGTACACCCTTAGGAATACGTATTGATTATATTCTTTTTTTTGGTGGGGTCTAGCTTTAACTGATAAAGACCATGGGAGCTTAACATGGAATTCTAGTACTAACCCTACCGGATGAGGGATCCCCACTTGCCTAAGGTAGGGTAATTCTTTTAGACTTCACATGGAACACTATTATCTAGTCTTATGCGGGCGCATAGTTAAGGGATAATGACATTGCTTCTAACTACAACATCTCAACTCACGAAGAGTACCCATATCAAAAGGTTACTTTTGGATACTACTTCTCTACTCACTAAGAGTATCCACCCCTTTTCAAATCCTCTTGGGGCTTAGCATTAATCCCTAGGAGTTTTAGACTTTCATTAAATTCATTAGATATAGGTTAAAGGATTGCTACTAAGTACTACATCTCAACTCACGAAGAGCACTCATCGAAGTCTATCATTCCTTCATTGGAAATCTCCTAGGAATATTGAGGTTGTTACTAGACACAATATCTCTACTAACGAAGAATGTCCACTGCAAAATTCTCATTCGTTCATTGGAGTTCTATTGAGAAAACCTGTCAATAGACTCACATTTATTACATTTTGATCAGCTTTATTCATTCATTCATTAATTGTGTGTATATGTGAGAAAACTTTCACATTACTGCTATAATTTAATACATTGTCTTCTAGACATGATCATAGTTCATTCATCATAATCCACCCACAATCATAATTTGCATTCTCAACATACTTCAATTAGTCATACCATCTACAAGACACAAATTCAGAACTACATATCACATCTATACATAAACATCATCAAATTACTTTACTTCACATTGAATTCCTTCAAGGCCATAGCCACAACACACATGCATATTCATACACATTATCTAAACACCGCCACCATAAGTGCACCATACCACACAAGAGCAATTCAATAAGAAATAGAAAAATTAAATTAAATTACCCTTTATCTAATCCATGATCACCCTTTCTCAATTCTCCAACATTTAATCATAATTAGTCATGAATAGCAGTAGATAACCATAATACAAATAATATCCAATCACATTCATCAAACCCACTTTATAAGCCAATTAAGGAGATTTGGTCAAAACATCTCGTAACCATCTAATAAGAGTATAAAAATTTGGGCCTAGCCCATGCATCAATAAAATAAGACCACATATGGGACATACAATGTTTAATATAATAATGAAAAGGAAAGAACATAAGAGTCTTAATGCTAAAAGAACTTCATAAGCTTGATAGTAGTATCACCCGTAGAAAGTAAGCACCTACCCAACTTGAATGATTGAGAATTCCAAGTTTTCTTCAAAATCGTCACAAAAGCCCTTCAAATGGGGTTAGTACACCACTTGTACAAAGTATGAGACCATATGCACACATATCTAAATCATGTTAAAAATGGACATTTCATTAAACTATGTAATTTATCTTGAAAAAGCTTTATGCATGTTCAATAAGAACATATCAATCAATAAGACACATTCATTAGTCCAAAGCATGTACATAAAAAGACCAACAATACTAAGTCTAGCTAAGTGAACATGTATATCACATAATTGTACACATAGTCAAACCACTATATCATCAAGTACTAACATGAACAAGCATGAAAAAGAGTTCATTATAACATAACCAAAGAAAGACAATTACCCATGAACCCCTATTAAGTCAACAAGTGCAATGACCAAGAAAAGACCTATAACCTTACTTAATCAACTAAATTAATAAGATCATTACTAACATCCCACTTCACATAGCATGGTATTTAAGAGTACCCATCATCATAGTTTAACAATGTAGACAAACATATATTCATAAGTGAAATAATCAACGTATAGTATCAATAATGTGCAAGTTCATCATATAAATATCATGTACCATTATAAGGATATTAATATATAAGAACATCCTTCTAAGACTTCCCTCAAGGCTAACTAGTACAATGTTTAGGTAGAGTCCCATACCCCTACCTAGACTATGCTAAACCGCTTAGGTTATCCTAGTTAGAGTTCATTCCTTTAGTTCATTTCACCTTTTGGGAACATTTTTCCTCAACCAACAGAGACCACATGAGCTAATTTGGAATCCGGTGTCATAAAACCCTACACTGAAAGAAGGCGGACTAATTTCCAAGGTAGTACCAAAACATCAACATAGAAACTACATGGATCCACTAACTAGTATTCCTATGGGGGAAACATAATTCAAGAACTAGGAGATATAGTCAGGACCCTCTTTGTGATACATGCATTATAGTCTCAAATCTCACGAGTACATTAGTGATCCTACCTTATCTATGTGATAAGGTACACTCCTTACTCTAGTTAACTCGGTCCTAAGATAGTGTCCCTTTTGAAATGTCTTTAATGTCTTTATTAATCATCATAACTTAATGTAGGTCATAGGGTCTAATCTCTTGTATAGTCATTGTCATTAGCTCATTAGGAATTGCATGAGAATATCCTTTCATGTCAAGCCTGATATGTGATATTATCATAATAAGGCACATATTTACTTCAAACCAACCTTATGTAATTTCATATTAAACATAATCTCACAATCACATAGTCAGGACATTCAATTCAACATCATACCAACACCTACTTAGGTTAATCACAAGTCATGCTTCAATTGAACTACATCATCAATCACAAACCATCATAATTGAAATAAAGGTTAGGATCATAAGTACTTAATCTCATTCAATAGTCATCATCATGGTCTTACCATCAACCAACAAATTACATCCAACAACATGTGTAGTAACATCAATCAATAGTAACTAACACAAGAACTAGGTCAAGTGTATCATTATTATCTAATTAACATCAATTCATAACCTAGGGTTAGGGAAATAGGGTTCATCATGAATTCATCAAGAATTTGATTCAAACAATTCCTTACCCTAGTCAATTCATACATGAATTAGAATAGATAAAACAAGTCTAATGATCAATTCATTCTTCAATTACCATAAATTCATGACTAAGAACCATGATTTGGGAGGTTTGGAAATGGAACATGATCAACATGAAATTTCATCAATTAACATCTATTAATCAACAATCTATACTCAATTAGTCATAGGAAATTACAATTTATCATCAATTTGAAGTTTTGAAGAAATCCCATTTGAATTGGAAAACCCAATTGAATTGGGTAATTTAGAAATCAACTTTGAAAGGACCTCTTGGAGGAAGGAATCCGAAGTGTGAAGAAACCATACCTTAATGAAGATAAATCCACGAAATTGAAGTTAAATCATAGAGAAATTGACCTTCTTCCTCAAGCTTTTTTATTTCTTCAATGGAGTAATTTTGGGGAAAGAGAAAGTAGAGAGAGGTGAGAGCTTTTTGGTTTGTCTTGGGATTCGGGTTTCGAGTGAGTTAAAATAGCTTAAACCTGATCCTAAGTCAATCTATTGTCACCGCTAAATTACTAAAAACACCCCTCACTTAAATTGGTCTCTTTGGGAAGTCAAAATGTCAAAAAATACGATTTTACCGGATCTGGGAAGTGGCTCCGTGTCGCGAGGCCAACACAAATTTTTGTTTTTGAAAAAGAGACTGAACCAGTGAGGTCCCTACGGTCTGTGCATCTTGTAGCAGCCCGCTGATTCTTGGCTTACGCAGGCTGCTTTGGCAGCCTGCCCACCCATGTTGGGGTCCTCTTCAAGGACCTTTCGGGGAGTCATTGAGGCGTCATTATTGGACGTTTAGACCCTCTATACCACACTCTACCTAAAAAATGTGTTTTTACATGTTTTAGACTTCATTTGACAGTCTGAAACTTTCACCAAACTTAGCCACATCAACTAGTTCAATTTAGACTAGCTTCCGGACGTCAAGGACGTTTCTTAACGTCTTGGCTCTAAAACTTCTTGGATGACTTATAAACATTAATTTAGGTATTAAACAGTATAACCAACATTAAATAAACTTGTGAGGCTGTAGATTAGGCCTTGACTTTTCAGAGTTTTACATTATCCCCCCCCGGAACATTCGTTCCCGAATGACAATAAAAACTTTTTAAGGAAGGAATAGAATCAATACTAGAAGCCCAACAAACAACAATACATAATAACACTAATCATATCATTTACACAAGGTAATTCGAAACTTCAATTACCACACATAAGGCTCAAAATCACATTTTGAGGAATTTCCTTCTCACAACAATTAGAGATCAACATATCATATTTGAGTCAATTATGCCAAATATTAACTTTTCAACATGCTTAATATCGTTTCATAAAGACCTTGAATATCACAATGCACAACATGACTCAAAACAAGAAGAATTGCAAAATTTTCAAGTTAAAAGCACAATACACTGTAACTTCATTGAAAATTAAAGCAACTTCAATTTTAGTCATTATTTTCATTATTAATAGGAATAACTAACCTTAGTTATCAAATAGATGAGGTAACGGGACTTCATGTCGTCCTTGGCCTCCCATGTTGCACCCTCAACTAGGTCATTCTTCCATAACACATTTACGGAAGCCAGCTCCTTGTTCCTTAACTCCATTACTTGACTATCAAGGATTTTAACCAGAATCGCTTCATAGGAGTGGCTATCCTTTACACTGAGACCCGCAATAGAAAGAATAGACTCAGGATCACCGATACACCTCTTAATCATAGAAACATGAAAAACTGGATGAATCGATTCCAATTCACTAGGAAACCTCAACTCATATGCAACCTTACCAAATCTTTGCAAGATTTCATAGGGACCTAAATAACGAGGACACAACTTCCCTTTATTTCCAAGTCTACACACCCCTTTCATAGGCGAAATTTTCAAGTACACTTTATCACCTTCTTCAAACTCTAATTCCCTTCTCCTATGATCAGCATAAGACTTTTGCCGACTATAGGCTATTTGCAATCGATTCCTTATGATATGAACTTTCTTTAAAGTCTTATAAATCAAATTGGGACCAAGAAGCGAAGACTCACAAACTTCAAACAACCCAATAGGAGACCTGCACCTCCTATCATACAAGGCTTCATAAGGAACCATAAATATGGATGAATGGAAACTATTATTATAAGCAAACTCCACCAAAGGCAAGTGCTTATCCCTATTTCCCTTGAAATGAATTACACAAGATATAAACATATTGTCAAGGGTTTGAATAGTATGCTCCGCTTGAGCATCCGATTGAGGATGAAAAGAGGTGCTTAAATTCACCTTAGTACCCAAACCTTCTTCGAATGACATCCAAAACCTAGATGTGAATTGTGCAACCCTATCCGATATGACGGATAACAGAATAACATGGCATCACACAATCTCATCTATGAAGATCTTTGCATCATTCTCTATTGAAAAGGTAGACTTGATGGGAACAAAATGATCGGATTTGGTCAACCTATCCAAAACCACCGATATGGAGTCATATTGCTTTTGTGTCAGAGACAGACCTACCACGAAATCCATATTGATGTCTTCCCACTACCAAGTTAGAATTTGGATTTCTGAAGTAAACCACCCAACTTTTGAATATACTACTTTCACTTGTTGGCAATTTGGGCACTTTGCAATATATTCCACTATGTCCTTTTTCAAACCTTCCCTCCAAAACATTTCCCTAAGGTTATGGTACATCTTTGTCGAACCCGGATGAATGGAGTATTGGGACCCAAGAGCTTCCTCAAGAATCTTGTTCATCAAACCATCTATATTGGGAACACACAACCTTCCTTGATACCCCAAGACACCATCCCTCCCCAAATGAGAATGACTCATTAACCTTACCAAGAACCAATCTCTTCAACTCTATCAATGGTTGATCAAGGTGTTGTTTGGACTTCACCTTAACTACCAAAGATGACTCAGAGTTATGATATACCATAAAACCACTATTTCGAGAATGTTCAATACGAACTCCTAAACGAGCCAACCTATGTACATCCTTCACTAGGTTCCTCTTGGATTCCTCAACATGGGACACAATTCTCATGGACAAACGACATAAACCATCCGCTACCATATTTGTCAGTCTTTTAATAACTCTAACCACCTTGTTTGTCGGAGATTCAAATACTTTTGAGTAAAGACATATTGAAGACTCTTGTGGTCGGTATACACATCAACATTGACACCATATAAGTAATGCCTCCATATTTTCCAGGAAAATACCACGGCCACTAACTCTAGATCATGAGTTTGATAGTTTCTCTCATTCACCTTAAATTTTCTAGAAGCATCGGCTACCACTTTCCCATGTTGCATAAGCACACACCCTAAACCCACTCGAGATGCATCACAATGTACAACGAAGCCCTTTATACCCTTTTGTAAAGTCAACATCGGAGCAGATGTAAGCCTATCTTTCAAGATTTGGAAGCTTCTCTCATATGCCTCCGTCCACTAAAATTTCTTACTCTTTTGGGTCAAAGTAGTCAAGAGAGATATATTAGATGCAAAACAATCCAAAAACCTCTTATAATGACCCACTAGACCGAGAAGTTCCTAATATCGGTTAGAGTCAACGGTCTAGGACAATTCTTAACCACCTAAGTTTTTATTGGATCAACCTCAACTCCCTCACTAGAGATGATATGACTAAGAATCTCCACCGACCTCAACCAAAACTCACATTTTCTATACTTGGAAAATAATTGGTTCTCCTTACGGACTTATAACACCAACCTCCAATGGTTCATATCATCACCCTCATTTTTTGAATATATTATGATGTCGTCAATGAAGACAATGATAAACGAATTTAGGTAACTTCAAAACACTCTATTCATGAGATCCATAAATGTCACCGGGGAAATAGTGAGACCAAAGGACATTACTAAGAACTCATGCCCTTTGTAATATATCCTCACCTCTCACCCTTAGTTGGCGATACCCCAACTGCAACTCAATCTTAGAAAAGTACCTTGCCCCTTGGAGTTGATCAAATAAGTCATCAATCCGACGGAGAGGATACTTGTCATTAATAGTGACTTTATTGAGTTGGCGATAATCGATGCACATTTTAAGAAACCCATCCTTCTTCTTCACAAATAAAACCGGGACACCCCGTAGAGAAATACTAGGTCTAATGAAGCCTTTGTCTAGTAAATCTTTGAATTGACTATTCAATTCTTTCAATTCGGATGGAGCCATCCGATAAATGGGATTTTTATCCGGTAACAAGTCAATAGCAAAATCAATTTCCTGTTCGGGAGGGATACTAGGAAGATCGTTAAGAAACACCTCCGAAAATTTCCTCAATATGGGGACTGACTCAATGGGAGGAATTTTGGAGTTAAAATCTGGGAATATTATTATATGGTATATGCACCCTTTAAGGATCATTCTACTAGCGTTAAGACAAGATATGATGACCTCTAGGAATATAATTTCCCCCCTTCCACTCTAAAATAGGTTTATTTGGAAAGTTAAACTTCACCACCCTTGTTGTTGAAGAAAAACAAGCATACAACCAATCTATACCCAAAATAACATTAAAATCAAGTATATCAAATACACTAGTTCAACATAAGTAACTCTATTGGGTAACATTATAGGACAATTACAATACACCCTTTTTTCAACAACCGACTCACTCACCGGGGTAGACACTATGAACGGTTCATTTAGAATGTCGGTAAGATCTCAAACTTCTTAGCTTTAAAGGGAGTAAGAAATATAATGTAGTGCCCGGATCAACTAAAGAATACACATCAATGGAAAAGACTTTCATCATATAGTGCATAAAAGCGATTATTCTTCGGAGCATCATTAGAAACACTTTCTTGTCCAATCTCCTTGTCTTGCCCCTTCACATTTGGCAATATCTAACATTGTGCCACTTTTACCACAACAAAAACAATTATCCAATCTCTTAAGACAATCACCATACTGTTTCTTGCCACACTTTTCACAAGTTGGATTCTTGGATAGTTAACTAGTATCCCTTCGCTTTCTAGGCTTAGGGTTAGACACCCTATCATTCCTAGCCTTAGGAAACTTGATTTGAAACCCTCTTATTAAAGAACATTCATACCTCCTTGACGAAGGTTGATGAAATCCACCACCTTGTCTTCCCTCTTCTCCCTAGGAAATAACCTATCAAGAAAAGCCTTCTTGAACACCTCCCAAGTCACCGGTTCACCCCTTAAAGGCCTATTATCCCTTCATTGGACGTACCAAGCTTGGTCCACATCTTTGAGTCGTTAAGTAGCTAACTCTGTCTTGTTATTAGTATACAACCCCATAGCATAGACGATCTTTTATATTTCATCAATAAACTATTTGGGGTCTTCTTCAACCTTGGAGCCATAGAAAGTAGGAGGATTCATCCTAGTTAAATCCCTCAAAAAGGAGGCCATGGTAGCAACTTGTGGATTAGCTCAGGGTACAACCTCCCGATTAGCTTGGGCCGTCATGCCTTGAGCATGGGTAGTTGCGGATTGTGTTTGGAAAGTAATGGCTTAGGCCATTTGAAAAAGAGCAGCCCGGATGGCACCATCCATCAAAGGAGGATTGACCGGACCTTAATCATCATTAAATTCTTTAAGAGGAGCGACTTGATCACCACAGGGACGAAATCCCGCATTGGCAATCTCTTAATCAAGTCTTTGTTCTGCGTACCCTTTGAGTTTTCATTGCTTATAATCACAATAAGAGGATTATATTCAAAATCACATAGAGCTAAACACTAGAGACACGATATTGAACTCCCAAGAAAGTGAGAGTTTCCCTAAGCATTTTATAGATTCCTATCCATAAGTGTGGCATATTCAACCTGGCGCTGATAACAAGTTTGTCACATTCAGGGAGCACCCCATAGATGTAATCGGCCTCATTATCATCTATGAGGACTATGACTAGCCTCTTAGCTTACATCATTATATTCATAGTTCAAAATTAGCAGAAATTTAAATACTACTTCTATATTGGGTATTACATAAATCTCTACATAGACATAGTGTATATATATATATATATATGTATATATATATATATATATATATATATATATATCAAGTATACACAAACACTTCGTTTATGAAGATTACTTAGTCTTCTACTTTTATTACATATAGATATATTGAAATATATTATAGTCTCAATTAGTTGTATCATCTCATAGCCATCAAATAGGAGTATAACAATTTTGTCCTAGCCCATACATCAATAAAATAAGACCACATATATATCATACGATGTTTAATATTCAAATAAAAATGAAAGAACATAAGAGTCTTAATACTAAAATAACTTCATAAGCTTGATAGTGGTATTGCTCTCTGGAAGTGAGGACCTACCGAATTTGGATGATTGAGAATTCCAAGTCTTCTTCAATGTCGTCTTAAAATCCCTTCAACGATCGAAACCTAAAATGTTTGGGAAAAGGAAGAAATGGGGTTAGTACACCACTTGTACTAAGTATGAGACCATATGCACACATATCTTGAAATCATGCTAAAAATAAACATTTCATTAAACTATGCAATTTATCTTGAAAAACTTTATGCACATTCAATAAGAACATACAAATCAATAAGACACATTCATTAGTCCAAAGCATGTAGATCACAAGACGACAATACTAAGGCTAGTCAAGTCAACATGCATATCACATAATTGGGCACATAGTCAAACCACTCTATCATAAAGTACTACCATCAACAAGTATGAGTAAGAGTTCATTATAACATAAGCAAAGCAAAATAATTATGCATGAACCCCTATTAAGTCTCAATGTATGTGAAAGACAAAAGGAGGTGAATTAAAATATCATTCATTTGACTTCCTGTAATTGCCCGTCGACTCACCTGTATGTTAGTAGAAAATAATAGTAATTTGCAGTAAGTACTGGTTAAGAACACCGATAGGGTTTCTATGTCCAGTCTGTTTGGGTTTCAAGGTTTCTAGTAAAGCTTGGAAGTTAACTTCTGATGTACAGGGTCTATGTGATTTCATCTTGTCTAATATGCAAATAAAATGTTCTACCTTGACACTTCCTATACTTGTAGACCTGCCCTATACATCTTTCTTTCTATTTTCTTTTCGATTGTTTCACTCACGTGATTACAAACCTTTATGAAAGATAAAAGAACATTGCACTTTAAGATCAAGTGATGTTGTGTACTTAACAACTAAGACTAAGATAGGTTTATATAGATATGGATGGTTGCTTCTCTATTTTGGAAACCCAAGGGAGTTGTGACTCAAGGATTCTAAAGATGATTGCTTGATTTATTTTGATTGATTTTCAAAATAATATAGATATTAGATATGCAGATGAATAAATCAATTCCTTACTTTTTTGATGATCTCATTGAATCTTTGTTTATATTTAATTACTTCCTTGAATCTTGGTTGATGTATTCTTCCTTAAATCTTGAATGATATTCAATCTCGTCTATGAATCTTAGTTGATCGATTTACATATATTCATTTTCCTTCTTCGACTGTTTGTACTGCTTGGCTTGATATTTCGTGTCTCCCATGTGTTGCTTCAGGAATCCTGATTGTGATTCTCGTTGTCTTGAGCTTTTTCTTTGTGTTATTTTTCATGTTGTCTTCATGATTCCTAGGATACTTTTTGTTGATTCGTGCGAGTTGTCATTATTCATAATATAAAAACTTAACAGTATCCCCCTTTTTGATAATGATAACTATAACTAATTCAAGTTTAATTTTACTTTCATGCCTAATGTATCCTGGACTATCATACACTTTTGTGCTCGCCCTTTTTTTGGATACCCCTTGTTAATAGGTCAGGTATAAATTTTTTCCCCAAAATTACAGTCCAAAAGATAAGGTGATATATCTCGTCAAACTAATTGTCTAAACTAAATAGGAAAAAGTTCCACTGCCCTAATGATCACAAAGAAAATACTTGAGAGTGTTGAGCACATTCGTGCACAAAGTGTTAAGAGAGTGCTCAATAGTCATAGAAAAGGTGGATTTAGTGGTATTCATTGCCAACTCGTTGTGGACAGAGTCAGCTCTATTTTTTATGAAGTTGACTTTCTTTAGAATTGTATTGATTGAGCTTATTGAATTCTTCTTAAGTCCTCCTACCACAAGTCGAAGCTTTCAAACATCGGTGCTAGAGTCCTTGTGAAGTTGTAGCACCCTTCGAAGGGTATCATGTAAAACTTGCATGTGAGATTCTAGTCCATCTAACATTACCTTAATGTGTTATGCGTCTTTGAGACGCAGTGCATCAGAGTCGGTTGATATTCTAGTAGCCCTAAGTTTATAACTCTAGATTGGACAGACACTTTCTTGTACCATTTATCATTAACGAGGACATACCCCATGCTTTAGAACGTATGCGTGTCATAAGTGGTATCTATCAACGGAAACATGTACATAGAGAGATCCATAAGAGAGTCTACAAGATTACAATTAATAATCAATCTATAGGGTAAGATGATAGAAAGAATATTGTCTTCGATGCTTTAATCATGTACTTGTGAAAACACAAAGCCTAATTTAAATGGATCTTTTTAAGAAGGCGGTAGAGAACAAAAATATCTCTGCATGAGATATTTCTTAGAGAGACCTTCCGTAGAACCAAGGTGGAAGCCTTAATATGGGAGAGAATGCGTTTCTCAAAAACAAGGGATATGGGACCAAAATTTGAGATATCGAAACCAGTTTCAGTAACAAAAATCTTAGCATCTTAAAGAGATATTTAAAACTGATCAAGACACAAATTTCCATGTATAAATGGAATATTACCAGAATATTCAGATCTAAACACTTCCTTCAATAGAGTGTCATTCAAAATAACACCCGTTACCAAAAGCTAGGGTTTCTAACTCACCCCTGTCAGTAGAGATCCAAAGGTTTTCACAAAATAGATAAATTGGCTTTGAAAAATTCAAGCTCACATAGACGCAATAGAAGAGAAAAATTCTAGGCACGAAAAAAGATACTTATAGTGTAGTGAGATGCCTCAAGTTTTTCTAAAATTTTCACCCGAAAAGGCACATAAGGGAGCTTTGAGAAGGAAGAAACTCTCATTTTGTGTTCCAATCCCACAGAAAAGCAATGAGTCATCATCAAGGGAAACTATATGGGAAAACAATGCAGGCCTTCTTGTTGTGTTTCTTCTTGGATGATGATGGTCATTTCTTGGACGAACAAGAATGGACCACAAACTCTGATCCAAAAGAATTATACAAGAGGTCAAAGAGGTCTCATACAAGCCTCTTAGCATAATATTCATGGCATAATGAACTTGAAATAATGCGAAAAATTGTATACTTTTATAAAGTGAAGTATACTTAGGCTTCTCACATATCATATGTGGAGTTTAAATAGACTCCTCGTTTATGAATATTACGTGGAGTTATCGTATAGCAATATAAGAGATTTATGATCATAATATAATATTGTTTAACAACACCATCTATTTATAAGAGTTCAAAAAAAGCCTACAGATAGGGTCCTTATCCCTTTTGAAACAATAGTATTTAAAACAATTTGCATAAGAGAAGATTAATTCTATTACATCAATAAAGAAAACATAAGGTGCCCACTAGTGAGTATGTCCTCGAATCTTTGAGGACCTACCACAATGTCTTAGAGATAAGAAGTCCAAGCTTTCTTCAAGGATGGAGAAGAAACCAACTAGCCGAAACCTATACTCATAATATAATAGGGAGAAAAGGAGTTAGTACAGTTAATGCACTAAATATGGAGAAATGCATAAAAACCATTAAAACATGTGGAAGGGACATTTACATGTGGTACATGTATTTATAAGGTTTTGAAAGCCATTTGCATCATCAATACAACACATAAGTCAATACATGAATAATATCTAAACTTCAACTCAACATGACTTTAGTTGTTCCTAAGGGTCCACTTATGCAATGTAGAGTTAGCATCCCAAACTACCAACCCTACCAAGAATTCCCATAGAAACCAACTTGGTCACACATGTTACCTTTAAACTTGTTTTGAAAGACACTTTGCCATTATCATTTCATAACTACAAGGAACCACCTACAACAACCATCTAAGACTACTATCGCAATGTATAAGTGAAGTCCCATACCCCCACTTCCAGATAGTAAACTCATTCGGAGGTTATACACTAGTTCTTACTTCTTCATTACCTTATTACTTCATTACATTAGGGAAGATCAAACATGAGCTACATAGACCATGAGTGCTTCCATGGAATCCGGTTTTTAAGACCCACACCAAAAAAGGGTGTTGTACTTGCCAAGGTAGAACCTACAAACTAGCTACTATGTGGATCCACTAGATATGTCCTACAGGGGCACGTAGTTAAGGGATATGTATATTGCTTTTAAGGACTCTACCTATTGCATTAGCGGAGTATTCCCCATCTTATGAATATTACTAGGATGACCCAGCCCTTTGCATTAACGGGAGGTTCTTTTCCTCATTGGTCGTATCTTCTCGTGCTTAGTATACTTCGCAACTTACTACCATTGTTCTCTTAATTGTATCTGCATGTGTGAAGAGTAATTTATCTTCATTCAATACAATTCAACATAAATCTCTTAGATTAATTAGGTGAAAATAGAGTTCATCCAAGAATAATTATATATATGTGTGGGAAGCACTTTCACAATCTCAATTATAGTGTTATCATGAGGACTATACTTTCAATCAACACAATAGAACAAATTCATCATAAATAATTCATTCCACACCATAGACAAGGTTCAGAGAATGCCAACCAATTTAATTACCTTTCTTGTATACTTTCATAAGCCATACACCTTACAAGCAAATTCAAAGTCTATGTACAATATTCTTCATCACATAAACAACCCTAGAATTTACCCTTTTTAAAGGTTAGAAATCAAGTATTACGATTAACTTTATTCAATTTACAATAGGCATGGAAGACAAGATTAAATAACTAGATAATCATCAATTACAATACATCATGCTCATAATTACTCAATTCATCACAGAACATAAATAAAAGTTGGGTTATGGGGCCAGTGTATTCTTAGGGGAATTTCAAAACATAAATCATCAATTAATACCAATATATTCAGAATATAAGGCACATAAAATAACGAAAAATATTTAACAGTGAAACCATGGTTAGATTACAAAACCCTAGTTTTGGTCACAATATAGATTTTGAAATCAAAAAATTTGAAGGACTTCATGGAGAAACTAATCCATGCATGAATCAATATCCCCATACCTTAGTTAATAAACGTGCACGAAGTTGAAGTGATAAAGCTTGAATCTTAAGTGCCCTAGCTTGAGTTCTTCGTTTCTCTTCAATGGTGGTCTTTGGGGAAAAGTGAAAGAAAGTAGAGAGAAGTTGGAGTGATTTGGGTTTGGGGAAATAATGGGGTGCTAGGTTAGTTAATGGACTTGGGATACTTATATAGTCTTTAAATAACTTAATTAACCACCCCGTTAACCCTTAATTAATCAGTTAACTAGTTAACCAATTAACCTACGAATTTAAAAACTTGGCAGCGCATCTTTACCCTCAAACGACGAACCCCCGTCTACGGGGCGCCGACCAAATGATGGCACCGTACTGGAAATCAGTGGTGTTTTTTATCCATTTTGTCAAATGGATACGTGTAAACCAATGACACCTATCAATGAAGTGTCATTCAAACGACATCTCATCGTTGGTGCTCATGGTTGCACACTGCAAAATGACAACTTTTAAAGGTCAAGGAAAGGTCATCCTCAAGGACCCTAGGGCGGTCCTTGGGGAGTCGTACCTAGACATTTTGACCCTAAAAACAGTCTACTATATATTCCACACCTTTCCACTAACTTTGACTTGATTCTGACTCTCAAAACCCTTTTAAACATGCAAAGGCACGCTAGTTCACATTTCACCATTCTTCGACATCATGGTCATTTCTTGTCATTTTGACTCTAAGACTCGCCAAATTGTTTCAATACATTAATTTAGGCTTATAAACAATGTCTATGAGTTTAGTTCATAATGTGAGGCTCTACACTAGGTCATGGACTTTCAGAGTGTTACTTTATCCCCCTTTGGAAACATTCGTCCCTGAATAACACCTAAATTTTTTTGTAGGGAGAGAATAACTTAAGAAAAGCAGCCCAACCAACAAAAAAAACAATAACATAAATCTATTGTAAGTCACAGTACATAGGAGTAACTCACAACTCCATTCAACGCATAACCATGACATTACTCATAGCAATTCAATTCAAAGTTTACCACATACAAGAGCTCAACCTCACATCATGAGGAACTACTTTCTCAATATCAGCATGAACATCAAGATCCACTTATGCTAACCTTTTTTCAAAACATATTAAACAAGCTCACTACCATTTCATGAAGGAAATTATACACATACCACCAAAAAGTATAAGTTAAGCAAAAAGATCATTTTTTATGTAAACTCATTTTATCATGAAACTTTACCATAAATATGAACATATTAGCAAAGCAAGTCAAATTGAACATTATTCATTATTTTATTATAAGATTACTATTACAAACCTCAACTTTGGCTAGGATTTGAAGGAAAAATTGAGGATAAAGGGACTTCATGTCGGCTTCGACCTCCCATGTTTCTCCCTCAACTAGGTGGTTTCTCTGTAGGACTTTTACGGAGACCACCTCTTTTGTCCTCAGCTTCTTAACTTCGAGATCTAGGATTTCAAGCGGAAAGTCCTCATAAGAAAGGTTCTCATTCACACCTAACTTTTCAATTTGAAAAATGGATACCGGGTAACCTATATAATTCTTAAGCATAGAGACATGAAACACGAGATAAATCAAGGCTAATTCACTTGGTATGTTCAACTCATAAGCAACCTTCCTTGCCCGTTTCACTATTTCATAAGGACCCACATATCGGGGACTTAGCTTCTCCTTTTTACCGAATCTCATCACCCCTTTCATAAGTGAAATCTTTAAGTATACCCAATAACCAATTTCAAACGTAAGGTCTTTTATTCTATTGTCAGCATAACATATTTGTCGACTATAGGTTGTTTTCAACCTATCCCTTATTATTCAGACTTTCTCTATAGCCTCATAGACTATCTCGGGACCAAAAAGTGAAGACTCACGAATCTCAAACCACCCAACTGGAGACCTACATCGCCTACCATAGAGAGGTTCAAAAGGTTCCATAGAAATACTCGAATGGTAGTTAGTATTATAGGAGAACTCAATCAAATGTAGGTGATCGTCCCAATTTCTCTTCAAATCAATTACACAAGATCTTAACATATATTCTAGGGTTTGAATTGTATGTTCCTCTTGACCATTTGTTTAACAATAAAAAGCGGTGATATGTTTCACTTGAGTATCTAACCCTATTTTAAAAGATCTTTAAAAACGAGAATTGAATTGGGCACCTCTATCTGGGATGATGGACAAAAGGATCCCATGAATGCTCACAATCTTATTAATGTATATTTTTGCATACTTCTTTGCTGAATAAGTAGATTTGATGGGGATAAATTGGACAAATTTTGTCAACCTATCCACAATAACCCATATTGAGTCATTTTGCCTACGTGTCCAAGTCAAACCCACTATGAAGTTCCATATTATTGTTTTCCCACTTCCAAGTAGAGACATCCATTAGTTGAGTTAAAACTCTCGGTCTTCAACATTCAACCTTAACCTATTGACAACACAAACATTTAGCAATAAATTCCGCTACATCTCTCTTTAAACCTTCCCACTAGTAGACCTCTTGAAGATTACGATACATTTTGGTGGAACACGGATGAATGGAATATCACGAACCATAAGCTTCTTCCAAAATTTTCTTCTCAAATCATCAACCTCCGGTATACACAACATACCTTGTACCTAATCACACCATCCTTCCCTTGGGAAAAACACTCATTTAGTTTTCTAAGAACTAATTCGTTCAACTCCACAAATAGAGGATCAATATGTTGCATGGACTTTGTCTCAACCACTAAAGATTATTCGGAGTTATGATGGACAAAAAAATCGCCATTTGGAGAATATTTTAACATAAAACCCACTTTGGACAACCTATGAACATCTTTTACTAGGTCTTTCTTACCTTCTTCTACATGAGACACATTACCTATATTCATACAAACATCTGAAACTTGGCGTAGAGTTGAGCATCCTTGAGGACTTCAAGACTATTATCAAATGGTTAACATGGTCACCCTTTTATTTAGAGTATATCAAAATGTTATCAATAATGACAATCATAAACAAATCAAGATATTTTCTAAAAACTCAATTTGTATGGTCCATGAAAGCGGTCCGGGCATTGGTTAGTCCAAAAGACATGACTCAAAATTCAACATGATCATACCCAGTTCGAAAAGACATTTTAGGTATGTCAACTTCTCTAACTCTCAGTTGATGATATCCCGGCCTCAAATTAATTTTTAATAAGTAACTCACACCTTGGAGTTGATCAAATAAATCATCAGTCCCCGGAAGAGGCTACTTGTTCTTTTTGTTGACCTTATTTACTTGTTGGTAATCAATGCACATCCTAAGAGACCCATCGTTCTTTTTCACAAACAACACTAGGAAACTCCGTGGCAAAATACTTGGTTGTATGAAACCTTTGTCAAGTAAATCTTTGAATAGATCCCTTAACTCCTTCAAATCGGTCGAGGCCATCTAGTAAGGAGGGATTGAAATAGGTTATGTATCCGATAATAAATATATGTTGATGTCAATTTCTTGCTTGGGATGAATTTCTGGCAAGTCATCGGAGAAGACTTCTGAATATTCCTTCACTACGGGGACCGACTCAAAATGAAGGAGCACAAATTGAAGATACTTGACCCTCACTATATGATAGCGACAACCCTTCACAATAAAATTACAAGATTTAAGACATGCAATGATTTGACTCTTTGGAGCTAGGTTTTCCCCCTTCCACTCTACAATGGGTTCATTTTGGAATTGAAACTTTACTACCCGAGTTCTGTAATTAATGGAGGCAAAGCGAGAATGTATCCAATCCATCCCCAAAATTACATAAAAATCTAACATATCAATTTCTACAAGGTCCGCCAATGTGAATATATTGGCAAATGACACGGGACAGCCTCTATAAACACTTTTAACAGGTACGGAATCACCCACCTGGGTAGAGAGAAAAAAAGGTTCATGGAAAATGTTGGGAAGCATATTGAATCTAATGATCATTAAAGGGGTTATAAAAGATGAAGTAGCATCCAGATCCAACAATGCATAAACATCAATGTAAAATACTTATAACGCACCTGTAACAGCATACGGGGAGATCTCTTGATCACTTCGGGATTGGAGAGCATAAAAGTGATTCTTTTTGCGAGCATCAGAGTTTTGCGCATTTGTATAATCTTAGGTACCTTCTCTCCCTTTGTCTGACCGAATTGGAAAATCCTTCAATTAGTCACCACTTGTCCTACATTCATCAAAATCTCCCATATCGGAAATACTGCATAAAAGTGATTCTTTTTGCGAGCAACAGAGTTTTGAGCATTTGTGGGATCTTGGGTAACTTCTCTCCATTTGGCTGACCGAATTGGACAATCCTTCAATTAGTGACCACTTATCCTACATTAATAGAGAACTGCCATACCGAAAATACACTTCCCTTCATGATTTTTACCACACTTGGCACAAGTAGTTCTTTCCAAGATAAGGCCACTCTTATTCTCTCCTTCAAGCTTAGGGGTAGTCCTCATTCCCTGGTTTTGCTTTGGAGAATTGGAGGGACTTGGATTAGAATCCTCTTTTTGAACCTTGGTTTTTTTGTATCTCAAACCTAATCTTGGAGGAACTCCCCTCATCTAGCTTTGACGTCTTCAACTGTCCACCAGCTTGTTTAAGCTTTTGTTCCTCAATTTGTTTGGCATGGACCATAAGACGAGAGATGTTCATGCTTTGACTTAGCATAACCAACTTTATATTCATTCACCACAAGATTAGATAAACCCATAACAAACTTATTCATCTTGGATCTAGAGTCCTCTACCATGGTAGGAGCATATTTGGATAGTTAAGTGACTTTGAGGCTATACTCTTTCACGCTCATTATTCCCTTGATAAAGATTAATGCATTCTTGCATTTTCCTCTCCCTGCATTTTCCTCTCCCTTAGTTCCAAGGGAAAAAACCTATCAAGAAAAGGCATTTTGAACTTTCCCCATGTTATCCAGCCTTCTCTAACCGGCCTCTCGTCTTTCCATTGTTCATACCAAACTTGAGCCACCTCCTTGAGTTGATAGGAAGTTAATTCCTCCTTTTCTTGAGGAGTCACACCGATGGGATCTAGCACCTTAAATACTTCCTCTATGAACCTTTGTGGGTGTTCCTCTACCTTGGAGACAAAGAAAGTGGGGGTATTCATCCTTGTGAAATCTCTTATCCTTGACGCGGTGGTGCTAGCAATGAGGTTTGCTTGCACCCTAGCATCTCTAGGAACGTGAGTAGTCAACACTTGACTCAAACTATGGATTGAAGCCCTTATCTCAACATTAAACATAGCTTTTTATTCAGTAGGAAGTTGAGGGTTTTTGAAGGGGAAACGCCTCATTAACATTCTCCTCTTCGGCCCTCCTAGCATTATTTATCCTTGTATTCATGGCCTATAAGCACAAGAAAATGATAACAAAGAAAGATTAGATGGTATTAGTACTCCAAGCACGGTCATAGAATAATGAAAAAAGGAAGGTTCCTAGTCCTCTCATAACCCCTGATTCATAAATGTGGCGCGCTTCACATTCATTAATAAGACTCTACTTCACTTGGTTTGTGTGACATCAACCCTACTATTATCCCAAAACCTTATGCTCTATTACCAAGTGTGTAATGATCGAGGAGCACCCCAGGATGGGACCGTTGTACGCTAACTCGAAAAGGTCTCATACAAGCCTTTTAGCATAATCGCCATGGCATAATGAACTTGAAATCATGCAGAAAATTTAAAACTTTTACACAGTGAATATGCATTGTCATATATGGAGTTTACATAGACTCCTCGCTTATGAAGTTTACATAGACTTCTTGTTTAATAATATAAACTATTCATGATCATAGTCTAATATTGTCTCACAACACCATCTATTGATAAGAGTTCAACAAAAGTCCACAAATAAGGTCCTTAGCCCTTTAGACACAACAGTCTTTAGAACAATGTGCACAAAATAAGATTACTTATTTAATTACATCAATAGAGAAAACATAAAGTGTTTACTAGTGCTATATCCTTGAATCTTTGAGAACCTACCATAATGTCTTGGAGATAAGAAGTCCAAGATTTCTTCAAGGATAGAGAAGCAACCAATTACACAGAACCTAGACTTATAACATAAGAGAGATAAAAGGGGTCAATACAATTAAAGCACTGAATATGGATAAATGCATAAAAACTTTTAAAACATGAGGAAGGAAAATTTACATGTAATGAATACATTTTATGGTTTGAAAGCCATTTTCATCATCAATAAAACACATAAGTCAATACATCAATAATCTATAAACTTCAAATTAACATGAAATTAGCACTTCATAATGGTTCACTTGTGCAATGTAGAGTTGGAATCCAAAACTACCAACCCTATCATGAATACCCGTAGAAACAAAATTGGTCACACATAGTACCTTTACACTCATTTTGAATTGCATGTTAGGATAATGATTTCATAAATCCAAGTAACCACCTACAACAGCCTTCTAATCCTACTTGTGCAATGTCCAAGTGAAATCCCATACCCCCACTTCCACTTAGTAAACTCATTAGGAGGTTATAGAGTAGTTCAAACTTCTTCATTACCTTATTACTTCATTTCTTTAGGGAAGATTAACAACAAATGACATAGACCATGAGAAATTCCATGGAATCTGGTGTCATAGGCCCCACACCAAAAAAAGGGTGTTCTACTTGTCAAGGTAGAACCTACAAACTAGCTACGATGTGGATCCACTAGCTTTATCATATGGGGGCACGTAGTTAAGGTATAGAGAGATTACTTTTAAGGACTATACCTATTTCATTAGAGGAGGAGTTCACATTTCATGAATACCACTAGGATGACCCAGCCTCGTGCACTAACGGGAGGGTTTTTTCCTCATTGTCCATATCATTTTGGTGCTTAGTAAATTTCCCAACTTACTACCATTGTTATCTTAATTATACCTTCATGTGTGAAGAGTAATCCATCTTCGTTAAATAAAATTCAACATAAAGGTATTAGACTCATTTGGTGAGAATACATTTCATCCTAGAATCATCATATATATGTGGGTAGCACTTTCACAATCTCAATTACAATGTTCTCATGAGGACTATACATTCAATCGACACAAGAGACCAATATCATCATACATAATTCATCCCACACTATTGACAATGTTCAAGAGAATGGAAACCATCCCAATTACCTTTCTCGTATCCTTCCATAAATCATACACCATACAAGCAAATTCAAAGTCTATGTACAATATTCTTCATCACATAAACAACCCTAGAATTTACCTTCTTTTCAATCAAGTTATATGATTACCCTTATTCAAATTACAATAGTCATGGAAGAAAAGATTCTACAACTAGATAATCATTAATTACTATAGATGATGCTCATTATTACTCAATTCATCCAACAATATTAATGAAAGTTAGGTTATGTGGCCACATGGGTTCTTGGGGGATTTTCACAATAGAAATCATCAATTAATCCTAATATATTCATAATATAAGGAATATAACATAAAGAAAATGATTTAAGAATGAATCCATGGCTAGATTACAAAATCATAGTTTTGGTCACAATAGATTTTGCAATTAGAAGTTTTGAAGTGCTTCATGGAAAAACTAATCCATGAATCAATATCCCCATACCTTAGTTTATAATATTCCAAAAAATTGAAGTAATAAGGGATTAATATTGAGTGAGCTAGATTGAGTTCTTCTTTTCTCTTCAATGGTGGTCTTTGGAGAAAAAACAGAGATGGTAGAGAGAAGTTGGAGTTATTTGGGTTTGTAGAAATAATGGGGTGTTAAGTTTGTTAATTGACATAGCGTACTTATATAGTTCTTTACTAACTTAATTAGCAACCCCTTAAACCCTTAATTAATCACATAACTAATTAATAGTTAATCTACTAATTTAAAATCTTGATAGAGACTCTCAAACACGAACCCCCGTGTATGGGGCATCGAACAGATGATGGCGCCATACTGGTAGTCCATCGTTCTGTTCATACAGGGTGTATCACGACCAGGGATCACCCCTAGACGTAAGTGGCTTCTTCGTCCACATAGAGGACTTTTAAAAGCCCTTAGCATTCGTCATAACATATTATAGGTAAAAAAAATGGAAAATTAAAACTTTTTACATACTGAGGTATATATAGACCTCTCACATATCATATATGGAGTTTACATAGACTCCTCTATCGTGAAGATTGCATAGGCCTCTTGTTTAGACAACTTAACCAATACATAGGAAATAGATTAATGAAAGTGTCTCACATTAAACCATTTAAAGAGTATTAAAACATTTAGATATAGCACATAATTCAATACAAAGAGCCACATATTCGCTTACAACAATAGTCATAAAGATAAAGGAATGGAATAGTGCCTTTTGACATAACAACTTCATTGCTAGAATAATGAAATGGTAACATCCCCTAAAATTGAGGACCTACCAATAACCTCGGGAAAATGTCCAAGACTTCCTGCAAAGTGGTCTCCTATACTTCAATGGTCCAAACCTACATTGTTTGGGTAAAGGGAAAGAATATGGGTTAGTACGGCCACATGTACTAAGTATGGAAATATATGCAAGTAAAACCATTGAAATCATGGTTAAAAGGACATTTTGTTCAAAACTGTGCTAAGTCACTATCAATAGCCTTTATGACCCATATAAGAGCACATAAAACTCAATTAATTATAATATCTTTTAAGATAAGTTCATACTCGACACAAAAACAAAACTATCATAAAGTCATATCAACATGAATAGCATCATATTAAGATCATATAAACAAAACAACTCCAACATAATGTCATAACAACAATTCATATATAAGAGTTCATAACATCACATTAGATAAGACTTTTAATCATAACCCCTTCAAAAAACTACAAGTGCAATGCTTATGTGAAACCCCATAACCCCACATAATCCAGTAAACCAAGCAAAGAATCATAAGCAAAGTCAACATTTCATACATATTCATATCATGCATATTCATAATCATGTACATCAACTTAGACCAATAGCATGTTCATCAATGAAAACTAACATCATATAGGAAAATAAACATTTAAAGTCATCATACACATTTTATTCATATCATAAGTGCATAAGAAGAACCTTCTTGGACTTTCCTCAGGGTCAACTTGTGCCTTGTACAAGTGGAGTCCCATACCCCTACCTACACTAAGTAAAACCCCTTAAGTCAACCTAGTTAGTGGCCACTTTATTATTTTCATTTTACTTTGGGAACAATCGCCTCAACCGAAAATAGACCATGTGAGCTAAACATGGAATCCGATTTAATGAAACCCTACACAAAAGTGCTCTACTTGCCAATGTAGAACTAAAACATGAACATAGTATTCTAGGTAGATGCACTAGCTAATATTTCTATGGAGGCAACATAGTTAAGTAACTAGGATATATGTATTGAGCCCTCTACATGCCCATTAGCATTGAATTCCTCATCTCATGAGAACATTAATGAACCTCCCTTCAATGGATAGTCAACACCTCTCATTGTCAAGTTCACTCGGTGTTAAGCTAAATTCCTTTTAGTAATGTTTTTAAGAATTTCTTAATCATCATATCTTAGTATAGGTCATAGGAGATTAACCGTTTGTATAATCATGTCATTAGCGCATTAGGTGTTGCATGAGAATGTCCTTTCATAACAACCCTTCATTTGAGAGATCAACATATTAGTCATATAATATTAAGGCACACAAGTGATCTATATTCAACCTTGTATCATCATATCCATAACATCATCTCACAATTCACATAGTCAAGATATTTTATCATAATCATTATTTCATCATCTTTTTAATATTATTAGATAAAATATTTCATTTGAATACCACTTTCAAGTATAAGCCATCATCATTGAAGTAAAGAACTCAAGATCCTAAAGTCTTAGCAATTTACCTTCATAAACCTCCTTCAAGATCATACAATCAATCCAACCATATTCATCTATCTATCAACTTGATAACATTATGCAATATTAATCTAGACAGGAACTAAGTCAATTGTATTATCACTAATCAATTCAACCTGAATTCATCACCTAGGGTTAATGGAAAAGAGTTCAATCATGAATTATTCCATATAACTAATTCAAAGACTAAGAACTACAATAATTAATCCATAAATTGATATATTAATCAAAGTAAACAAACATCAAATGAATTTGAAAAATCAATTAGGAAATTGGAACAAAACCCAATTTTTTGACTTCATTAGAAACCTATTTTGAGGAGCATCTTGGGGAAAGAGATCCCAAGAATGAATAGATTCCATAACTTAGGATTCCTTAGATTTTATTGAGAACAGATGACGTCTCGAATCACTAGTGATCCTTGAAGCTTTGTCTTTAATGGAGTCTTACAATAGGGATGACACGTCTAGTAGATTCATGTTCATCGGTGTGAGTCGTGACACATATATGAGGGAGATGCTATAGGACGTTTGTGTAACAACCCTAAAAATGGATATACTAAGTGATACTTAATGTGTCAAGAATACCTATGATTATATCAGGGTTCACACGGATTGATGAGTGTAGAACCGGACTTCGAAACCTTGCTACATCAAATCCAACTAACTTGGGGAGTTAGTTGATCTTGGAAAGGTTGGGTCTAACCATGTAGGGCTCTCGAATACGAAGATTTACTAGAAGGAGTCTTTACCAGACTTGAAAAGAGGAAATCTTAGGTTTGGAGGGTCTAGGGGTAAAATGGTCCAAGACGTGTTCTTGAGTGGATTTTTTGGGCAGAAACTTTAAGGTTTGAACTTTAAAATAAGGTATGGATTTTCTTAATCTTGGTCCCTTTCCTATAAGACCCGTAAGACTCATATGAATCTACTCGAAAACTAGGGTTGTCCCCGTTCTTGTTGAACTCATTGTTCCTAGTATCCTTTGATATGAATGTGAAATAGGTTAGTGATCATGTAGTTGGTATGTTTTCAGGTTGTTTAAGTATGAATTTTTGTTTTTTTATAATATGTTCTTGATTATGTGTTTGCAATTGTAAGCATGTTAACTTATGTCAACTGAAAGTATGTGAAAATGTTTTTATGGTTGAATTTTATGTGCGAATGTTTGTGTAAATCATGATGTGTAAAAGTGTTCTAATATTTCTAGATGAAATGGTAATCTTGTCTGAATATAATAATAAAAATATTACACTTAAAGATGCACCAACGTAATGCCTTAAGAATTAACGTATGAATGATGATAAAAAGAAGCTGAAAATAGTGAACAAATTTCTAGCATTTGGTAGGTTAGGTTCGGTAAACAAAATGGTAGAAAATGCAATGAAAAATGAATGTAAAATAAGTGAGATCACTAAGGATTGAACCCAAGAAATAATTACATGAAAGATACAAAAAAAGTCAACAAAAGATTAAGACAAAAATGGATTAGAAGAGACTAAATTTCCAGCCTGCTGAAAATTGTTGTCTCGCCCAACTTTTATAAAAATGAGCTTCGTTTAAAAAAAATTTAAAATTTTAGGTCATTGGGGATTGAAACTTTGACCTCACTAAATGAAAATTTCAGAAAAAAATCGTGAGAAAAATGCAAGGAAAAATAGATGTAGTGAGTGGGGATTGAACCCACAACCTCTTAAATGGATGAGAGAGTTAGGAGAAAAATAAAAGAGAAAATAAATGTAGAGGGTGGGGGATTAAACCCACAACCTCTTGGATAGGTGAGAAAGTTAAGAGATGAAATAAAAGAAAAATAATGAGCTTGTGGGGGATTGAACCCATAACCTCCTTGACTTAAACGAAAAAAGAGAGGAGAAAAAGAAAGGAAATATTATGAGGTTGTTGGGGATCGAACAAGGGTCCCCCAAATCTTCAAAAATATGATTATCAAGTTTAAAATAAGATTAAGTGTTTTTCAAGGAATTCGAAATCGTATTCCCTTGCCCTATTATGTTTTGAAACATAGGTCATACGTAAGTAATTATTCAATGAATCTCTAAATATCGAATCAATATCTTGACATATCTAGAAGTTGCATAAGTCCTGTACCACAATATAATGGGTAAATATGAATAACTTAGACAAACTATGAATGAAGCTCATGGCTTGTATGTATAGACCCATAAGTATAGCATACATTTAAAACTAAGTTAACCTAAGCTGTATGTAATGAAATGATGAAATGAACAATGAAATGATGAACTGAACAATAAAATAATGAAACTCTAGAAGGGTTAAGTAAGAGTGTGAAACACACCAAATGTCCAAGTGCATTGGCATATGATGAAATGAACATTCACGTAAAAAGGGGTGAGTAATTTTGAAGAGAAAATGTGCTAATGTTAATGAATGTGGTGACAATATGATATGAGGCTAACGTAAAAGATTAGAGCAATCTCAAATGAGCTTAAGTAAATGTTACTAAAACGTACTCACATATGAGAGTGTAAAGTTAATGAAGAGACCAGTCTCTATGAATACTCTTTTGAAAGTATTCAGATTAACTTAATTAATACTAATGATGAGATGAGAAATCATCTATTGAGCTATGATGTCCTCATACTAGAAGCCAACTTCCATGACGTATGAGTTGAATGTAATGGAACTTTGTACTAAGCACCGATAGACTAGCTATGAGCAGTGATAACATATTTTAGGAAGGGTGGAGGTTCCCGTAACTCTCATAAGATGAAATGTCCAGCATGCCAAGCATGAGTCTCCTTATATCTCCTAGTCTTCGAACCTATACTCCTAATATAGGGATCTAGCAGGGTTCAATTCCCATGTACACTAGTGTTTTGGGTTACATTGGCCGGTGATTCCATCTCTTTTCGGTGTGGGGGAGACACTGGATTTCATGATGCTCACATGATCTATGTCGGTTAAAGTTAAAGTTCCCAATGAATGAATGAGGTCAGCCTCTAATGATGCACATAATGAAACGAATGATACCAGAGGTGTTAGGATAGGATAATGAAGAGGTGAGTTAGAATCAATTAATGATATTAGGTCATTCTTGGTCATAGCACAACAAACCCGATGAAAGTCTTAAACTACATCCTAGGTATAGCTTGTGTTTACACTAGCCCATAAATGAAATGAAATGAAGTATGAATAAATGAATGAAGCAGACTCTGTGTTTGCTAAATCAGACACCCTAGTTGAGGTCCCATATGTTGAGCCCTCATTTATGGGAAGTCTTAATGTCGAGTCCATGATTCCAATGTCTCATGGCATACGAATGATTGATATGAACAATGTTAGGTGTTATAGGAATTATGATAAGTGTAATGTGTATGCTGTTGTGTGTTGTGTGCAAAATGTTAAGAATGATGATGAATGTTACTCTCATGGCATAACTTTCCCAATACAAATTTTGAATGCTCATAAACTCTCCTAATCCAAATTTGGAAAGTTCACTCACTTTCGTAATCTCAATTTGGCAAGTCCACTGACTTGACCTGATATAATCATGTTGCTAGGAAAGAGTTATTCTTACTCATGCATGTCCTTGGTGTGTGCGTTCATATACCCATACTTAGTACAAGTGTGTACTAATTCCATACAACTCAATATTTTGTAGGTGCGGGCACAGGTGCACGTTAGAGCTTCAATTTTGATGCTGTAGTTATCCGAATGTCGAGCATTCATCCGAACTTGGTAGGACCTCATGCTTTCGGGGATGCTTGCTCATTTACATTCTATTATAGTTGTAGGATTGAGCTAGTGTAGTATGTTCCAGTAGCGTTTCTTTCCTATTTTTGTTCAGACGTTGTATTGGTGCCATTTTGGCAAGTACATCTTTATCGTTAAAATAAACTATTTATTTTATTTGATGATCTTAATGTTAGATGCTTGATGGTGACCAATTATGTATGTAGTAGAATGTTTAGTAAGAATGTTAAGAAATAAAAAGTTTCGAATTCTCCGCTAAAATTAACCTAGATGAAGTAAGAATGATGTATGTTTGCTAGTCTGCGACCCCTGAGAGGTCAACGATACCGGTCTCGTCTAGGGTCTAGATTTCGATCATGACAAAGTTGGTATCAGAGCGCTAGGTTAAATTCTGAGGATAATAAGTTCACATAAACCACATCGAGTAGTTTCTAAGACATGGTAGTGAAGTGCAGCACTACCCTAAATTAGAGACTGCATGGTGGGTAGGAAATTTTCCTTTATTCTAAACTTAGAGTGCCTTCTCTAATGTCTATTTCTTGGTGTTAAGAGTGTATCTAACATCAACTCTTGAGATTCAGAAAGATGAATACAAGGAGAAACGAAGGCAGAGAAACAAGGTATTCCCAAGGAGAACCGACCTGCCGGCACCATGGATAGCAGTTTAAGGGACTTCACGAGGATGAATTCTCCCGTTTACACTGCATATAAGATTGCTGAGAATCTGTAGGACGAGTGTAGGGTATCTATGTTGCATTCCAGCATGGGTCTTCCCAGTTTTATGGTCCATGTCTAACAAGTAGAGGAAAACAGGAATAGGAAGCATACTAGGGTAGGGAACAGGTCAAGACAAGCTTAGAACAATTTTTCAAGAAATAGTAGTACTAAAATAAGGGATAAGCCCAGAAGGGACTCTCCCACCAAGGGGAGTCAAGTTCGTCCAAGGATCGCTATGATAGGGATTCAAAGCCCAGAGTTCATAGTAGGAAGTTTGTCAAACTTCATGGATGATAGTTTATGAGGGGCTCTAATGGTTGTTAGATTTCTAGCAAACTGGGTCCCATGGTAAAGCATTGCCCAAATAGGAGAAGTCAAGAACAAGGGAAGAAGAGAGTTCAACCCAATGGTCCAAGTTAAAAGGCTCTAAGGAGTCAACGATTCTTCGCACTCAAGTCTAGAGGTGAAGGGGAAGGCACTTCAGGTAAAGTCTCGGGTGAGTAGCCTTAATTATTCCTTGAGGTATTTTACTATGTATGGTGTTTTGTACTGGTATGAGGTTAATATGTTTGAGTCAGCTTGTTGGTTGCTGATTTGTATAAGTTACATGTTTACTTATGTTGTATGCTTTGATGAGACAAGTTTAGGAAAGAGTTCGCTACTAGTAGGTTTCAAGGAAGTGCACCATCATGTTAATATGTGAATATGATATTCACCAATGGGGAGTGTTGAATTATCTATGTATGTATACGTCCTATAGATGACTTACTTATTGTTTGTAAAGAGTAGTGTCATTCGGGGAAGAATGTTCCTAAGGGGGGGATAATGTAACAACCCTAAAATGGATATACTAAGTGATACTTAATGTGTCAAGAATGCCTATGATTAGATCAGGGTTCACACGGATTGATGCGTGTAGAACCAGACTATGAAACCCTTTCTACATCCAAGCCAACTAACTTGGGGAGTTAGTTGATCTATGAAAGTTTGGGTCTAACAATGTAGGGCTCTCGAATACGAAGATTTACTCGAAGGAGTCTTCACCGAACTTAAAAAGAGAAAATCTTAGATTTGGAGGGTCTAGGGGTAAAATGGTCGTTTTCCAGGCTAAGTTTAATATCGTAATTACCGTAAATATATAATTAATTATTTAATTAATAAGGTGGAGGGGAATTTTGGGGAGAGAGAGACCAAAATTGAGCTCTTGAAGTGAAGTCTTGCTTCACGCGGGTTCGAACCTAGGTGGAAGCAATGAATTAATGTGATTTTTATTTAAGGTATTGAATTAATATAATTAATTAATAATTATTATTCATTAGCTGATTTAAAATAAAATAAAAATCAGACTTTTAATAATTAAGTAAACCATATTTGACTCAGTCCTAAACTAGACTCCTAAGCCTAATATAACTCCTACTCTCTTTCACGTTTATCTCTCTATTAACACGCTCAATCACTCTGCCTCATTTACAAGAAATTTCTTTGACAAAATAAGATACAAAAGCATAAAAATAAACCAAGTTCTTCACACTTGTAGAAATCACACGACATCACAAGTAAACAAACATTAATCGCACACTAGGCTAATTGAGGTTGTCATTCGAGTGGAGTTAATATTGAGGAGGCTTAGACGTGTGCTTGAGTGGAGCTTTTGGGCAGCAACTTCAAGGTTCGAACTTTAAAATAAGGTATGGATTTTTTTACTCTTGGTCCATTTCCTATGATACCCTTAAGGCTTATATGAATCTACTCGAAAACTAGGGTTGTTCCCGTTCTTGTCGAACTCCTTGTCCCTAGTATCCCTTTCATATCAATGTGAAATAGGTTAGAGATCATGTTGTTGGTATGTTATCTGGTTGTTTAAGTATGAATTTTGGTTTTTTTTTTTATAATATGTTCTTGAATATGTGTTAGGAACTGTAAGCATGTTAACTTATGTCAACCGAAAGTATGTGAAAATGTTTTTATGGCTTAATTTTATGTGCGAATGTTTGTGTAAATCATGATGTGTAAAACTGTTCTAATGTTGCTGGATGAAATGGTAATTATTGGCTGAATATAATCATTAAAAGATTACACTTAAAGATGCACCAACGAAATGCCTTAAGAATTAACATATGAATGATGAGAAAAAGAAGCTGAAAATAGTGAACAAATTTCCAAGCATTTGGTAGGTTAGGTTCGGCCAAATAAAATGGTACAAATTGCAATGAAAAATGAATATAAAATAAATGAGATTACTAAGGATTGAACCCAAGACATCATTACATGAGAGCTACAAAAAAAATCAACAAAAGATTAAGACAAAAATGGATTGGAAGAGACTAAATTTCCAGCCTGTTGGTGATTGTAGTCTCGGCCAACTTTTAAAAAAATGAGCTTCGTTTAAAAAAAATTGAAAATGTGAGGTCATTGGGGATTGAAACCATGACCTCACTAAATAAAATTTTCATAAAAATTTCGTGAAAAAAATAAGGAAAATAGATGTGGTGATTAAATCCACAACCTCTTGAATGAGAGAGAGTTAGGAAAAAATAAAGGAGAAAATAAATGTGGAGAGTAGGGGTTGAACACATAATCTCTTGGACAGTTGACAGAGTAATAAGATAAAATAAAAGAAAAATAATGAACTTGTGGGGGATTGAACCCACAACCTCCTTGACTTAAATGAAAAAGGAGAGGAGAAAAAGAAAGAAAATATTATGGGGTTGATGGGGATCGAGCTAGGGTCCCCCAAATCTAAAAAATGTGATTATCAACTTTAAAATAAGATTAAGTGTTGTTCAAGGGACACGAAATTGCGTTCCCTTGCCCAATTCCGTATTGACACATGATTCATACGTAAGTAAATATTTAATGAATGCTACCTCTAAAGATCGAAATCAATATCTTGACATATCTACAATATCTTAGGTAAATATGAATAAATTAGACAAACAATGAATGAAACCCATGTCTTGTATGTATAGACCCATAAGTCTAGCATACGTTTAAAAGTAAGTGAACCTAAGATGTATGTAATGAAATAATGAAATGAACAATTAAATTATGAAACCATAGAAAGGTTAAGTAAGAGTGAGAAACACTCAAAATGACCAAGTGTATTGGCATATGATGAAATGAACATTCACGTAAAAAGGGGTGAGTAATCATGAAGAGAAAATATGCTAATGTTAATGAATGTGGTGACAACATGATATGAGTCTAATGAAAAGGATTAGAGCAATCTCAAATGATCCTATGTAAATGTTACTAAAATGTACTCACCTATGATATTGGAAAGTTAATGAAGAGACCAATCTCTATGAATACTCTAATGAAAGTATTGAGATTAACACACTTAATACAAATGATGAGATGAGAATTCGTCTATTAATCTATGATGTCCTCATACTAGAAGACAACTTGCATGACGTGTGAGTTTAATGTAATGAAACATTATACTGAGCACCGATAAACTATCTATGAGCGGTGATGCCTTCTTTTGGGAAGGGTGGAGGTTTACGTAACTCTCATGAGATAAGACTGTCGGGCATGCCAGGTATGGCTATTCTTATATCTTGTAGTCTTTGAACCTATACTGCCAATATAGGGATCTAGCAGGGTTCAATTCTCATGTACATTATCATGTTTTGGGTCACTTTGGCCGGTGATTCCACCTCTTTCCGGTGTGGAGGAGACACTGGATTTCATTATGATCACATGATCTATGTCGGTTAAAGTTAAAGTTCCCAATGAATGAATGAGGCTGGCCTCAAATAATGCACATAATTAAACTAATGATACCAAAGGTTTTATGATAGGATAATCAAGTGGTGAGTTAGATTCAAGTAATGACATTAGGTCATTCTTGGTCATAGCACGACAATCCCGATGAATGTCTTAAACTACATCCTAGGTATAGCATGTGTTGACACTATCCCATGAATGAAATGAAATAAAGTACGTATGAGTGAATGAAGCAGACTCTGTGTTTGCTAAATCAGACTCCATAGTTGAGGTCCCATATGTTGAGCCCCATTTTTGGGAAGTCTTAATATCAAGTCCATGATTCCAAGGTCTCATCACATACGAATGAATGATATGAACAATGTTATGTGTTATAGGAATTATGATATGTGTTTTGTGTACGCTGTTGTGTGTTGTGTGCAAAATGTTAAGTATGATGATGCATGTTACTCTCATGGCATAACTTTCCTAATTCAAGTTTTGAAAGCTCATAAACTTTCCTAATACAATTTGTAAAGTTCACTCATTTTCCTAATCTCAATTTGGCAAGTCCACTGACTTGACCTGTTATAATCATGTTGCTAGGAAAGAGATATTCTTTCTCATGCATGTCCTTGATGTGTGCTGGCATATACCCATACTTAGTACAACTGTGTACTAATTCCATACCACTTTATATTTTGTTGGTGCAGGCACAGGTGGACGTTAGAGCTTACAGGTTGACACTGCAGTTATCCGGACGTCGAGCATTCATCCGGACTTGGTAGGCCATCATGCTTTCGAGGATGCTTGCCCATTTACATTCTAAATTAGATTTAGGATTATGATAGTGGAGTATGTTCCACTAAACGTTTCTTTGTCATTTTTGTTCCGACATTGTATTGGTGCCATTTTAGCAAGTACATCTTAATTGTTAAATAAACTATTTCTTTCATTTGATGATCTTAATGTTAGATGGTTGATGGTGAACAATTACGTATGTAGTAGAATGTTTAGTAAGAATGATAAGAAAAAAAAATTTATATTCTCCTCTAAAATTAACCTAGATAAAGTAATAATGACGTATGTAAGCTTGTCTGTGACCTCTGAGAGGTCTACGACGCCGGTCTCGTCTTAGGTCTAGATTCCAGTCCTGACAGTTAGAAGTGTCACTTCTTTCCTATTTTTGAAGTTTAGCGCTAGATTTGAGTACTATAAATGTCCTTTACATAATCCTTCTCTTGTGTTTCTAAGATATAATTATGAGAGGAAGACCTCCAAGGAAAGTGGAAAAGGATATTGCTAATGATGGAAATGGACAAGCTCCTGAAAGGTGAGTATGTTCCAATAGACCCGGTGCATGTGACTCATGGTCATTATGTTATTGATAACTCAAGACATGACGTCCCAATCCCGATCCATCACAACACAAGCTCAAGCAATAACGGCCCAAGCGAATAGGGAAGGTGTAAAAAGGGTGAATGCCAATGAGGGTACTACGGCATCTAGGTTGAGAGACTTTGTGAAGATGAATCCTTCGATTTTCTTAGGTTCTCAGGTGGGAGAGGATCCCTAAGAGTTTTTGGATGAGGAGAATAAGATAGAGAGTGCCATGGAAATAATTTCCAGGGAAAGAGTGGAGATTGTATCCTATCTATTGAAAGATGTTGCTTAAATTTTGTTTACCCAATGGATGGCCAATGGGCGGTTGAAGCGGGTCCTTTAGAATGGGAAAAGTTTAAGAAGGAGTTTCTTGATAATTACATTCCCCATAAGAGAGGGAGGTTAATTTTGAGAATTTTATAAACCTTAATAAAGGTAACATGAATGTGCAAGAGTTCTCCTTGAAATTCAATCAATTGTTTATGTATGCCTCTTCTTTGTTGTCAAACACTAGAAATGAGAGTAGGTTTGAGACCAGAATAAACAACCTAGTTATTCAAGCGTCATTCAGCAACGCTTTATGATTACATTAACATCTATACTAATGGTGCATGCTCGATCTATGGAATAGTCTAAGCTTGAGGCAAAGAATAAGTATTTGAAGATGTCTAGGTCTGATTAACAAGTCAACCTAAGTCCAAAAATAGGTTTTGTGACCAAGATTCCCCTATGGTGAACATGGATGGGATTTTTAACTCTAATTATCAAGGAGGAAATGGAGGTGGATCTTAAAAGGAGATTCTAGTTGTTCCAAGTATGGGAATCAACAATCGGGTAATTTCCTTGCTGGCACGGATGGATGTTTTGGGTGTGGGAAGATGTAATACTCTGAATGTATAAAGTCTAATATAGATCCTATAATGATATCCTAAGAGTTTTAACACAATTTATTAGTCAAAAATAATATATCTATGTCATTTGGGAAGTTCTAAAATCAAAACTTCAATGAACGTCCATGACGTCCGGAAACTAGTTCAAGTGGTGCTAGTGTACCTTATCCGATTTGAATAAGTTTTAAGAGTTGGAAAATGATGAAAATTGGTGGTAAGGTGTACAACACGTATTAGAGTTAGTTTTTCATCAAAACATCTGGATACGACTCCCTAATGACCAACGAAGGGCCCTTGAGGAGGAACCTTGCAAATGTGGCTAAAATTTATCAAGGGACAGTGTTCACCAACGAGTGTCATCGATGAGGGGTGGTCCAATGGACGGGGAGTTGATGTAAACTTAGAAAATTTAATGGGAATTCATTTTGGACGAAAATATGAACAAAATAACGACTTCACGGGACAGCCATGAAGAGTGCCCGTCGATTGACAAACGGCTTGTTGGTCGAGGTTCTGCCTGTCCAAACATGGTTTTGTTGCATGTTTTTAAGTTATTCAAATTAATCAATCAATTAAGTAGTTAGTTAATTACTTAGGTTTTAAGTGAGGTTAAATTGTGTTAGTTAATAACCTATCTAAAGACTCTAACCTAATTAAACTAATCTAACCCTCATAATTTCCCAAACCCAAATTGCTCCTCCTTCTGTCTTCTTTCTCTCTCCCACAAAAACCACATTGGAGACCAAGAAAATAGGGGTTATATGAATTAAAAGAATCAAATTTCTCCATAAAACTTCATAAATTATTAAGTTATTGATTCCATTCACCTTTGGGATCTCTTTCCCCAAAGGGCTCTTTTAAATTGATTTAAAATTATGAAATTCGAGTGGGTTTTCTTCCAATACGAAATGGATCTTATGAATTTCTTTGTTTATGATTTCTTTTGGTTATTATGAGTATATAAACATGCATTTATGATTATATTATACTACTTCTTGATGATTTGACCAAGTTTGTGGAAGATGATTTTTTTCCCTTAATCCTAGCTTGTGATCTTAAACTAAATTGTGTAGTATTCATGCAATTGGCTTGGTTAATGTGTGAAATACAATTCTATATTGTTATCATGCCAATTATGAGTAGATTATGATGTATTGTAATCCAATTATTCTAGTTCTTGAGTAATTGACCTAGGTTGTGAAGTAGATTATGAATTGGACCTAAGTCTCTAAATCTAGGCTATGAACTAGTGATGGATTGTTGTATAATGATTCAAATGTCCTTGTTATTATGTTGGTTACTATTGTGCAATGGTATAGCATCCATTGTTGGGTTAAATTTGAGGATTGATGGTAAGACCTTGATGATGGCATTGTGGAGGAGATTGTGTAAGTCTTATGATAATTATTCTTTACTTCACATATCATTTGTCGCGATTAAGTGATGATGTTGTATTGAAGTATACCTTATATTAAGATCGATAGGGTTGGTATGATGTTGAATTTAAATGACTTGAACTATGGATTGTGAGTTGTTGGCTAAGATTTAAATGTCATAATGATGGTGATAACTTACTAATGTGCCTTATTATGATGTGATATGTATATGCGTTAACCTCACATGTATGAATTGTAATAAAAGGAAAATACTCATGCATTTCCTATTGAGATATGATAATGATGATTATATAAGGGATAGACCCTACGACCTACATTAAGGTGTGTTAATTAATTAAGGAATTAACGACATTTCAAAAAGGGACTCTAGCTTAGCACCGAGTGAACTAGAGTGAGGAGTGTCCTTTCCCACATAGATATGGTAGGATCACTAATGTAAAAAAAAATTGGAAACTATAATGCATGTAGCATAAAGAGGGTCCCACCTAGTTCTTGAACTGTGTTGGCCCCATAGGAATACTAGCTAGTGGATTCACTTAGATTCTATGTTCATGTTTGGGTACTATCTTGGCAATTAGTGCGCTTTCCTTCAATGTAGGGTTCCATGACACCAGATTCCACATTAGCTCATGTGGTCGATGTCGGATAAGCCAAGATGTTACCAAAAGGTAAAATAAACTAAATGAATGAACTCTAACTAAGATGACCTAAGGGGTTTAGCTTAGTCTAGGTAGGGATATGGGACTCTACCTATACATTGCACTAGTTAGACTTTAGGAAAGTCTTAGGAGGATGTTCTTATATATGTACATGCTTATAAATGTAAATGATATGTATATGATGATCTTACATGTTGATGATACTATATGATTTTGGTTTCACTCATAAACATGTGTGTGGTCTCTTCTGCTAAAGTACGATGCTATGTACTCTTAATGACATGCTATGTGAAGTTGGACATTGTTTATGGTTCTTCTTGGGTTTACTTGATTGAGTAAGGTTATGGGGCTTTGCTCAGTCATTGCACTATTGGACTTAAATGAGGGTTCATGAGTAATAGTCTTGCTATGGTTATGATGTTACGAACTCTTATCCATGCTTGTTGATGTTATGACTTTATGATGAAGTTTTCTTGATTATGTGCTCAATCGTGTTGATATGCATGTTCACTTGACTACACTTAATATTGTTGGTCTTGTGTTGCACATGGTTTTGATTTGATGAATATGTATGATTGACTTGTATTGGTTTATAAATGTGCATATGGACTTTCAAAGTAAATTGCATACATTAATGAAATGTCCCTTTTTAGCATGATTTTATGTTGTGTGTGCATATGGTCTCATACTTAGTACAAGTGATGTGCTAACCCCATTTCTTCCTTTTTCACCAACATTGTTTAGGTTCCGGTCATTGAAGTCTTTTGATGACATTAGAAGGTAGACTTGGATTCTCATTCTCAAAGTTTGGTAGGTCCTCACTACTTTGAGGACAATGCCACTTTCTAGTATGGATGTCGATTAGTCTTAAAGGCAATATGTTCATTTCCTTTCATTTGAGTAGTAAAGATTGTATAGCCTATCTCTGGCTTTTATGGTATTGATGTATGGGCTATGTCCAATTGTTATACTCTTGTTTACATGGTTATGAGATGAGACATCCATTTTAAGACTATGACATATCTTATATATATGTGCAATAAAAGTAGAAAACTATGTTGTCTTCTTATACGAAGGGTCTATATATACTCGATATGAATATATTATATGTATGTGAGAGCTCTATGTAAACCTCATCATAGATAGAAGAAATTTTTAAAAATTTTTGCATTTTAACCTATGAATGTAATGATGTAAGCTAAGAGGCTAGTCTTAGTCCTCGATGAGGATGACGATGTCGGTTACGTCTAGGGGGTGCTCTCAGTTGTGAAAAACTTGGTATCAGAGAATGAGGTTGAATATTTTAGAGTCGACGTCTCACTTAACCACGTCTATATTGATTCTTATTCATGATTTTGAAGAGCGTCACACTTATGAATAGGAAACTATGAGATGCTCATGAAATTCGCCTTTTTTCTTAGAAATCCAATATCGTGCCTCTAGAGTCTTGACTCTATGTGCCCTTAGCATCTAATCCTGTGATTGTGATTATAGGCAATAAATACTCGAATAATAGCCGCTCAAACACTTGATGAAGAGATTGAAAATGCGGGAGCTCCTCCCCGAGCCAATCAAGTCCCTCCTTTTGAAGAAGTTACTAATGATGACCAAGCTCCGGTCAATCCTCCATTTTTGACGGATGGGGGCATAAGGGTAACCTTTTTATAAAATGACCCAAGCCATTACTACTCAAGCACAACACGTCACTACTCAAGATCAAGCCATGAAATCTCAAGCTAATTGGGAGGTTGTACCTCGAGCAAACTAACATGTTGGCACCATGGCCTCCCATTTGAGGAATTTCACAAAGATTAATCCCCCTACTTTATATGGGTCCAAAGTTGAGGAAGAACCTCAAGAGTTCATGATGAAACCTACAAGATTCTCTATGGTATGGGGTTGACTACAAGTGAGAAGGTCGAGTTAGACACTTGCCAACTCAAAGATGTGGCCCAAACTTGGTATGTCCAATGGAGAGACAATAGGCCTTTAAGAGGTGAAATGGTGATATGGGAGATTTCAAGAAGGCTTTTCTTGATAGGTTCTTTCCTAGGGAGAAGAGGGAATTCAAAGTGGAGGAACTCATCAACCTTCATTAAAGAGGTATGAGTGTAGTTAACTACTCTTTGAAATTTACTAAATTCTCAAAGTATGCTCCTTCTTTGGTTTCCGACCCTTGCGATGAAATAAGTCGCTTTGTGATGGGGTGTCGGATAACTTGAAGGAAGAATGTCATTCGGTTATACTACATGATAATACAAACATTTCTTGTCTCATGGTTCATTCTCAACAAGTGGAAAATACAAGGGTTAAGAGGAAGAGTAAGGATGCCAAGAGGGCAAGGTCTTTTGATTGTGGTTCTTCAAAGGGTAGGCTTGACATTCAAGAAAAGTCTAGGTTTAAGAATAGGTCTTCTGTTCAATTTCCTACCAAATTCTCAAGGCTCGTGATCATAGAGTGTCTAACTCTAAGTCTCAAAGGGGAAGAGGTACTATCTCACCAAACAAGAAGCAAACTTGTGGAAAGTGTGGCAAGAAGCACTATGGTGATTTCCTTGTTGGGATGGACAATTGCTTTGGGTATGGAAAGAGTTGCCACAAGGTTAAGGATTTTCTAATGTGAAGGGGGAAAACAAAGGTAGTGGGCAAGCACAAGCTAGTTGTTCTAATGTGGATGCTCCAAAGAAGAAACACTTTTATACACTTCGTTCTATGGGTTAACAAGACAATTATACAAATGTGTTGAGCGGTATGTTACAACTCTTCTCTATTAATGTATATGCTTTACTTAATTTGGGTGCTACATTTTCTTTTGTTACTCCCTTTATAGCTAGAAAGTTTGATATTTTGCCCGATATTCTAAATGAAACTTTCATAGTAACTATCCGGTAGGTGAGTCGATAGTTGTAAAGAGGGTATATAGAAATTGTCCTATAATGTTGCCCAATAGAGTTACTCATGTTGAACTAGTAATACTTGATATGGTGAATTTTGATGTCATTTTAAGGATGGATTGGATGCATGATTGTTTTACTTCCATTGATTGTAGATTTAGAATTGTCAAATTCAATTTTTCAAATGAACCCATTTTAGAGTGGACTGGGTGAAATTTTAGTCCTAGAGGTCGTATTATCTCTTGTCTTAAGTCTTGCAAAATGATATCAAAAGGTTGTCCATATCACATTGTAAGAGTAAAAGAGTTAGACTCCAAAAATCTTCCCATTGAGTTAGTCCCCATAGTAAGGGAATTCATAGAGGTCTTTTTTAATGATCTTCCCGGAATCCCTCGCGAACGGGAATTTAATTTTGGTATTGACTTGCTACCGGATACCAATCCCATATCAATTCCTTCTTATCGGATGGCTCTGGAAGAATTGAAAGAGTAGAAGGCTCAACTCAAAGACTTACTAGACAAAGGCTTCATTAGACCTAGTATTTCTCCATATGGTGCTTTAATATTGTTTGTGAAGAAGAAGGATGGGTCCCTTAGAATTTGCATTGATTATCGCCAACTCAATAAAGTCACTATTAAGAACAACTATACCTCCCTCGAATTGACAACATGTTTGATCAGCTTCACTATAAAAGCTACTTTTCTAAAATTGATTTGAGATTGAGGTATCACCAACTTAGGGTGAAGGTGAGGATATACCAAAAATGACATTTCGGGGTATATATATGGTCACTATGAGTTTTTAGTAATGTCTTTTAGTCTCACTAATACCCCAGCAACATTTATGGATCTCATGAATAGGGTGTTTCAAAGTTACCTAGATTCATTTGTCATTGTCTTCATCGCGACATCTTGGTATATTCAAAAAAACATGAGGGTGAACACATGAACTATTTGAGGATGACGTTACAAGTGCTTAAGTAGAACCAACATTTTGTTAAGTATAGAAAATATGAGTTTTAGTTGAGGTCGGTAGCGTTTCTTGGTCATATAATCTTTAGTGATGGAGTAGAGGTTGATCCAACAAAAACCGAGGTGGTAAAAGATTGTCCTAGACCATTGACTCCAACCGACATTAGGATTTTCTTGGTTCTAGAAGTTTATTATAGGATGTTTGTGGATGTTTTTTCGTCCATTTTATCTCCCTTGACTATTTTGACCCAAAAGAATATGAAATTTGAGTGGTCGGAGTCATATTTAATAAGCTTCAAAATCTTGAAGGATAGGATTACTTCCGCTCTGGTGTTATCTTTACCAGAGGGTATCAAGGGATTCGTTGTATATTGTGATGCATCCCGAGTGGGCTTGGGGTGTGTGCTTATGCAACATGAGAAAGTAGTAGCCTATGCCTCTAGGCAACTTAAGGTGCATGAGAAGAATTATTTCATTTATGATCTCAAGTTAGCGGCCATAGTATTTAGTTTTAAAATATGGAGGCATTACTTGTATGGTGTCGATGTTGATGTGTATACCGACCACAAGAGTCTTCAATATGTGTTTACGCAAAAGGAATTGAATCTCCAACAAGGAAGGTGGTTGGAATTGTTGAAAGATTATGACATAAGCGTTATCTCCCACCGCGGCAAGGCCAATGTTGTTGCGGATGCTATAAGCCGTATGACCATGGGTAGTGTGTCTCATGTAGAAGAAGCCAAGAAAGACCTAGTGAAAGATGTTCATTGGTAGGCTAGATTGGCTATTACATTGGAAGATTCTCCAAATGGTGGTTTTATGGTTCATCATAACTCCGAGTCATCTTTAGTTGTTGAGGTGAAGTCCAAAAAACACCTTGATCAACCATTGATGGAGTTGAAGGAGTTGGTTATTGGTAATCTAAATGAGTCATTCTCGTTAGAGGGGAATGTTGTCATGAGGTATCAAGGAAGGTTGTCTATTCCCAATGTAGATGGCTTGAGGAACCGGATTATTGAGGATGCTCATGGGTCCCATTACTCTATTCATACAATTTCTATAATGATGTATCATGACCTTAGGGAAGTGTTTTGGTGGGGAGACTTGAAAAAGACATAGCAAAATTTGTTGCAAAGTGTCCCAATTTCCAACAAGTGAAAGTTGAACACCAAAACCCGGGTGGTTTACTCCAAGAAATACAAGTTGCTACTTGGAAGTGGGAAGACATTAATATGTATTTTGTCGTAGGATTTCCTCAGACACAAAAGCAATATGACTCCATATGGGTGGTTGTGGATACATTGACCAAATCCTCTCATTTTATTCCTGTCAAGTCTACTTACTCGGTGGAGGATTATGCAAGGATCGTCATAGATGAGATTGTCTAGCACCATGGCATTCTGTTATCCATCAAATCGGAAAGAGGTGCACAATTCACATCTAGGTTTCGGAGATAATTCCAAAAAGGGTTGGGTACCAAGGAGAAGTTAAGCACTGCTTTTCATCCTCAACTGGATGGTCAAACAAAGCATACTATTTAAACCCTTGAGGAAATGCTTAGAGATTGTATAATCTATTCATGGGAAATTGGGATAAGCACTTCCTTTGGTTGAGTTTGCTTACAACAATAGCTACCATTCTTCTATATCTATGGCTCCTTATGAAGAATTGTATTGTAGGAGGTGTAGATCTCCAATTGGATGGATTGAAGTGTATGAGTCTTCACTTTTGGTCCTTATTTGATTTACAAGACATTGGAGAAGAATCATATTATAAGGAATTGCTTGAAAATAGCCTATGGACGGCAAAAGTCTGATACCGACCATAGGAGAAGGGCATTAGAGTTTGAAGAAGGTGATAAAGTCTATCTAAAAATTTCACCTATGAAAGGGGTGGTGAGAAAGGGAAGTTGAGTCCTCGTTATGTGGGTCCCTATGAAATTTTGCTAAATATTTTTAAGGTTTCATATGAGTTGAAGTTAGCTACTGAATTGGCTTCGGTTCATCCTGTGTTCCATGTTTCCATGCTTAAGAAGTGTATCGGTGATCCCGAGTCCATTCTTCCCATTGAAGGTCTAGGTGTTCAAGAGAACCTCTGTTATGAGGAGGTTCCTGTTCAAATCCTTGATATACAAGTAATGGAGTTAAGGAACAAAGTGGTAGCTTCCGTAAAGGTGTTATGAAGTAATCACCTAGTTGAGGGTGCAACATGGGAGGCCAAGTCTATTATGAAATACAATTACCCTAATATATTTGATAAGTAAGGTTAGTTGTTCTTACTTATAGTGAAAATAATAACTTTATTTAAGATTGCCTTAATTTTTTTGTGAAGTTGTGCAAAAAGATGCAAGTTTCTGTGAATACTTTGCCTAAAAATGTAACAACTGTTGCTTTTTACTTGTTTTGAGATATGATGTGCATTTTTGTATAGTGTGCCTTGGCATGATGAAAAAGCATGAAATGCATGTTGAACTCTTGTGAGTTAAAAATGATGTTTTGAGCTACATTGTGTAAAAGGCCATGTGGTTATGTTTATTTGAGTGTAACTCATGTTTTGATGTGTTGTTGATGGTTGAGCTACTAGTCTTGAGTCTATTCCTTCCTTTTAAAGGATTTTAGTGTCATTGGGGGACGAATGTTCCTAAGGGGGGAATAATGTAACACTCTTAAAGTCTAAAGCCTAATCTAGAGCCTAACATGAGAGTCTAAGAGTTGTAACACTGTTTCTAATTCAGTTATAATGAATCTAAGTCATCTGGAAAGTTCTAGAATCAAAATGTCAAGGAACATCCATAATCCAAAACTAGTTCAAGAGGTGCTAGGGTGTCTTAGCCTATTTGACTAAGGTTTAAGAGTTGGAAAATGATCAAATTTGGTGGTAAGGTGTATAAAACATATTAGAGTTAGTTTATATTTGAAACGTTTTGGTAAGACTCCCCAATGACCAATAAAGGGACCTTGAGAAGGACCTTGCAAATGTGGCTAAAAGCTATCAAAGGACATTGTTCACCTACGAGGGCCATCAACGAGGCGTGGTCCAATTGACGGGGCATCGATGTCCACCATCGATGGAAACTTAGACAATTTCATGGGAAGTCATTTTGGACAACTCTCTGACCAAAATGATGACTGCACATGAGGTCCATGAATAGTGCTCGTCGATTGACAAACGGCCCATTAGTCGGGGTTCCGTTTGTCAAGGCACTGTTTTGCTGCATGTTTTTAAATTAGTCAAATTAATTAATTAAGTGTTAATTTAAATAGTTATAGGTTAAAGGGGTTCTAATTAAGTTATTTAATGAAATATATAAAGACCCAAACCTAATTAAATTAACCTAGCCCTCAAAATTTCTGATACCCAAATTGCTCCTCCTTTTCTCTTCTTTCTCTCTTCCAAAGAAACCCCATCGAAGACCAAGCAAAGGAGGGTCATATTCTGAAAAGTATAAATATTATCAATCAAACATCAATTAGTAAGGTATGCTATTCCTTTCACCTTTGGGATCTCTTTCCCCAAAGGGCTCCTCCAAATTGATTTGAAAAATATGAAATTCAAGTGGGTTTTCTTCCAATACGAAATTCATCTTTTGAATTGATTTGATTATGATTTATTTTGGTTATTATGAGTATATTAATAAGTATTATGATTACATTATACTACTTGATAATTTGACCTAATTTGTGGAAGATGATTTTTTCCCCTTAACCCTAGGTTGTAATCTTGAATTAAATTGTGTAGTATTGATGCAATTGGCTTGGTTAATGTGTGAATTAAAATTCAATATTGTTATTATGATAATTATGAGTAGATCATGCTGTATTGTAATCCAATTATTCTAGTGCTTAAGTAATTGACCTAGGTTGTGAAGTAGATTATAAACTTGACCTAAATCTCTAATTCTAGGCTATGAACTAGTGATAGATTGTTGTTTAATGATTCAATTGTCCTTGTTATTATGTTGGTTAATATTGTGTGATGGTATTATACCCATTGTTTGGTTAAATTGGAGGGTTGATGGTAAGACCTTGATGATGGCATTATGAAGGAGTTGGGTAAGTCTTGTGATCTCTATTCTTTACTTCAAATATGATTACTCGTGATTAACTAATGATGTAGCATTGAAGTATACCTTATATTAAGATTGATAGGGATGGTATGATGTTGAATTTAAATGTATTGAACTATATATTGTGAGTTGTTTTCTAAGATGTAAATGTTATAAGGATGGTGACAACTTACCAATGTGTAAATGTGCTAACCTCACATGTATGAATTGTAATGAATGGACAATTCTCATGAGATTCTTATTAGGCTATGATGATGATGATGATTATATAAGTGATAGACCCTATGACCTATATTAAGCTATGATGATTAATAAAGGCATTTAAAGACAATTCAAAAAGGGACTCTAGCTTAGCACCGAGTGAACTAGAGTGAGAAGTGTCCCTTCCCACATAGGGAAGGTAGGATCACTAATGTACTCATTTGATTGGAGACTATAATGCATGTATCATAAATAGGGTACCAACTATATCTCCTAGTTCTTGAACTATGTTTCCCCCATAGGTATACTAGTTAGTGGATCCACCTTGATGTGATGTTCATGTTTTTTGTAGTACCTTGGCAAATAGTCCACTTCCTTCGGTGTAGGGTTCCATCACACTGTATTCCACATTAGCTCATGTGGTGTATATCGGTTAAGGCAAGATGTTCCCATATAGTAAAATAAACTAAAGGAATAAACTCTAACTAGGATGACCTAATGGGTTTAGCTTAGTCTAGATAGGGTTATGGGACTCTACCTATACATTGCACTAGTTAGCCTTGAGGGAAGTCTTAGGAGGATGTTCTTATATATGTACATTCTTATAAATGTAAATGATATGTATATGATGATCTTACATGTTGATGATACTATATGATGTCGGTTTAACTTATAAAGTATGATGTTATATACTCTTAACCACATGCTATATGAAGTTGGACATTGTTTATGGTTCTTGTTGGGTTTACTTGATTGAGTAAGGTTATGGGGATTTGATTAGTCACTACACTAGTGTACTAAATAAAGGTTCATGAGTAATAGTGTTTAGTTGGTTATGATTTTATGAACTTTTATCCATGCTAGTTGAAGTTATGACTTGATGATAGAGTTGTCTTGATTATGTGCTCAATCATTTTGATATGCATATTGACTTGACTAGACTTAGTATTGTTGGTCTTGTGTTGTAAATGGTGTTGATTTTATGAATATGCATGATTGACTTGTATTAGTGTTTGAATATGCATAAGTCTTTTCAAAGTAAATTGCATACTTTAATGAAAATGTCCCTTTTTAGCATGATTTTATGTTCTGTGTGCATATGGTCTCATACTTAGTACAAGTGATCTGTGCTAACCCTATTTCTCTCTTTTTCACCAATATTTTAGGTTTCAGTCATTGAAGGATTGTGACGACATTTGAAGGAAGACTCGGATTCTCATTCTCCAAGTTGGCAAGGTCCTCACTACTTCGAGGATAATGCCACTTTATAGCATGGATGTTGATTAGTCTTTAAGATAATATGTTCATTTCCCTTCATTTGAGCACTAAAGATTGTATATCCTATATGTGGATTCTATGGTATTGATGTATGGGCTATGCCCAATTGTTATACTCTTGTTCAGATGGTTATGAGATAAGAAATCTGTTTTAAGACTATGTTATATCTTATGTATATATATGTGCAATAAAAGTAGAATGCTATGTAATCTTCTTATACGAAGGGTCTATGTATACTCGATATGAATATATTATGTCTATGTAAGACGTCTATATAAACCTCATGATAGATAGAAGAGAAGTTTCTAAATTTTCCACATTTTAGCCTATGAATGTAATGATATAAGCTAAAAGGCTAGTCTAGTCCTCATGAAGACGACGACACCGGTTACGTCTAGGGGGTGATCCCCGCATGTGATAAAATAAAGGTCATAAGTTGAGAGATTTTCCAAAACTCTTGGCAAAAGAAAGAGATACAAAGCAATCGTCTCTCTTTTGCCAAATTCTTGATACTCAAAAGAAGACTCATTTCTATGCTTTTCAAGCTAAGGAGGGAAAGGGAACTAATCTCAGTGAAGGTTTTGGTAAGTGATAATTCCTGCTTGTGTTAATGTGTATTGGGATTTCTTATGATATGTTATTCTAGTTTGGTTCCCCTTAAGTGGGGATGATATGTTGAATAGTATGGTTTCGAGATTATACTTTCATTTTCATTCTATTCCTATTCAATGTTGAGACCTATGGTTTCCTTGTAACTTTTCTTATGTTTTGGAATCGTGAGCATCAATGAGTTTTTCCATGGCTTCTTGATGTCTTGCATGATTTAGTTTAATTCTTGATTAATGAGAAAAAAATAGAGTTTTCATTATTGTGTCCGTCATGTTAGTATGCATCTCGTATGAATTGCTTAAGTTGTTCATGAGATTAAGTAGTGACCATGCCTATATGTGTTATTAAAAATTTGCATAAATTACCTAATGATGTTATAATGATCATAATGTGATTTGGAGAAGCATGTTCCTCCAATGAAATGAAAAAAATGTATAGTTTTAATGCATAATGAGTTTTTATATGTAGTTCCTACTTGTTTGTTGTGTCTTACTTATTGGTGTGGAATTTATGTTTCCTCCTAAGTTGTGTTCTCTTATGATGTTCCATGCTTGACTGTGGGCTACTAGTTTTGTGTATTTACCCTTTGTGTTTTATGTGTCATTCAAGGACGAATGTTCCCTAGTTGTTGATATTATAGTGACCCCAAAATGAAATAGGAAGAACTAGATCCTGGTATGTGTATGATCTATGTAACTTGATTAAATGATTATCTATGGATTTTGAAGTTAATTTTAAAGTGTTTTGAGGTCAAACGTCAAGGAACGACCATGACGTTCGAAAACTAGTCTTTTTAATGTTATTGTATGCTTCTGTCTTAACGTTGAAGACTGTTGTTGTTTTAGGGCTAAAATTTGTAGAAACCACTCATATACTTTGAACATCGTGTCTAGGGTTTAAGCATCCAAGTAGGACTCCCCAAGGACCACCCTAAGGGTCCTTGAGGAGGACCCAAAATTTGGCCAAAACGCTGACAAAATAGCTTGATCTACAGAGGCTATCTACGACCCTTAGAGAAATCTACACTCATTACGTGGTGGGAGTAAGTCAAGACTTATTCAAGGGAGACTTATCTCCTATTGAAAAGTCTCTTACCAAAACTACAGAGGCACAGGACGGGGCATCAACCCATCTATCGTCCGTGGATAGAGAGACGTTGTTTTGCACCTGCTTCACTACTGAGGTCTCCGCCAAGTAAGGGGTGGCTTGTTAAATTCACCCAAGTATTTTAAAGTATTAGGATGGAAATTTTACTGTTATTTACATATTTTAGGAGTTTGTAAGTAATAAAATAGTATTTTAGAGTTCATTATTTCAAAACCCCAAATATTGAACCTCTCTTCCCCAAAACCCTCTCTCAAGGAAAACTCCATTAAAGGTGAAGAACTCAAGGTTCGAAGGCCAATTTATTTATGTTTTAAGGTAAATTTCGTGGGTTTATTCAAGTATAATATATGGTGATCATTTATCCTTGATTAACCTTCCATTCAATAAGTCAATTCAAAATAGATTTATAAGTCTTTGAATAATTAAAAATCCTATTTTCTAGTCTAAGCATGGGTTCATTGGTAAAACGTTTTCAAATTTATTATAATGATGAACTGAGGTTTGATTGATGATTTAAAGTTGATTTTACATTGAAATCCTTCAAGAACCAATGTCATCCTCTAAACTCCTAATTTATTGGAAGTTAATTGATTATGAATGTATAAAGAATAATATGTGATTACATGATGTTACTTTATGAATTTATGTTATTATTTGTATCTTATTATGGCTATTTATTGGTGTATTGATGATATGAGGATCACGACCTAAAAATGAAAGTTAGAGATGAGTTCAGGTTCAATTACTTCTGTGGATGGTGGAATTTGTTATGTAAGTATGTAAAATGCCTTATCTCTTGTAGTATCTTGAATATGTGGATTGAGATTGATTTATAATGATATATAATTGTCCTAGATTGATGTGTGATCACTTATGGTGGAGTGATTATTAATCTTGTACATTATGATAATGGCCTTATAGGCTTATTATGTGAGAGTGAAGTATTATCAAGATGTTGTATTGATGAATGTGATGTAAATCATATGTGTGATCTAATTTAAAGAAAGATGATTATGATTAGAAGACATTTGTGTTAACATTAAATGAGATCTCTTTATTAACACAAGTGAATGTATAATGAATGAATGTGGGATTGGAGTTGGATGCCCTCACTAGAGTTGAGGCGGTGTATCAGTAACAATCTCTCAGTCCCTTCTTAATGAATGAATGTGGGAATTAGGATGGGAACTCTCATGCGAGTTGAGGTGGGGTTTCTAGTTACAATCCCAATGTTCCTTTTGAGCTTTGTAATTAATTAATGAGGGGTTGGAATGGGTACTCTCACGTAAGTTTAGGCAGATTATATTATAGAAATCCCTTACCCTATAATTAACGAATGTAATGAAAGTATAATACTTTATTGGGATTAATATTATGCACCGAGTGGATAGTGATGTGAGATGGAAACTTTCATGTGAGTTAAGGTGGAGTTCAAAGTAGCAATCTCCCTATCCCATAACTATGAGACCACAAAGGTCTATAGCTAATGGATTTCACTTAACATAGAAGAAAGAGTGTACCTTAGGATAGTAGGGATCACTTATCTGGTGAAGGTGACATCGGGATTCCATGCACTATATGTTCTATGTTGGTTAGGCTTAACCCCCACAAAAAAATGTAGTGAACTATGTCTTCTTAAGGGTGTTCTATATAGTATGGGTGGTGGAATGAGTTGTCATCTATGCAATTCACAAGTAGTCATTTAAGATAAGTCATGGTGTGCTCCTTATAATAAGAATGAAATGAATCGGCTCCCATAATGATCTTAATGGGAATGTGCCTTATGTCTTATGAATGAAGGTGTTTCTAATGTAGTAAGAGTTATTGATTAATGTTGACTGGTACTTAATTTAATTAGGCATGTTATACTTTGATTGTATTATGATTTACTTCAATGTCATGTATTAATATAGATGAATGTGTCTTCTCTAAGGTGACTTCAAAGGAGTGCTTAGTGTGAATATTATTAAAAGATGTTACTTGAAGATTGCACAAGTATACTAAGAGTTGTCTTAGATATTGGTCTTAATGTGATGATGTGATTCAAATGCTGTTATGCCTCTTAATGTTGTGATGTGTAATGGTGAAAGGTTGAATGGTGAATGCACCTAGTTGATCCTAATGTGGTGCCTTGGTGTAGATAGTGTTATGGAACGCTATCCTCACATTGCAAAAGGCTTAGCTTAAGGTTCACTTGAAGTGAAAGCTCAAGGTAAAGGTAAAAGTATATGCATGTGATTTAGTTCAAATGTTAAATATGACTTGTATGTTAGTTGTGACTTATATTATGCCTTATTGTTCAAATGATAATGAAGTTTTACTGAAGGGCATAAAAGTGTGACTTTCAATAAAATGTCCCCTTTTAGCATATTTTTTGTATAGTTATCATACTTAGTGTTTCATTGTGCTAACATCATCTTCTTTATGTTTTTACTACAAGTCCAGGTTGAGGTTTCTAGGTTATATCTCTAGTTGAAGGCTTGGATTTCTATTCTTCAAGACTTCGTACGTCCTCACAGATTCAAGGACGAAGAGTCCTTATGTTTCCTTTTTTATGTAAAAGACTCTTAGTAGTTTCTTTTCAATAGTGAAGGGTCGTGTCCCTATGATATTTATATTGTGTCTAAGATGTATATTTTAAGATTAGTCTCCTTCATTTTACAAAGAGTATTTGATTGTTAGTTTTATTATATAGCAGTATTTTTATTGTCTATGTGATGACCTAATGCTAAGAGTCTTGTACAAGACCTCTTCAGGGTCAAGTACGCAGTGTTATGACTTTGGGGTGCTCTCGAGTCGTGACACGGAGGTGTTTCCATCTCATGAGTTCACTTAGATGACCCAACCTCTTGCTTTGGCAGAAGGTCCACTACGTCATTGTCCATATCAATTTGGTGCTAAGCATTATTTCCTAAATTATACATTATTAGTCTTTGAATTGTATTTACTTGTGTGAAGGAATAGTTTGCCCATCGATCAACATAATTCATCAAAATAGCTCACATATTCATTAAGGTGAGAACGTACTTTTAACTTTAGAATCATAATTAGTATGTGAGTATAACTTTCACACTAATATAATGTGTTCTTATTAGAATGGGCTTTCAATCAACATAATAGGATCATAGTGGTCAAATACGTTTCATGCATAATAATGTGTAAATGTTCATATCAAAACTATACATTCAATTAACAAAAGTAGTAAATAATGATCATGTTTATGCATAGTGTGCGTGTGTGTAATTCCTTGCAATGACAAAACAACAATATTATCATCATCATAGACAATTCACAAAAAAGTCAAGTGTAAGGGTAAGGGAAGAATGGCTTTTCAACAATAAAACAATATACAAAATCGGCATAGGACCTTTACTTTCTAAGTAAATCATGAGTTCACTCACAATCTTGTCAACATGCACAAACCTTCACAATATTCTCTTCAAGGGTTATGGACAAACTCATCCCAAACATATAGCAATAGCACATTAAGCGAGTACATACTATGATCCAACAACTCATCAATACCTTAATCATATATGATTGGCACTTTGTACTACATGTATTCATAAACATCACATAATATCAATATAAAGTTAATTCATGTTTAGAAGCATTATCCTAAACCATTTTGAGTCTATGCGATCTAATCAAAGGCATTACATGAAGAAATTCATCTTTCTTTGAGGACCACCTTTAAACCCTCAATCAGCCTCTTTCATGGTATAACCCTAGACTATTTCAACTCACCTTATAAATCTTAGGTTAATCAAATATACATGTAGAATCATACTTAAATAATGTAATTACATCATAATTAAATCACATCCCATCAATTGGACCATTTGCAAAACCATCACATAATGTAGAGAAGAACTTTAGCTAGGATTCAGGGTCTCATGAATTCTTCAAGAATTTAGAGTTAAATTCATGTAAAATTAATCGTACATTTACAAACAAACGTAAATCCACCTTTAAAAGCAACTTTAAAAACAATCCATGGAGTTGACTTGAAACCCTAGCTAATTGGATTTTCTAGATTTGAGTTTAAAGCTTTTAAAAGGGGCTCCTTTGCTGATATCTTCCCAAGAATGAATAACTCTCATACATTATGTATAGAATCCTTCCAAATTTTTGTTGAAAAACTCCTATTTTTCCTTGAAATCTTTTTTTGTTCTTCAATGGAGGTTCTAGAGTGAAGATTTTGGGAGGGAAGAGTAGTTGGGTTTTTATTTGGGGTTTTGGGTAATAATGTATTAATGAAGTGTTTAATGACATAAAACAGTTCTCATATATATATATATATATATATATATATATATATATATATATATATATATAGTATGTGTGTGTGTGTGTGTGTGTGTGTGTCTGTGTGTGTCTGTGAGTGATTATAACTATCATTTCTATCATGATAAGTATATTGTCTTTCTTTGTGAAAAAAGAAAAAGAAAATGCCCTGTTTCTTTTTTTATATATGTTTTTAAGTAGCCTTTTTTTCTTAGTTTTCGTCTTCGTCTTTCTATAATAACTCAAAAGCAAGATTTTTTTTAAGAATTCTTGAATATTTTTTTCATTCGATGAATACGACTATTAATTGATTCTAATATAATTTTTCCCAATAAAAAATATACTCAACTATTCTTGTGCATTATAAAGAAACACCCATTAATTATGTTATTTAAAACATCTCTTCCACTAATATTGTCACGCCTTGCGCTACCTTCGAGAAGCGGACACAGAACCTAGGACCAAAGTGATCCCAAGCTAACCCTGCTGGCATGATCACGAGCATACTAAAGATAATAAAAAATATTGCGGGAACTAAATCATACTTAAAATAAAAAGATGGGGAATACCCATATTCTATAACTGAGATATTTGAAAACAATGAGTTTAATACAAAAGAAATATTAACTCAATACTAAGCTGAATCTAACTAAATCTGAAAATAGCCTCTAAACTAGACTAGAAATACTGGGACAAGCCCCAGGTAAATCTAGCAAAAACTAAACTAAATGACTAAAGACTGAAATGAAACTCATGACTGTTGTCCTCGGAGAATGAGGACTTCACCACTGAATCTTCTGAACTGGATTTAGGGAAATCGATCTATGCGTGATCTGGATGCTGAGAACCTGAACCCACATCACGAGAAGATGTAGCGCACATATGCGTCAGTACTTAAAAGGTACTGAGCATGTAGGATAAGCTGAAATAAAACCTAACTAAACAAGCAGAAAAACAAGTATAATAATCTGAACATGATGTGCTGATTTCTGAGCTAACTGGATGCAATTACCAATTTATAACATGCTAAAACTGAATACTGCATATACTGATAAATGGTCAATGCAAAGAGTCTGACTTAACTGTGGGAGCTACTAATAACCGATAATAAAACCACCTGAGCTAAATGTGGAGTCCGATGTATACGCCTATCGAGAGGACACAATATACCCTGCCAAAGGTATAAAGGCATGATGGCATATATTTAATAAGTTCATGAAGTTATATCAAGGTTCTAGAAACCCTAGGTTTAATAACGATAAGAGAATTAAGAACTGACTGAAACTAAGGACCCAATGGGTGAAAGGCACCTACTAGTGAAATCGCATCTACCTGGTGATGAAATCCACTGAAAAATACTTAGTTTCACGGATAGAACTGCTGGAGCTTGTGGCGTTCTTGAACTAGAGTTCTTGAGCTTTTTTTCTCCTCTCTTGCCTCTAATTTTTTAAGTTTTGATTTAATGATTTGACTTGGATATGTTTTAATCATGTTTCTAGGCTTAAACTGACTAAAATCTGATGATTTAGGGTCAAAATGACGTAACTTAGGGTTTAAATGGAGTGGGAAAGGTCAAAAAATACCCCTGGGAAGGTGTCTGTTGGGCCTCACGACGGCCAAGACTGACGGTCCGTCGTGCGCCTGACGCCCCGTCGTTGGGTCGGTCATGAGGGCCTGTTCGACAAGACTTTTCTAAAACTGGCATAAATTTTTACTCAGAGGTCTAATATTAGCAAGGTCGGTGGCTATGGAAAGGTAATTCAATTATCTGTAGGTAGGTCATAGGAGACATAATTCATTTTTGCTAAGAGTTATGATCATTTTAAGTCGACCCAACTGCATTTCCCTTTAACTTGCTGCAAATTTTCCACCTATGGACCGTAGGTCTAACTACGAACCATGTTGGTCATCCATAGATCTTGTCAGAGAGTGGTTGAATGGAGTCTTGATCGATGGTCACGGACAACGAACCGTCGTTTGACCTATGGAACGTCAATCCGTCCGTCGTCCAACACTTAACCAATTTTTCTAAGGTGAAATTTTTGGGAGTTTCTGATCCCATCGACGGTTGTGCAGGACGGACCGTGGTTTAGGCTACGGTCCATTGATTCCACCGTTTGTAGCACATGCAAATTTTTCTGAAAAACTAATTTTTGGCCTGTTTTGGCAATAAGGTGTTACATTATCTCCCCCTTTGGAACATTAGTCCTCGAAGGAAGACTAAACTAGATGAAATAGATGAAGAGAGATGCAAACCCCACTACTAAACACTGAGAACTGAGTTCTGACTACATGCAATTACGCTAAAAATGAAAGTAAAAACTGAGGGAACATGATTCTAAAACTGAATTTACGCATGAATGACTGTAAAACTGGCTATTAACTCAAGATACAGTGGAATCGGAAGGAAAAAGGTAAGGATACTTGGTTTTCATGGTTGCTTCTGCTTCCCAAGTAGCTCCCTCTATGGACTGACTCCTCCACAAAACCTTGACTGAAGCCACTTCACTGTTTATCAACCTTCTAACCTGACAGTCAAGAATCTCAACTGGTACATCCTCATAAGAAAGACTATCTTTTACCGCCACACTCTCTAATGGAACTATAGAGGCTGGGTCACCCACGTACTTCTTCAAGAGTGAGATGTGGAAAACCGGTTGCAATGATGCTAATTTTGATGGCAACTCTAACTCATATGCCACCTTGTCAATCCTTTTCAATATCTTGTAAGGGCCCACATATCTAGGACTGAGCTTCCCTTTCTTTCCAAATCTCATCACCCCTATCATAGGTGAGACTTTCAGAAAAACCCAATCGTCAACTTGGAACTCTAGTTCCCTTCTCCTTAAATCTGCATATGATTTCTGACGACTTTGGGTTGTCTTAAGTCTATCTCTAATGAGTTTCACTTTCTCCATAGCATAAAAGACTGAATCTGGCCTATCAAAGTTGTTTCACCTAATTCAAACCAACCAATAGGAGATCTATATCTACGCCCATATAAAGACTCATAAGGGGCCATCTGAATGTTGGAATGGTAGCTATAATTGTAGGCAAACTCAATAAGAGGAAGGTGATCATCCCAACTACCTTTGAAATCTATCACACAAGCTCTTAACATATCCTCTAAGGTCTAAATGGTACGCTCTGCCTACCCATCCGTTTGTGGATGAAATGTTGTACTAAGGTTAACTTGAGTACCAAGACCTTTTTGAAATGACTTCCAGAAATGAGAGGTAAACTGAGGACCTCTATCTAAGATGAAAAACAAAGGAACCCCATGCAACCTCACAATTTCATTAATGTAAAGCTTGACATAGTCCTCTGCCAAATTTGTAGTCTTGACCGCCAAAAAGCGAGAAGACTTAGTCATCCTATCACCCAAATTGAGTCATGTTGTCTGCGAGTACGAGTTAATCCTGTAATCAAAACCAGATTGATCACATCCCATTTACAAGTAGGAATATCGATCTCTTTAGTCATACCTCCTGGTTTATGATGTTCTACCTTGACTTGCTTGCAACTGGGTCACTTAGTCACAAAGTCTGCTATATCCCTCTCCATGACATTCCATCAATAGACTTCCCGCAGATCGCGGTACATCTTAGTGGCACCTGGATGAATAGAATACCTAGAGTTATGAGCTTCTGAAATAATATGCTGCCTCAACTCTCCCACATCAGGAACACAAAATCTACCTTAGTAGTGAAGTACACCATCTCCCCCCTGGGAGAAAACCTCCACTCTCTGATTATTGATTGCACCCTTTAGTTCAAGAAAGATCGGATCACTCTCTTGCTTTTCCTTAACCTCCACTACCAAAGACGATTCTGCCCCATTATGAACTATTACACCGATGTCTGATATGCTCATTAGGCAAACTCCCAAGCGAGCAAGCCTGTGAACATCCTTCACTAGCTCCTTTCTTTTTTCCTCAACATGGGCTGCACCACCCATAGATAATCTACTAAGAGCATCGGCCAGTACATTCGCCTTTCCAAAATGATAATGCACACTCATATCATAATCCTTAAGGAACTCAAGCCATCTCCTTTGGCGAAGATTCAACTATTTCTAGGTGAACACATACTGAAGGCTCTTATGATCGTGAACACATCTACATGAACACCATAAAAGTAGTGTCTCCATATCTTGAGTGCAAACACCACTGCTACAAGCTCCAGGTCATAAGTTGGATAGTTCTTCCCATGCACCTTAAGCTTTCGAGAGGCATAAGATATAACCTTATCTCTTTGCATCAACACACAACCAAGTCCAACTCTGGATGCATCGCAATAGATTACATAAACATTTGAACCCTCTGGTAGAGTCAAGACAGGAGTTGTAGTCAATCTAGTTTTCAATTCTGTGAAGCTTTTCTCACAATCATCTAGTCAATGGTGAGGCTATGGATGAAAATCCTTCCACGAACCTTCTGTAATAAGCTGCTAGACCTAAGAAACTTCTGATATATGTAGCAGAGGTAGGTCTGGGTCATTGTTTCACTGCTTCTATCTTTTGTGAATCTACACGGATCCCTTCGCTAGATACAATGTGACCAAGAAAAGCAACGAAATACAACCAAAACTCACATTTACTAAACTTAGCAAATAAGTGGCGATCTTTGGGATTCTGTAGAACAACTCTTAAATTACTTGCATGTTCTTCCTCAATCCTAGAGTAAATGAGGATATCATCAATGAAGACGATAACAAACAAGTCTAAGTACTGTTTGAACACTCTGTTTATCAAATCCATGAAAGTTGCAGGAGCATTGGTTAGTCCTAACGACATAACTACAAATTCATAATGACCATACCGAGTTCTGAAGGCTATTTTAAGAATGTCACTATCTTTTACTCTGAACTGTTGATAACCTGATCTGAGGTCTATCTTTGAGAAATGACTAGCACCCTGAAGTTGTTCAAACAAGTCATCAATATTGGGGATGGGATTCTTATTCTTGATTGTGACCTTGTTCAACTGTCTATAGTCAATGCACATTCTGAGAGAACCATCTTTCTTCTTTACGAACAATACTGGTGCACCCCATGGTGAAATACTAGCTCTGATGAAACCCTTATATAGAAGGTCTTTCAACTGCTCTTTCAATTCCTTAAGCTCTGCTGGAGCCATTCTGTAAGGAGGAATAGAAATAAGTCGGGTATTTGGAAGGATATCAATTCCAAAGTCGATTTCCCTTTCGAGAGGAACCCAGGAAGATCTTTTGGAAATACTTCTGGAAATTCACAAACTACTGGAACTAACTCAAGAGATGGGGTTTCAAGGCTAGAATCCTTACTCAAACTAGATGATAGAGATGACCCTTAGATATCATCTTTCTAGCCTTAAGGTAAGAAATAATTGACACATAGGCGCTAGGCTACTACCCTTCCACTCTAAGATTGGTTCATCTAGAAACTGAAAACGAACAATCCTAATTCTACAATCGACTAAGGCATAACATGAGTGTAACCAATTCATGCGTAGAATGACATCGAATTCTACCATTTCTAACTCTACTAGATTTGCTGAGGTGACTTTCTGAGAGACTATGACAGGGCAATTTCTGTATACCCGTCTAGCTATAACTGGGTCACCGACTGGAGTAGAGATTGAAAAGGGTTATGAGAGATTTTCTTGACTGACACTGAATTGGACTGTTGTATAAGGAGTTACAAAAGAAAGAGCAACCCCTGCATCTAACAATGCATAAATATCAAGTTCAAAGACTCGTAACGTACCAGTGACTACATCAGGAGTACCTTCCTGATCCTGGCGAGCCTAAAGAACAAAAAGTTTGTTCATGCGTTGACCGTCACCTATACCATATGATTTACCCTGCTGAGTTGGGCGACTTGCTGGTGCTGCTAAATCTGTAGAATTAGCTCCAGTCTTTCAACCTGTGACCAGACTGACCACATCCAATACATCCTTCTTGTCCTTCAAGACACAAGCCCGGATGGTTCTTACAACACTTAGGGCAAGTAGGGTAAGTGTTGGTGCCTGAAATACTTCCTGAGACTTAGAGCCTGGTGCTCTGCCCTTCTAGTCATACCTATTCTTTGAGGATAGATCACTAGATGATGAACGGACTGGAGTTGGAAACTTCTGCTGACCCTCCGAGCGATTTCCACCACCCGATTTCTGCTGAGAATACTCATAGTTCCCAGTCATAGCCTTCTTATTTTCCTTAGCATGTTCCCTAAGCTTATCACCCTCAACCTGGTGAGCACGAGTCATAAGCCTAGAGATGTTCATATCTCCCAGCAACATAGCATTTCTTCACTCTGTCTTAACCAAATCGGATACTCCATACAGGAACTTATTCATCTAAGCCCTGGAGTCAGCAACTATGTGAGGAGCATACCTAGAGAGTTGGTTAAACTTCAGCCCATACTCATGGTTGTCATGTTTCCCTGCCTCAAGTTCATGAATTCTTGGGCATTTGCTTCTCTCAACTCTATTGCGAAACACCTGTCGAGAAAAGTTTCACTAAAGCACTCCCAAGTAATAGGAGTTGCGTTTACGCCCCTATTCTCCTTCCACTGAGTGTACCAGATATGAGCAACGTATTTAAGCTGGTATGATGCAAACTCAACCCGATAATTCCCAATAACCTATATCACCTCAAAGATCTTCTTGATTTCGTCCAAGAAATTTTGAGGATCTTCATTAGTCTATGATCCTAAGAACTCAGGCAGATTCATCCTAACAAAGTCATGGACGCTTGCTGCTACTGATCCACTATTTTCATTCATAGGATCATGAACCCAATTGTTCTAGTGGGTCATATTCTGAGCCAACATCTATATGGAATTCTTGAACTCAGCATTGTAGACTTCCTGAGCTGCTTTTGCATTCCTGGCATTCCCATTCCTAGCATTAGCTCTACGAGGAGGCATGATCTGAAACGTAGAAAGTCAAGTTAGAATGGACTAATATCATTCCTTATGCATGATAAAGTAATAAGGAAGTGAAGTTTTTCCAATAACACTTTATAGCCTCCCTAACATTAGATGTGGTGCACTTCACACCCATGAAAAAGATTGTACTTAGTGCGGCTTTTTCAGACATCTTAAATCTCTTGAACCTAGTGCTCTGATACCATGTTTGTCACGCCCCGAGCTACCCCCGATATGCACACACGGAACCTAAGACCACAAGTGATCCCAAGCTAACTCTGCTGGCATGATCATGAGCATACTAAAGATAGTAAACTGTTGCGGAATAACCATATTCTATAACTGAGATATTTGAAAACAATGAGCTTAATAAAAAAAGAAATATTAACTAAATACTAAGTTGAATATAATTATGTCTAAAAATAGCCTCTAAACTAGACTAGAAATACTGGGACAAGCCCCAGCTAAATCTAGCAAAAACTAAACTAAATGACTAAAGACTGAAATGAAACTCATGACTGTTGTCCTCGGAGAATGAGGACTTACCACTGAATCTTCTGAACTGGAGATAGGGAAATCGATCTATGCGTGATCTGGATGCTGAGAACCTGAACCCACATCACGAGAAAATGTAGCGCACGTATGCGTCAGTACTTAAAAGGTACTGAGCATGTAGGATAAGCTGAAATAAAACCTAACTAAACAAGCACAAAAACCAGTATAATAATCTGAACGTGATGTGCTGATTTTTGAGCTAACTGGATGCAATGACCAATTTACAACATGCTGAAACTGAATACTGCATATACTGATAAATGGTCAATGCATAGAGTCTGACTGAACTGTGGGAGCTACTAATAACTGATAATAAAACCACATGAGCTAAATGTGGAGTCTGATGTATACGCCCATCGAGAGGACCCAATATACCCTTCCAAAGGTATAAAGGCATGCTGGCGTGATCACTAAACTGATTGCCAGAGGGGACTTAAAACCTACTAGGCTAGTTGTTCTGGGACTATTGGGTACGTTAAACCCTAGCCCAACTCGGTATTATGCTACTCCCAATGAATTATGTAAATTAACTGATTATATCTAAATTTCTGTAAATACTGGATAGCTCGAAACTGAACATGCAAACTCAGAATGCAATTAATCTGGTAATTATGCATTTATAATTGAGGCATGTATATCTGAAGTGTCTAAAATATATGACCTAGCATGTGTAATTCAAGAACTAAAGAAATACAAAGCTAGGGTTCTTAAATTTTTGCGATAATCTGAGTAATAACATGATAATCTGATTTGGAACATATATTTAATAAGTTCATGAAGTTATATCAAAGTTCTAGAAACCCTATGTTTAATCATGATAAGAGATAAGGACCCAATGGGTGAAAGGAACCCACTAGTGAAATCTCACATAACTGGTGATAAAATCCACAGAAAAATACTTAAGTTTTGCAGCTGGAACATCTGGAGCTTGTGGCGTTCTTGAACTAGGGCTCTTGAGCTTTTTTTCTCCTCTCTTGCTTCTAATTTTCTATGTTTTGATTTAATGTTTTGAGTTGGATATGTTTTGATCATGTTTCTAGGCTTAAACTAACTAAATCTGATGATTTAGGGACAAAACGACATAACTTAGGTTTTAAACAAAGTGGAAAAGGACAAAAATACCCCTGGGAAGTTTGCTGTCGGGCCTCACGGCGGCCAGGATTGACGGTTTGTTGTGCGTCCGACGCCCCGTCGTTGGGTCCGTCATTAGGGCCAGTTCGACAGGTCTTTACTAAAATGGACATAACTTTTTACTCGGAGGTATGATTTTAGCAAGGTCGGTTGCAACGAAAAGATAATTAAATTATCTATGTGTTGGTAGGTCATGGGAGACCTAATTCATTATGTGCTAAGAGTTATGATCATTTTAAGTTGACCCAACTGCATTTCCCTTTAAGTGGCTGCAAAGTTTCCACCTACGGACCGTAAGTCCAACTATGAACCATGTTGGTCATCCATAGCTCTTGTTTGAGAGTGGTTGGAGGGAGTCTTGATCGACGATCACGGACTACAGACCGTCGTTTTACCTACGAACCGTAAATCCGTCTGTCGTTCAAGACTTAACCAATTTTTCTAGGCTGAAATTTTTGGGAGTTTCTGATCCCATCGACGGTTGTGCAGGACGGACCGCGGTTCAGGATACGGTCTGTCAATGCCATTGTTTGTAGCACCTACAGATTCTTCTGAAAAATTAATTTTTCATCTTTGTTGGCTACGGGGTGTTACAAATATACATTTAACTAAATGGAAGTTGAAAAGATAAAAAAAAATATGTTCATTTTTCATAATTGTTTATATTTAATTAGTATATAAAATTAAATAAAAATGAGTATTTGTAACAAAAAACAAATTTCTTCTCTTTGACTCTTCTTCTTCTTCTTAAAATGATGATGAATACATGGTATTGGATTGTGTTTCTGAGATGTCCATAACATTACAAGGTCTTTCGATCTTTCGACCAAAAAGAGAAAGAGAAAGTATATCATGATGCTTGTGAAGATATAATGTAAATAAAAAGATCATGTAACAAACCTTTGTCTTGAAAATGTATGACTTTTCTAAAGAATGTTTATTCCTCCTACAAGGAGATGTTATTGAGAGAGAAAATTTATAAACATGGGTTGTGGTACAATGGTGGGAGTGCCTCACCCTTAATAAGAGCTCTCGGATTGAACCCCGGTATAGATATCGGGTGAAAAACCAAAGATAAATAGATATATATATATATATATATATATATATATATATATATATATATATATATATATATATATATAGAGAGAGAGAGAGAGAGAGAGAGAGAGAGAGAGAGAGAGAATTTGTTCTGGTTAAGAAAATTTATAGAAAGAGTAATTAGTATTTTAAAGGGTAAGAATTATTATTTGGAAAGATAATTAAACAAACGATTCTCTTCAAAATGAAAGAATTTTTGAAAGAATGTATATAATAGAAAATAAATACTTTGTTGGGTACCTTTTAATAAATAATTACTGATTTTAGCAATACTTTTTATTTATTACCATTTATAGCAATACTATATTAAACCTACAATATATATTAAAAGTGAATTATGTATGCAATATATGTATTATAGCTGATTATTAAAAATATATTATGTTTGTTTGGTAAGAAATTGACACGTTGTATTATAAGTGTATTAAAATGTGGTACAAGTATATTATCCATCAAAAAAATTTGTATTCTATGTAAATAATAAATTATTTTTTGTAATAAGTATTAAGATTGTATCACAAATGTATTAAAAGTGATAAGTGAAAAAAATATTATTGCTATAAATGGTAAATGTTTTTTTAATATAATATAATTATGTGTGTTTCCCATATAAAAAAAATCTTTTTTACCAAGAAGACACAGTGATAGACAAAATTCATTTAGTTGGAGACATTTATATGAAGGGTGATTACTATTTCAAAGGATAAAGAGAATTATTTGAACATTCATTTATGATTTCGTATCAACTTAGGAGAAGGATAAACAAAAGCTTGTCTTGTGATTAGAAAGGAGAGGAAATTAAATATTATTTCGTTTAACCTCATTATTCTGCTTATTTGTTTCGTCTTTTATTTTGTCTTGATTTTATCCTCTCTTTTTTTGTATTATCAATTTATGTTTTGATGATATTCTAAATAATTAAAATAAGATGATCATATTAGTTCCTTTCATTATCGATGGTATTAAAATCTAATACTTCCACCCTTTAATCTCATAATTAGTGTTATTTATATAATTATTTTTAAACTACTTCTTCGCCTTTCTTTTATTCGTTCATTTTTTAAAATTAGGTGTTATAAATTTATAAGAAATACATATATATTTTTATATCATTTACTATTACATATTTCAACCTTTTAGATCTCTTTTCTAAAAAAAGTTACTGCCTCAAATTTTTTAAAATTTGTAGTATTTTTTTAATTTAAAAAGACTGAAAACTTTAAGTTAATTCCTATCATCATCAACAGTATTAATTTTAAACATAAAACAACAGCCCTAATTTAATTGTTACTCTATATTTCTTTTTTCTTTTATCCGGAAAAAGCTTCATTGCGCATAATTTTGAATCTATTACTCTAATAATTTTACTACCATTTTCCAATGATCTTTATTATTTTAATATAATATTGAATATTTATTCTTAAAACTCCGATAGTACAAATTAAGGTAGAGTAGAATATAATAAATCATGAATCTTCTACTAAATAAGAAGATATAACAAAATCGAAACGATGAAGTTAAAAGAAAAAAATGAAACACAATAAAATTTGTATTGACAAAAATAATAATTAAGAATGGAATAGTATCACCACAATTGTATATATTATTTCAAAATATTAGTATTACAATTTCTATGATTCCTCTCAGAGGCGTAGCCAGAATTTGATGTTTGTGGGTTCTAAATTTTAGTCTAATATAACAATTCTTAAATTATATATATATATATATATATATATATATATATATATATATATATATTTATATATAGACAAGTTGTTATGTTTTGAAAACATAGATGATGCATCAATTGGTACACTATCAAATATTTCATTTATTAATATGAAGATTTGAGTTATTTATGTCAAAGTTCTAAAATATCATTTGGTAAAAAGGTAGATAAGTATTATATTTGAGTAAAATTTTGAACATTTTTTTCTATAATCTCAAATATTATTTTAATTAAAATTATTAAATGCACCATTAATACTTTTGAACCTAAAGGGAAGGTTTTACTTGCTTCACCATCGCGCCACTCTTGCTTGAAAGTTGAATCTCCAAGAGGCAAACAATAACTTAATAAATATAATAAATTGTTAATACATAGAACAACCCTAAAAACAAAGATTAAAAATAAGATATTTGAATAGATTTATATATAATGTAAAGACAAATAAAAAGAAAACGAAAAGGAAGAATTGAGAAGGAACTCAGGAGTACATAGTACTTACCGGGGCAAAGGTTTGAATTTTGTCAACAATTTGTAGCGATAAAGTCGGTAGTGAAAAATAGAGCCCTAACTTTCAAAAACAAATGAATTTAACCTTTTATTGAATGTTTCAGAAGAAATCTACAGTGAGATGTTGTTTTCGAGTATAACACTAAATTTTTTGTTACTTAAAATTATCTATCTTGAAATTAATAGTCCAATGTTGTTTTGGAATATGACACTACTTTTTTACTATTTTAATTATCAATTTTCCGTTTTATTGTTTGAAAAAAAACGGAAAATCTATATATTAATTATCAATTTTTTATTTTATAGTTTGAAAAAAAACTAGAAAATCTATATAGGAAAAATTGTATTAAAGGAAGGTAAAAGGCAGACACAAAGCACATTTTTGAATTGAAAATGAAAAAATCTGGAGAAGTTCAATTTAAAAAATTAAATAGTTGCCAGGGGGATCAAAACCCCGTCCAAATAAATTTGTGTTGCTCGTGCGCGAGCTTGTCATTTACCACTACACCACTCGCCTTTGTTTTGTATGGGTTCACACACGTCATTTAGATATATTTGTACATGATTTTTAGTACGTATATAGAAGGTCTACTTAAAATTTAGTGGGTTTGTCTGAATCCCATTAAACACTATAGCTCCGCCCCTGATTCATCTGAATTCGTCTTTTCATATATAATTCAATGGTTCTTGAACTTGATCTTGAATAATTTGTCTTAAACTTGATCTTGGATTTAAAAGCTTTAAAGATTGTTCTTGAATCTTCTATGAACTAGAACTTAAACTTTATCTTATCTTGACTTATAGTATAATTCAAGGGCTTCGAGCTTGTTCTTGTATTTGATGGTCTTAATCGTTGTTGAGATTTAATACTTCAATTTTTAAACTTGTAGATTATAGAGAATTTTATGGGGTTCGTACCACGGACTTTCTCTAGTTTCTTGTTTAAAATTTTCGATCCCTTTTCTAAATTATGAGGACCTCTATTTATGTTTTGGAATAGAGAAGTTATGACATGAATATGATTCCCTTCGACCAATAAGATTTGTTGGGTTTTAAAAGTTGTAAATGGAAAATGAAGAGTTACGACTTTTGTGAAGAGTTGCGACTATTATGAAGAGTTGCGACTTTTATGAATGGTTGCGACTTTTATGAAAAGTTTCCACTTTAATGAAAGGTTGTGACTTTTAAGAAAAGTTGCGTCTTTCATGAAAAGTTATGACTTTTAGGAAAGGTAGTGATCGTTCTTAAAGATTGTGACTTTTCCAAAGGTTTGTGCCGTTTTGGTAAGGGACAATAAGAACTTTTTCACACTACCTTTTGATTTCTATAATTTTAGTTGGACCAATTTCTCGACTTCTTCTACTATTACTAAATCTAGTATTCTAAGTGTACTCTACTGTTGTTGAGTGATCGCTGACACCAGCATTTTGGGTATCAATACACTGGTGATTGAGATCATTCTATCCTGGGAGGACATATTCCAAATCAGACCTCTAATACTAGAGGGGAATAATTATCTTAAGGGGACATTGTGCATTCAGTAGGCTTGATCTTCTTTTTGTTTTTACAGATTCTTGTATGTGTTACAGATTTTAAATTTATGAATTAATTTATGTTCTTTTGTATTTCACTGGTTCATTAAACATTGATAACTTCGTGTTTCTGAAAATTTTATTGAAATCAGTAAGATTCTTTAAACACAAATTGACAACAATTCTTCTGTGAAAAAAATCGTATATTTTTTTCTAATTTATTTCTTATTCTAGTTTCTCTACTAGATTTAATTTTCTAGTTGTGAAAATGTTCTTAAATTTTGTTGTGTCTTAACAAGTTCTTCAAAGTTTTATTCTAAATATCTGATAAATACAATATGAACAACAATCTTTAGGAAATTATTATACTGTTGGTATTTCTTGTATTCTCCTGATTTAGAGAAATAAATCATGGAAATAGAAGATAAAATACATCAATTCTCCAGAATTCGGTGCTTTGTTAGCTAGGCCGAAGTGAGAATGTACAGAAAAAAATTGGTGGAATTCCAGTTAAAGATTAAACCAGGTAACCTTCTTATTATTTGTCTAATGAGAAAAATAGTTTCTAAAGGTTAACAATTTTGATATTTATTACGTGTGTATTTGGAAAAAGTTCTGCAAATCATATAATTTTTAAATTAATTTTTCTTAGCAATAGTGTTGTCTTTTAATTTTACTACTTTGCATAATTCATATTTTTGTTTGATAAAATAGTATGTCAAAAACGTTATAGTTGGAAGACTATTTGTAAAGAATAAAATTTCTATGTGATAATCTAAGAATATATTTTATTTTGTTTGGAGAAATAAAAAATATTATTTTTGTACTCCTTGTGAATTCGAGTATGGCGGATTGTTGTGGACTAAAAAACTTTAATAGATCCTACTCTGAATAAATTAGACTATGCAATTAATTTGAAGAATATAAAAATTTCATCTACTAAGTTTGTGTTGTACTTTTGATTTTCTATAATGTTCACTGTTATATAGAAACAACCTAAATACTAAGTGGTATATCTATTTGTGATAGAGGGAAAATATGAGTAACTTAGAGTTTGTGATTTTGTGCCTCTATGGAATGAACTTTGACATTGTGTAAACATTGTCAAAGAGAATTGAATCACTATAATTCTTTCGTTAAATAATGTTTTCAAAAGAAGTTTCATATTAAAATATGTGGAAAAACTATTTTCAAATACTTGAAAAATATTTTTGAGATTATATTTGAAATGTAAGGGTTCTTTGTGTATGATAAAGTTAAAATTGAACTTGGTGTCTAATTTAAATTTGGATCACAAGATAGAAATTCTATGATACTTATGTATGATATTAGACCCATAAAATTATTAGAGTATATTTGATATTTTGGTTGTTGAGTTTATCGTTTACTAGTATACAATATGACTAGCATAAAAACTATCAAATTAAATGTATACTTGTTGTGTTCTTTTACAAAAAATGTCATTTGAAGTGATGTTATTTTTCTGAAAACATATGTCAACTAAATATAACTATTTGTATAGGCATGAATATTGGTGAATAGTCATTTATAATGTTTTGTAGAAGAAACATTTGGATTATATTTCCTTTATTGGACCCGATAAAATTTTATTTATTAGTAGTTATATAACAATTAAATTAAAAGTTATAGAAATATCCTCCTGAAAGAAACATTTGACAAGGTGATGACTCTAAACAATGTTTGAATCACATAAAATTGTAAGAAATAGGAACAAAATATTAGTGAGAAAAAAATTACCTCGCGAAGAGTTTTTCGAACTCAATATTTTTATTTGTTCTTACTTACTTAAGTCAATGTTTTTGACATGAGCACTTGGAGCATGTTAATTAAAAAAAACATGTAAGGAAAACTAATCAACTTAGAAGTTTTATCTAAATTTGAGTGAAATAAATAAAAATGTCAAGTTTGTTTGGAATCTAAATATGCTGAGCATTCTTATAAATCTTTAAGGAATTCTAATCCTTTAGAATTGATTTACACTGACTTTTGTGATGTGAAGTCAATATCATCTCGTGATGGAAAAAAAGTATCTTGTTACTTTTATTGACAATTGCATTAGAAACGACTATCACTATTTGCTAAATGGTAAGGATGAAGCAATAGAAGCATCTAGACAATGTAATATTGAAGTTAAAATCAGTTGGGAAAAAGATATGAAGTTACAAGGATGGAGAGTATAAATCTCGTTTTGCAAAATGTGTTTAAAAAGTGGAATTATACATCAATGTATTGCCCTCTTCACCTCAATCTAATGAAAAACTGAACGTTGAAAGAAATGATGGATGCATTATTTATAAGTTTGGGGTTACCACAAAACTTTTGTGGAGGAACTATCCTTACTACAAAAGGGAACAACAAAAATTTGTCTTTTCATAATGGAATCAATTTTATTTGTTTAGGACGTAATCTATTCCATACGAGAAATGAAAAGGAAGGAAATCCAACTTGAAATATTTCAAAGTATGGGGTGTCTATACGAAGTTCAAGCTCATATTCCTAAAATGATTAAAATAGGGCCTAAGACTGTGGACTGTAAACTTTGACTTGAATAGTCTAGTGGAAGGTCTAAAATACCTTGGGAAGAATAAGAGGAGAATGTACTTAATAAAGAGATTCAGAGGAGTAGTAAATGTCGAATGATATCTACTTCCTTCAAATATGATTTTGTAACATTTCTTGTGTCTTCTGTAGACTCATTCTTTTGGACCAATGGTTTCAATAGTAAGATTGTTTCAATCTCGAGCAATCCTATTTGAAGTTTATTGATCTTCCTCCCAGAAATAAACATTTGGGTTCAAAGTGAATCTTCAAAAGGAAAAAGAAAGTTGATGAAACTATTTACAAGTATAAAACAAGACTTTTTGTCAAAGGTTTTTGACAAAAAGAAGCTCTTGATCTTTTTGATACATACTCAACAGTAACTAGAATTACATTATTTGGATGTTCAATTGTGCTTTGTTTGGTATATGAGCTCCAAATTCATCAAATGAATGTGAAAACAACTCTCTTAAATGGAGAGTTGAGGAAGAAATTTATATGGACAACCTGAGGGTTTGGTTGTTCCTGATAAATAAAAGAATGTGTAAACTTGTTAAGTCATATTAAGGACTAAAACAAGCACTCAAAGAATGACATAAGAAATATGACCAAACCATGTTGCCAAATGGATTTAAGAATGATGGAAGTGATAAATGTGTTCATATTAAAATCACAAGGTAATTATTTGTTTGTATATTGGTAATATGTTGATCATCAATAGATAGAGTACTGACGTAAATTCTACTAAATGTATGCTAGAATGCAAGTTTGGAATGAAACATTTTGGAGTTGTTGATGCGATCTTAGGTATATGAATTATTAAAACTCCATAATGTTTAGCATTTTCACTGTCTCCTTGCATTGAAAAGGCACTTGACAATTGCTGATGCAATCTTAGGTATAAGAATTCTTAGAACTCCATAATGTTTAGCATTTTCACGGTCTCAATGCATTGTAAAGGTATTTGACAAGTTCAAGTATTTGGATGTCAATATTGTCAAATATCCAATAAATATGAGCTTTTCATTTCAAAAGAGTGAAAGCGCAAGTGATTCACAATCGGATTGTGCTAGAGTATTGGAAAGTATGATGCATATCGTGAAGTCTGCGCGATCAGATATAGCATTTTCTATTCATAAACTGAGTCTGTTCAGAAGTGATCCAAATAAAACTCATTAGCTGACAATAAATAGAGTTTTGGAGTATTTAAAAAATATTTAAAACTATGTTTTGTATTATAACAATATCCAGCAGTATTGAAAGTATATACTAATAAAAGTTTTATCACCGGACAAATGAAGTAAAATCCACGAGTGGATATATAAATACTCTTGGCAGAGGAGCAGTTTCTTGGAAATATTTCAATGAGACATGTATCGCTAGCTCTACAATGATCTTTGAGCTAGGTGCTCAAGATAAGGTCGGTGAATAAGTCGAAGACTTCGAAATTTCTTGATAGATATTTTTTTGGCCCTAAATATTGGAATTAGTATGCATACACTTCGATAGTAAAGATGTAATAGGTAGGGCATGGAGTATGATGCATAACGAAAAGTCTCGTCATATAGAACATAGACATGATACTGTTAGAAAACTACTCTCTAGTGGAATTATCAAAATTGATTGTATAAAGTCAAAGAACAATGTATTGGATCCCCTTACAAAAAGGCCTAACTAGAGAGAAACTTTAAATATCATATAAGGGAATTAGTTTACATCATAGGACAAGTCATAATAACTGTAACTATATCTACAAGATTGGAGATCCCAAGAGCTAGATTTAAGGACAAAAACAAAGTTGTGAATAACGGTTTGGCATTGTTAACCAACTCAATCCAATCTCATGATGAAGACAATGCTCGGGAAAAAAGATACAACATTAAGGCTTTGTTAATGAGTTAATAAAGCTTAATGATTTTAATGATTTGCAAAGTTTGGCAGAGTTGACCAAATAGTGTATCTACGTGATAAGCCATTTCGAAGAAGATGATTGTCAAAAGCCCATATATATATACACACATAAAATCAAGAGGTGTTCATGTATAAAACAAACACTACCGTAAGAACCATAAATAGTAAAGGGTTAATTGTATGACATATGGTTGTCTAGGTATACACCAAAACTTAAAAGTTTAAAGATATCACATCTATCGATTGATCGAGTATATATGACATATGTTCACTAAGAAAAGTCCATGGGGAGACCTACTTATCCAAATGCAATTAATTATTGCTTGTAAAGTACACATACTTGTCCGTTTCTTTTTGTTCGAGTCATTCCCCATTCATGAGGGGAATGTTGGGTTTTAAAAGGTGTGAATGGAAAATGAAGAGTTACGACTTTTATAAAGAGTTGCGTCTTTTATGAAAAGTTGTGACTTTTATGAATGGTTGCGCCTTTTATGACAGGCTGCTACATTTATGAAAGGTTGCGACTTTTATGAAAATTTTTGACTTTTATGAAACATTGTAATCTTTCCTAATGATGGTGACTTTTTCGAATGTTTGTGTCGTTTCGGTAAGGCACGACAAGAATATTTTCACACTACCCTTTGTTTTCTATAAATTGAGGGATTTCCTCTCATTTTAGTTGAACCAATTTTTTGACTTCTTCTACTACTATAAATCTAGTATTCTTTAATTTTTGTTGAGTGGCTATCTAACACCGGCATTTTGGCTATCAATACACTGGTGATTAAGATATTCTATCCTAGGAGGACATATTCTAAATCAAACCTCGAATACTAGAAGGGAATAATTTATTTAAGGGGACACTGTGCATTAGTGTCCTTGATCTTCTTTTTGTTTTTCCAGATTTTGGTATGTGTTACATATTTTAGATTTGTGAATTAATCTTTGTTCTTCTTTACTTCACTGGTTCATTAAACTTTGGCAACTTCGTGTTTCTTCAAAGTTTGTTGGAATCAGTTAGATTCTTTAAACATAGATTGAAAATAATTCTTCTGTAAAACAAATTCGTATATTTTTTTCTAATTTGTTTTTTATTCTACTTTCTCTACTAGTTTTAATTTTCTAGTTGTGAAAATGTTCTTAAACTTTGTTGTGTCTTAACAAGTTCTTCAAAGTTTTATTCTAAGTATCTTAGGAATAGAAGATTTAGGTAACATGTCTTATGGGCTTTATTGAGTGCGCTTTAATTAAATCCATTTAATTTTATTTAAATAATGAACTTAACTATATTAATTCATGATGTTTATTTGAACTAATATATTGATGAATATATTATAATCTGAATCATTTTATAAATTTATGTTTAATAAATTTTAAATTACTACTAATTTTCCCCTACTTCATTTCTTGTCGAGATATCTTATCTTTTAAAGACTAGACTTGAAGAATTTGAATACATGAACTTGCAGACTATCCAACTTGAAGACTTGAAGAATTTAAAGACTTCAACTTCCATACTTGGATATTTTGAAGACTTCATCTTGAAAACAATTTATATATAGGGGCTTGCCTCTATTGAGTCACCATCATTTGGTGCAAGTTTGAAGTTTGATAATAGATTATTCTTAGCTTTAATTTTCATGTGACAAATCAAGGGGGAACATATATTTTTTTGACACTCATGCAACTGACGTACCTCACTGAAAAAGGATAAAGTCACAACGTAGTTCTGAAAGAGTGCCTTTTTTATTTGGTATGTTGTACACATTTTATACTTATGGGGCCAGGAGTGACATGTAATTTAGGCTCATACATTAAATAGCATTTTTTTACTTGACGATTTACTCAAAATTTGAAGAGCTTTATGGTATATAATTTAGGCTCGAGTTCAAGGAGTATTTAAACTTGAAGATCTAAGTCAAATTTCAAGAGCTTCGTGACAAAAATTTTAAACTAGTATTGCAAAAAGTATTTCAGCATGAAGATTTAATTCAAATCTTAAAACCTATTCAACTTAGAAATTTAGCTCGAATTTGAAGAGTCTTGTGATATACAGTTTAGTCTTGCCATCTAGGAGCATTTAAATTGTAATATTTATCTTGAAGTAAACACTAGTTCTTTATGATATGAAGGCTTAACTCGAATTTGAAAAGTTTCCCCAACTTAGAGATATAGCTCAAAGTTTGAAAAACTTTCTGCATGTAGTTTCAGCTTCATAATCAACCGCGGATATAATGTATGTACGTTCAACCCTTCAAGGATGGTCAATTGAATATCCATTACTTAAAACTTATATTGTATATAAGTCAAATATTATGTCTTGAACATCTTTAGCAGAATATCTACTGTTTCCAACTTTAAGAATTGACAAGTAATTTAGGATAACTATTTATACTATATATACACGTCCATGTTATTAAAAATAGTTGTCCTACATTACTTATCAATTTATAAAATCAAGAAAATTTTATTTATTTATTTCATTTTATCCTTATAACTATTTATTTTTAAAAGTATAAATAAGTTTGTAAAGTTGCAATGATTTTTAGTAAAAGATAAATTAGTAATATTACATTCATTGTTTATGATTTTTTAAGAGGGTTCAAAAGTAAAGTGAAAAAAGGTAATTAAGGGTGACAACAAAGTTTCAAGATTTTTTTAAAAGGATTAACATGTCTTAATCATTAAGTAGATATGGCAATTTTAAAATTAGTTTTAATAACATTAATTTTAAAATCCTTATGTTTTATTATTTACAGAAATATCATATGTTCGCCCTCCCTTCCCCAACCCGCCCTTTTATCTCCGCCACTTCAGTCCTTTTGATGTTGTTGTTATCATCACCAATACCTTTTCCTCCGCTCTGGCCACATCCTTCTCCTCCATCACAATCACCACCATGTAATGATCTATCTCAATGGTATGAGTAGGTTAATGCTAAATAGATTAGGTTAGAAAACTTTTTGAGTAGTTACTTAAAAAATTTTAGCTAGGCCAATTTCAAACGAAATTTAGGCTAGGTCACATTTAAGGCCAACAGGGGAATAGGTGGGGTGTAATGTGTAACATCTCACGACTAGAAAGAATTAGAGAGGAGTTAAAAATATCAGGAAATACTTATCTTGGAATGTAAAAAGAAATCTAGAAATTTTAGGTAAGTTAAAAAGTGAGTTTGTGGTCAACTTTAAATGGTCATAACTCCTAGCTAAATATGAGTTACGTGTATTTCAAGATGTGGTTGGATAGCTCTTCGAACCATCTTTCTAACTCAGCCGAGTTTGCGTGATTCCAAAATGGTATGAGTAAGTTATGTTCTATGGAAGTTGGGTGACTTTCGGATTCAAATAATAGCGCATAATGGCAGGGGCACCAATCCGCAGGCTACTCTGTTGATGCTTGGCCGCTAAGTGCTTTAATATGCGCGTTGGATATTGCACAGAAGTGCGATTGCGACTAATCGGGAGCTTGCGTATGTAAACGAAAGAGTAGAAATCTCCCTTGATAACTGAATGCAAGCGAGGCTGGACCTAGATTCGCGTATGTAAGTGAAAACGAAAAGAAAGGAGTTCCCCTTGCCCAAGAATTTCGGGTAGAGGAAAATGGGGACCCTGCGATGGGGCTTCAGGTAGGGCATCGAGAACCTTTTTTTCTAATAAGAAATGAGGTCTCAAGTAATTCACCATCATTCGGTTAGGATCAATCTAAACCAACCCATCATATTATGTATACGATTCAACATGCCAACTATTAAACAACTTATTAGAAATACAAGACAGCCAATCAGAAATGTCACGAAATCCCCCGCTCTTCGGGGGTGCCCTCAGCGTCGAGGAACATGTACTAGGGTGTATGTGCGACTCGTTTAGATCATGAGCTGGCACAAAAAGCAAGAAAACTACTTTAACAGTATCAATGATCAGTACCGGTGAATGGGATAGGATGGAAAAAGGAACTCCATCCATTATAAAAAAAAAACTCTACCATATCCCTCTATTGTGTATGAAGTTTATGGTTTCCGTTGGTGTAAATCCAATCACCTGAATTTAAGATGATAAGAAATTCTCCATTGGTAACAAATGGTTATCCATTAAGCGGAGGAAATCTTATTTAAAAAGCATAAAACATAAAGATTAGGTAGGCTCCCAATCTGGCAAGAACGGACTAAGAGGGTCAGCTACCCAGCAAACTTTCATAATTAAATACCGTTACTAAGAAAATGTCCAATTCCAGGACTTAAAAGGGTATTTTATTCTTTTCACTACTCTATTAATTTAATCCATTTAGCGGAGTTTAATATGGGTCAAATCAGAACTTAGTCTGTTTTAAAAGTTGAGAATTTTCACGCTAGGTCTAAGGAGAACGGAGAAGAGAAAAGGAGAAGAAAAGGGAAAGATTTACCAAGATTGGTCTAGGTTGATCATGTTTTCAGCAAGGACTTGCTTGGATCAGCTATGTGAGTATATCTTAACATTGGGTTCGTTCATGCACGTGTCAAGCATAGTGTGATTTTATCCAAAAAAATATTGGATTTTAATATTCTTGAATGTTGTTCATGAATTTCTTTCGTTCTTGGACATGAGATGATATTTAGGAGTTTTCTTGATGATTTAGGTGTTGTTCTTAAATTCATTGGGTTAGATCATTGTAATTGAAAGTGAGAGAAGGAATCGAGTTAAATGATTTGGGATCAAAAAATGATTTGAAAATTTCGTCAAGATATCCAGGGAGGACCAGACGCGGTATGCCGCATTTGCGCCAGAGCGCCTGGGTTGCGCACCTGCAGTGCGCCAGAATGTTGTCTATGAACTTGAGGCCTTGTGCGGCGCGCCCCAAACACACCTGAATCGGTGTGTTTCACCCAGTTTTGGTAATTCAGTCTATTAAGCCTTTCTAAAGTGTCTTAACACTTTCTAATTAATGATTCTAACTAGTGTTTTAAAAGGCGGGGACGTGAGGCGAGAAATTTTATACAGTATAGGGTGAGGCGTAAGTCTCATTGATTTAAGAGGCGTAGTATTATGTATATTCAGTTTATAGTTTTATTTATAATAAAATAATCAAAAGTAAATCTTTCAATAGTTTATGATTTTAATTTAAGATAAGTATTAATAATCAATATATAAGAAAAAAATATTATGATTTGAGAAATATCATTACTGCAATAGGTAAAATATGATTTAAAGCAAAAAAAAAGTTTTGAAAAATAAATTAAAAACCCTGATGTATGTTTTTACACCCAGGACTTAAAGTTTTTATTCTCGGGATTGCGCCTCAAACTTTAGGACTTACTCCTTATGGATCTACGTCTTTCATTTATGCCCTGGAGCGTTTTTAATACGCCCTGTGCCAAGACACCCCCTAGGACTCGCCCCAAAAACGTTTTCTAACACACTAATTCTAACTACTATAAATGACTTCTAAACATATAGAAATCATGAAGAAACATGAATTTCAACCTTGAATCCATAACTTCAAATTCAAGGATAGTTAAGAGTGGGTCTACAAAATTCATAGAGTCTTTTCAATAAGCCTTTTGCATATGCTTTTAATATTGTTTTAAGACTTAAAGAGCAAAGATGAGTAGAAGAAGTTCATTTCAAGTTTAGTAAGTCTTTTACAAACGTTTTAACGTCGTTTTAAGACATAAGGTTGAATTCAGTTAAGAGTAAAATGAAGTATTTTCTTCAAATAAGTATATGGGGACTAAGTATTCCCAAAGAAGTATAAGCATGTTTTCCACATTTAAACAAGAAAGGAAACTGAGATTTCCAAAAGAGACATTAAGAGGAAATTATGAATTCCAAGAGAGATTTTTAAGCTAAGTTTGAGCAATTATCTCAAACCAAAGAATAAGTTGTTTTACAAGAATATGAGCTAAGTATATTCTGAAAGTACTATTTAGCACCAATATGGGGATGCGAGTTCATCCGCTCGAGGCCAGCAATGGTCTTCGAGTTCCAGTACCGCCTAGGGTGTAGGCTCGGGGCATGGCGTAATGTTTAGACTTGATTAATATTTTCTTGTAACATAGATATTATGAAATCCATAGGCCTTTACGAAATTGAATTTGGATAAGTAGAACCTTTGAAATTGATCTTGGAATAGACGGAATATGTCAAGATGTCAAAGGAAGAGGTTGTATTCTTAAAAGTGACCTTTCATGAATTTTTGAGTTTCTGAAATTTTGCATATCTCGCTATAGTGTGAGTGGAGTGTGCATATCACTATAGCGGGATAAGTTCTGTTATAGTGGCCAAAGTCGAGATTTTATGGAGAAATCTCCATATTTTTGCACTTTTATTATTATAATTGGGAGGGGTGATTTTGGGTGATTCAAACTCATTTTTCGTGAATTTCATCCATAAAAGTAAGATTTTTACTCCCAAACCAAATGGAAATGGGGCTTAATCCCCTGAAAATGGCAGGAAAAACCCCTTCTAGATATCGCAAAAGCAGCAAAGGGTTCACAAAAGTTAAGCCTCTCTTTTTTTTGTGAAGCTCGCTAAAGTGAATCTCCATTAACTTGTACAATGGTCGCTTAAGCGATGGGCCTCTGCAAAAGTTGGGCCTGCAACATCAGAAAACACAACCAACACTAAAAAAAATGAAAAGATCCTCGAGATTCATTTGGAACCTCGTACACACAAACCATATATGCAAATCAATTATCATCAACATTTCAAACTCAATGAAACTGTCAAAAGACTGATTGTAAAATCTGGTAACTCAAAATAGATAGGAATAAGCTAAGAAACTAAAAATAATCACTTTTGGAAAGAAAAGGAAATATTTGGAAATTTTTCTATGTTTAAGAAGTGAGTTTAACTCAATTTCAAACAGCCATAACTCCTAGCTCATGATGGTTTAGAAGTAGTTGTTCATATGGTTGGAAAGCCCTTGGACATATCTTTCCAACGCAGTCGAGTTTGCACACTTTTGATATCTTATAAGGAAGATATGTCTATCGGAAATGGGGCTATTGGATTGAGGAAGGTCCCAATTCGGGTTTAAGGAAGAGGAAATTGTCTTTTTACCCATTTATTTCCTATTTAAATTTAGGGATTTATTTGGGATAAAAAATAGGTTTTAGTTCAGATTAGAAAAGTTATTTATGCTTAGGGCTTGGAGAAGAGAAAAGACAAGAAGTAAAAGGGAGAAAGATCAAGGTTTCGCAAGACGCCAAGGAATTGCGAGTGGAATTCGTCCGGGGTGATTCCTATTAAGTTATGTGAGATTTTACCAACTTGTTTTATCCAGCTATTTTGAGTAGATTGAATGATGAAAAGTGAAGTTCATGAAGAATAATTGTTGAATTCTTGTCGGTTGAGTTGTTGCATGCCTAGAGTTTATTTGACTCATGCTTTCGGGTTGTTTTTTGAGTCGAATCTATTGGGTATTGAGGGTATTAGTTATCCTAAGTATTTTGGGAAAGAACCATGGAGGATTAGAGTCTTTAGAGATGAAAAAAGAGAATAAAAGTCGAAATGCCTATCCGTAGGGCCTTGGGATGTTGTGCCTCCCGCAGCCCCACCGAATAGTCTCTGTCCGTAGGGCCTTTGGGTGGCGCGCCAGGCACAGCGGCCAAACTTGGACTCTGATGTTTGGGTCATGGATCCCCACGCCTCTCAGAGCACCAAGGACGCCGGTTCACCCCATTCGTTCCCTATCTTTTCATTCTAGTTCCAAAGTGATGTACCCATAAGGTACATCTAAACATTATGAAATCATCCATAAATATGGGATCATGAATTTTGAATCGATAATCCAATTAAAGGAAAGTGAAGATCAAATTCAAACAAGTTAAGAGTTAAGTCCAAAGATTAATAAGTAAGTGAAAGCAAAGTTTCTTAAAGTATCAAGAGTTTTTGTTAAACGTTTAAACTTCGTTTTAAGACTCAAGTTTCAAGTTAAGTAAAGAGTAATAATTGAAGTTCTTCCTTCAAAGAAATATAAGGGAACTAATATTCCTTAATAGTTGATTTAAGACTCAAGTTTCAAGCTAAGTAAAGAGTAAAGAGTTGAGTTCATTTCTCAAAAGTTATAATGGAACTAAGTATTCCCTAGAAAGTTTATAAATGTTTTCACATTTAAGTTAAGAGGAAACTAAGATTTCCCAAAAAAAGTATTGAACAAGAAAAGGAAACATTGATTCCAAGAGAACTTTTAAAGCTAAGTGTTGAGCAATTATATCAACCCAAAGAAAGGAAGTTTATTTTAAAAGCATGAACTAAAGTATAATTTGATAGTGGTATTGAGCACCGATGGTAGGATGAGAATTAATATCAACTCAAGTCTCCATGTAAAGCATGAAGCCATCATGCGCGTTAACGGGTCATACTTTTTAGATGATCACGTAAGTTAAGCTATTGGATCCAGTAAGTTAAGTAAGGTCCTATATCGATGGCAAAGTATAGGATAGTCCTTGGCAGGGTGAGGTAAACCGTTGTATCATCACTTAGGTTAACACTGATGGTTGTCGGTTAGTAAATCTCCCACAAAAGTTATATTACTTTAAATGAGTAAAGTTAAGTTCGTTCTTGTTTTATTTTAATGAACTAACATTGTTTCAGTTGCTTTAAAGTTTTATATATATTTATATCGCATGAGTTTTACTGCCTTATATATATTGAATTGAGTATCCATGAGTTGAGAAGAGCCAAGGTAAGTGTTCCTCTTTACTCCTTTCAAGCTTAAGTTTTATAAGAATTCCAACTCGCATACTTGTTAATTCAATGTACTGATGCAAGTTGGCCTGCATCGTTTCATGATGCAGAAGCAGGTAACAAGGATCTGCATCATCCAGCGCCTCATTGATCTAGTAGAATAATCGAAGTCGGTGGTGAGCCTCCTTGCATTCTGGAGGACACATTTATATGTTTTTTAGTCTATTCATTTATAGAATGTTGTGGGGTTTGTCCCAACATTCATCTTAGTGTTATAGAGGCTTCATAGACAGATAGACACTCAGAAAGTTTAGTTTTTTTTGTCTCTCTATATTTTTAGATATTTTATTATGAGACTTAAGTGCATTCTGGCCAAGCTATTTCAATTCAAGTTACTTCTGAGATTGTCTTCTTATATTGAGTTAAGTCTTACGCTAAGTTAAGTAAGTCAGGCCAAGGGTTCGCTCAAGGTCAGCAATGGCCATTAGGTGTCAGCCACGTCCAGGGTGTACGCTCGTGGCATGAGACTAATCTGAGGTCACCTTGACCCAACATCCATAAAATCCACAAGAAACTAACTCAACGCCTAAAAGACTAAAACAAGGTCGCGGCCTCTAAAAAATGAACCATGGCCTCACCTAGGCCTATATCCCCTGAATTCAACGGAACTCACACAATTTCTATCCGAGGTTCTGAACCCCAAATATTGACTCGAGTCAACTCAAAGACTAAATTTTTGAAATTTCACTACTTAGGACCTCAAATCCCCAAAAACTCCGAATCTAAAATGACAACTCTCACAGCCTAATTCCACATTTTGGGATTGATTGAATCATTAAAATTCCATTCCGACAATCAAAACTTAAAAAGATTCTAAAACGCACTTTTAAAGCAACTTAGACTTTCAAGATGACCAACTTAAAAATTTCTCAACTTTTAATTGAAAGTTCAAACTCAATTTTCAAAACTTAGCATTAAAGACTCGGGGTCGATAGTGAAAGGGCCAAAATGGTAAATTCATGAAAACCTTTAAAAATGACTGACCGAGTCATTACAGTAAGGGTTCTCCTATTTAGGTTTAGAGTACGTACCTGCACAACCCGATAAATTAGAATGTGATTAAAAAAAAAAAACTTAACCAACTAAACAACTAAAAATCTAAGCCAAGATTCATAATTAAAATCATTGACAGAAAATTTGCGGAAATAATTCCCCTAGAATTTGAAAGTCATGTATCAAAACATCTAACATAGTCTAGAATATAGGGATGCAACCCCAAAGAAAAGGAATCTAAGTCTGAACAATGGACTAAACAAAGTAGATGAATCCATGATAGTCGGAAGAAGCAGTTCACTCATAGATTCTGGAAACGTCTGTATCACAACTATGATCATGCAACAGCCATCGGAATACACCTTGTACCCAACCAAAAAATTAAACAAGTGCAATATCACTACACAAAAACAAAAGTGTACTAGTAGGTTCAGTAGTCAACTCCAAATATATGAATATGCACATATAATTATAACTTAGTAAAACATGTATAACCCAAGTCAGTGGATATAAACAAGACCCAGTCATCAACCTGACTTAACAACTATATAAAACATTTACAACCTCATAACAACAACAACTATATAAGTGATTCCACACATCTTCCAAGTAACTCCAGCCACCTAAGGATCCCTAAGATATCATCTACGATATTAAACATGCAATTCCGATCTACACAAGAACCACTCCAGCATTTGAACACAATAATTTGGTCACTCATGGACCAACATGTAATAATTACAGAACAAAATTTTTTCCTACCAAACGACCCCTAAGTATTGAGTTGGTATAGAGAGCGTAGTATTTTTTTAATTCCCATTTTATTTTTCTAATTTCCTTTTTTATTTCTCTTTCTTTCTACTTATTTATCTGTATAACTATACATTTTTCACCACTATCATTATTGAAGTTTTTTCAATTGATGTTTGGTATTAAAATTATCAATAACTACTGCATTTTATGAATAAACTTTTTTTCAATAGACTTATTTAGTATTCTAACAAGTTAAATATATAAATATATTTTTTAAAAACATACTCATTAATTCATTTTTTTAAAAGTCATGGTCAAGCATAACAAATTCATAGTGAAATAATTGTATATTTAAAAAGTATTTCCGAACTTAGTAAAAAGTTCAAGAGTCGGAAATGGGCATGACAAAGGTGTTGGTGCCAGAGTTGGCGAGGAACAGTTGTAGAGGCAACTTGAAAAACAAATAGGAATATTTATTGTAAAATTGGGCTATTCATAGAATTCGTTTCTATTGCCACCGGATACCAGCGGAGTCTATGTTTTAAAGTCCTTCACAAAGAAACAAAATGAAAAAATAAATAAAAAATCAAATTTATATTGAAAGAATATTTTATTTGAAAACTAGGTAGTTCACACAAAGTATCGGTTAGTCTGAAGCATTATTTGATGCAATTAAATCAGTAGAACCGTAGTGAGTAATTGAGATTCTTTTACAATCACCCATAGGTATGCCTTCTGAACCATTATATTCTTCAAAATTGATAGGCTCTGCTGTGACATGATACGTAGCACCGAAGCTGACAATCCATTAACTTGTTGCAGCTGGGTTACTTGAAGAAAATTTGTCGATACTGTGAGTTGCAAACATTTGCAGCATGACCCTGTTTGTTGTTCAACTGATAACAAACAGGTTTACTGATGTAACACCCTTATGTAGGAGCATTTATACAATTATTGGAATACCATTGTGAGTTGTTATTGAATTGATGAACAGTGCGGTTGTTGGAATTGGTGGATCTGTGAATGACCTATGCATCAGTTATTGCAACTGTTTCTTTCTTCAATTCCTCATGTTGAGGAAGAGTTGATAATCAATTAGTTTTGCATACAACTCATTATACTACATGATGATGAAATCTCTTTATCGAATTGCAGTGGAAATCTCATGAAAATCTTATTCGAACACTTTGTACTTTCACTACTAATTCATTATTGGTAAATGAAGCACCAACAGTGGCAAGCTCATTGCAAATAGAGGGCACTTGATGGAGATAATCGGGGATTTAGCAGGAGTCTTTTGATAGTCACCGTGACCTGAGAATTCATGTTTGGGACTTGTTGACATAATCCAAGAGCACAAATACCAAGTAAGTTTAACATTGAAGGCAAAAGAAATAGTTGAATTAACCATAGGATCGACAGGAGCCATTATGGCATTTTGGATCAATTGATTCTAGCAAAACCAAGTGTTGTACCCACTTCTTTACTAATTTGTGTGATAGTTGATTAATGAGCGGGAGAAGATCCGAACGTATTGTGCCCACACATAATCATGGAAATCTGGGCATTTCAGGTAGAAAAGTTTGAGCTGCCAAGAAGCTTTATCAGTAACTGGATTAAATAAAACAACAATATTAGAGTTGGTGCCGTTGGACTCCGCATATCATATGTTCTCAAGCTTGTTAAGAGTAAGTTTGTGGTGGTATATAGTCAGAGGATCGGATGGGATTTTTTTTTGGGGGGGGGGGGGGGGGAGATTTAACATGTGAGCTATGAAACCATACAAGTAAATGAGCAAAATGAAGCAAATATTCGAGAAGGAAAACGTTAATAATTATTAATATTAACATTATAAATTTGGTCCAAAGAATATACCAATTACTGATTTGACCAAATCCGAACGCAAAGTCGCACAACAACGACAATGTTAAGAGATGGGAGATGTTCTTGATCTCTCTGCAATGATGAAAAATAACAATGTGTATGTAATTTATAATGCATTGACTTGAGCAATATGCTTGTGAGGTTGGCTAACTGCTGGATGCATATGAATATATTAATCAAAATGAAGCTTATCATGTCAATGTTTGATGAAATTTATTAGGTGCTTGCAGAATTTATGGCAGTCTTCAAATGAAAAATATATATTACGCTCTATCTAAAATTAATCCGAAAAGTCGCCTTCTACATGCGTACATCTAAATATAAGGCACTCATGTACAAACAAGTTTCGGCGAGTATGATTTCAGTGATAGTTATATATGGATGACATTAACTTCCTTCAATAACAGTATTGTCTTCGGGATGATAGCTTTCTTCGACAGTACAATTGTTTTGATTTTTTGAAGATTACTAATTTTTCTCATTTATAAAGAGGTCAATATCTCACCTTGTTCATCAAACATACGGAAACTTGTTAATGAATTTTTCCTCTCTTATTTTCTGTCTCTCATAAGAATAAAGGAATACATCAGATATTTGTTTAATCATAGTTGAAGTTTTCATTACTGCATATATATATATATATATATATATATATATATATATATATATATATATATATATATACGCGTGGAAAAAATGGAATGTGAAGGGGTTTGCTCCAAATATATCAGCCAAAAAATAGAAAAAAATTTGACTTGCATTCAATGTGTTTCATGCTCTGAGGAAAAGCAAGTGAGGTTGTTCTTCAGCGAGTTTATGATTTTTCACTTCCACAACCTGGTAAAACACGGAATTTTTATTAACACAAAAATAGATTAACTTAAGTTACAAAAGAAATTTATTTTTTACCTGAAAGCCAACATTTTGATAAAGCTTTTGTGCAGGTCCATTGTTTGTATGTACATGCACAAACACCTTTTCTGCACCTATTACACAAACAACAGATTTAGTCTTTTCGTGATTGATTCTACAACTGTTGCATCCAAATTATATTGCTTACCATATTCTTTAGCCAATCTAATAGCAAAATTCAACATGTTTCTTGCAACACCTTTCCTTCGAGAAGATTTCAGAACACATAAATTTGCAATATAACCATATCTATTAATGGATGATCTCTCAATGTTGCTCAAATCAGGGGCATTCACCCTTCCCTGTTGAATTGAAGACATTTCAAATCTTGACGGGAAAATTGTTACTTATTTATTCAGATTAATTACCCCGGGAAAAGACTCTCCACTTGACAAGTGCCCGATGATTAAATCTAGTGTCCCAACGACACTGTTAAGTACTGTATGTCTGATAATTTTATCTTCTGCCCGTACCTGTTGATGTCAACAGTACATATCAGATATGATGAACTAAAACAAGTTTGAAGCTAATTTTCTTGCAAGACAAGAGTTGAAGAAAAATAATATTATGTGAAGGTAAATTTCTGTTTACAGATTTATTTATACCGCAACAATGCAGGTGCATCTTTGCCCAATTTGTGATTTGCATCTTCTTTTCAAGGCATTAAACTCCTGCATAGTGGAACTATGAGATATTATGCACTGCGCATACGTTTTTCATGTAACACTTGTAAATTACCTGCTCTGCATATTTCCTTTTATAGTTATTGACGAATCTGCATTATCAAAGACGAAAATGATTAAAGATTTCTTGTAGTTAACTATCCAATCCGACCCATTAGCTTTTGACTTCCCTGATTATTCGTGAAGCCATAGGTTTTTACTAACCCATTGATTTATTTTTTAATCTATGATAAGTATGGTTGGATTGGATATTTTATCCGATCCTACCAAAGGTAGGGTGTGTTGGTTGATGGTATAATAATAATACCATTATTGCATAAAAATTGTCATAATATGATGGATCATTTATATTAATTAAAGTACGATATAAAGAATTCATATAGCCAATTCCGACTAGTTGATTAATGATTCATTTATATGCATACTTTTTAAGTGCATAACAGGGTAGGGTGCATACCGATCATGTTGGCGATTTTCCCAGTGAGATTCAGCTCGCAGCCATGCTGCTCTCTGTCAATTATTAAAGCTAAACATAGTGAAAACACGAGCTATTGGATCTTAAATTATGAAGAAGGATACTAACCCAATATTCTTCATCAAGCACTGCTTCATGTGCCATGAACTGATGTCGATTTTCCTGATCCAACACTTGTTCATCCAATCGATCACAATGGAGATTCGATTTGCATGTTGATTCAGTCTCAGATTGTGGAATGGCATATCGCAATTCTCTAAATACTTGTTTCTTCCCCTTGCTTGAGGAATTGAGATTCGATGATCTTGCTGACATTATCAAGAATGCTGAAATACTCTCATGTATTGCCCTTTTACAAAAAGAATTTGTGAGGTAACCACTAGAAGTAGCCATTGTTGACATTCTCTTCTAAAATTAATAATTAGGATCTTTCTTGATTCTTGAGCACCAAACAGAGAGCACGAACTCAATAAAAGTAATTTTATTTTCCTCTTTTTGTCTCACTTTCTACCTTTAACTTCTCATATTAGAGTTGCACAAAACTATATTTAATCACGACTGTGGATAAAGGAGGAGATACTAATCACAAGTGTGGAAAAAAGAGGAGATAGCACACTGATTGATTTTTACTTTCTTACTTCTCATATTAAGGTAAAACTTATCTGAATCGCGTGTTTATATTAAATCAATACATACATGTTTTGTGTTGAAACTTATTGTTCATTTTACTTTATTAAACCACTGACATTATTTCTTTTCCTTTGCTTACTTTGGTATATTAACAATATCATAAATTCCACAATTTCTAAAATAATTTTTATTTATAAAAGTATTCTCCATAAATATGATAGAAAGAATATAAATACAATTAATAAATATAATATTTTTTTTTAATATACTCTACCAAACATTCCTAATGCCTAGAGTTTTTGTCAATGTGCTGGTAAATTTTGGTTGTCCTTGTCCAATTTTTTTTTGGTTTCTTTCGGTTGTCCTTATGCGAAAAAAATAAAATTATTTTTCACCTAGTGTTAAATATTCATATTAAAATTGAACTAAATATAAATTTAAATATCAAAAAATTCCATTTAAAAGGAAAAATATTTCTTAACAATAACACTTTCATATCTAAAAGCACTCAAATTCAAAACCTCATAAATAAATAAATAAAATTATCACTTCACTGCAACCTCCTTACGCAAATTTGAGTTGTGGAGCACATGGGTTTGGAAAGGAAACCGTTAGTGGATACAATTATTAGGTAAAGGTATGTATATCATTGTCATCCATATGTGGATCTATAGCAGCCGCCCAATTGCTTCCTTGTCCTCCTCGCGTTACATTTGAATATCTTAATACCAAATTGGGATCACAGATTTTAGGCTACCTTTGTCTTTTTTTAAAACAATTGACTTGTTAAGTTGTCTATTTATTGACATATATTTTTGGGTATGTAGCAAGAATTGATGAGAAATAGAGGGAAGGAGAGGAACTTGAAAAGCTGGAAACTTGAAAAGTCGTCTTATGCTTTAATAAAAAAGGCAATTGTCCCTCATCGGTAATGGAAAGGAAAATAGGAGAGTTTAAATACATAAACACTCTTATTAATTGTTAAAAGGGTTGGAAAGAGGGACCCCCCTCGTGCCGTTGTCGCTTCGGCTTCCGGTTTAATTTAAAATTCCCGTCATGACTATTCTGAAAGGTTGCAACTTTCAGGAACTGTCAATACCATTTGAAAGGTTGCAAACTTTCATTAATGATCGTGTCCACTGAGTCTTCAGAATATTTTCTAACGAATTTTCTGGTCTTCCTTCTTCTTCTAAACACATATTTCTTCGTGTTATATTCCAAATCAAACCTCGGATACTACAGGGGAATAATTTTCTCAAAGGGGCATTCTGAATTCAGTGGACTTGATTTTCTTCCAAACTAAAAGTTTATTTCAGATTCTGGTAAGTTTTTGCAGATTTAAGTATTGTTGAGAAATAAATTTTTCTGTTCATCTTGCTTACTGGTTCTATAAATTTCAGTTACTTTGTGTTTCTAAACAATTTATTAAAATCAGTAATTTTCTAGTTTTGATAACACAGGTTGGTTGACAATCTTAAGGAAATTAATTTTTTGAAATCAATGTTTCTGGTGGAGACAAAAATCTTCGTGATTTTATACTCCTTTAACAGAAATGGCAAACACTGGTGTTACAGTGGCTGTTGCTGCACCAACCTGAATTCTTGTACCACAAGCAGAGAAACCGGGTAAATTCACAGGTGTGAATTTCAAAGGATGGCAGCAACGAGTATTTTTATGGATTACCACTCTTCGTCTGTAGAAATTTACAAGTGAAGATACTCCAGTTCCTGCTGATGATATGCCAGACAGGGAAAAATTCATGATTATTGAAGCATGGAAACAGTCAGACTTCCTATGTAAAGGTTACATTTTGAGTGTTTTAGAGGATGACTTATATAATGTCTATAGTGCAATAACAACTTCAAACGAGTTGTGCGATGCACTTGAGAAGAAATATAAGACAGAAGATGTATGCTTGAAAAAGTTTGTGGTTGCAAAGTTTTTAGACTATAAAATAGTAGATAATAAAACTGTTGGATCACAAGTGCAGGAACTTCAACTTGTTCTCCATGATTTGATTGCTGAAGATATGGTAGTAAATGAAGCTTTTCAAGTGTCTGCAATGAATGAGAAGTTACCTCCTTCGTAGAACGATTTCAAGAATTATCTAAAGCACAAGCGTAAAGAAATGAAGCTTGAAGATCTTGTGATACGGCTCAAGATTGAGGAAGATAACAAAAACGTCGAAAAGAAGTTGTGTAAGAGTTCAACAATTATTGGAGTTAATATTGTTGAAGAAGATCCTACCAAAAACAAAAAGAGAAAGAAGTCCAACGGCCAGAAGTCAGAATATGCCAAGAAGAAATTCAAAGGCAACTGTTACAATTATGGCAAGACTGGTCATAGCTCTTCTGATTGTCATGCTCCAAGAAAGGACAAAAACAAAGCCCAAGACAAAAGTCAAGCAAACATCGTGGAAAAGATGGAAGATGTAGATGAATTGTGTGCAATGATATCGGAGTGTAACTTAGTTGGAAATCCCAAGGAGTGATTTCTCGACTCAGGTGCCACTAGACATATTTGCTCTGCGAAAGAAGCCTTTGCAATGTACACTCCTGCTGAGTACAATGAAGATTTATTCATGGAAAACACAACAACAGTAAGGATTGCAGGAACTGGGAAAGTAATGTTGAAAAGGACATCTGGCAAGATGTTGACTTTGAACAATGTTCTGCATGTCCATACTATTAGGAAGAATTCAGTTTCTTCTGCACTACTCAATAAGAACGGGCTTAAGTGTGTCTTAGTTAGTGATAAAACTATAATAAGTAAGAATGAATGTTCATAGGAAAGGGCTACCTCAATGAGGGTCTTTTCAAACTAATTGTAATAGTTGTTGACAGTATTAATAAAAATTTTGCTTCTGTTTACTTATTGGAGTTAAGTGATTTATGGCATGCCCGTTTGAGACATGTAAATTACTAAGCCTTGCGAAAATTGATTAATTTAAAAGTTTTGCCTGATTTTAAATGTGATAAGTCGAAATGCGAAATTTGTGTGGAAAATAAGTTTGTTAAACATCCTTACAAGTCCGTTGAAAGAAATTCTAAAAACTTTAGACTTAATTCACACAGATATATGCGATATGAAGTCAACATCATATTGTGGTGGAAAAAAGTATTTTTTAACTTTGATTGATGATTGCACTCGATTTTGTTATGTATATTTGCTTAATAGTAAGGATGAAGCAATTGATGCATTTAATCAATACAAAAATGAAGTGGAAAACCAATTGAATCTAAAGATAAAAATGATTCGGAGTGATAGAGGTGGAGAATATGAATCTCCTTTTGTAGAGATATGTTTGGAATATGGTATTATTCATCAAACTACTGCACCTTATACACCACAATGAAATGGTTTGGCAGAACGGAAGAACAGAACATTAAAGAAAATGATGATTACCTTAATGATAAATTCTTGTTCACCGTGAAACCTTTAGGGGGAAGCCTTCCTTACAGATAAAATACTCAATAGAGTACCCCATCTAAAAACACAATCAATTTCATATGAGTTGTGGAAAGGAAGAAAATCCTAACTTGAAATATTTCAAAGTGTGGGGGTGTTTAGCAAAGGTAGAGATTTCTTTACCGAAGAGAGTTAAAATTAGACCCAAAATAATAGATTGTGTCTTTATTGGGTATGTTGTGAATAGTAAAGCATGTCGATTTTTGGTTCACAAATCTGATAATCCTGAGATTCATATTAATACGATAATTAAATCAGATAATGCAGAGTTTTTTGAAAATATTTATCCGTATAAAACTGAAAGTGAGTCAACAAGTGAAAGACCTAAACGACCACGAGAAGAATCGATGGAAAATATTCTAACTAGTGAGGAACCTAGGCGTAGTACTCAACAACGAAAATCTACTTCTTTCGGACCAGATTTTGTAGCACTATTGCTTGACAATGAGTCTCAAACATTTAAAGCAGCTATGTCTTCGTTAGAGTCAACTTATTGAAAAGAAGCAGTCAACAGTGAGATTGAATCAATTTTAAGCAATCACACTTGGGAATTAGCTGATCTTCCTCTAAGAAATAAACCTTTAGGATCAAAGTGGATCTTTAAAAGGAAAATGAACCCTGATGGGAGTATTGACAAATATAAGGCTAGACTGGTAGTCAAAGGGTATAGACAAAAGGAAGGTTTTGACTACTTTGACACATACTCTCCAATAACAAGGATAACATCAATTAGGATGTCAATAACACTAGCAACGGTGCATGATCTTAAAATCCACCAAATGGATATAAAGACAACCTTCTTAAATGGAGAGTTGGAGGAATAAATTTACATGAAACAACCTGAAGGGTTTATAGTTCCTGGTAAAGAAAAGAATGTGTGCAGACTTGTGAAGTCACTTTATGGACTCAAGCAAGCACCCAAACAATGACATGCTAAATTTGACCAAACAATGTTGACAGATGGATTTAAGATTAACGAATGTGATAAATGTGTTTACATTATAAAAGTTATGAATCATGAAGTCATTGTTTGTTTGTATGTTGATGACATGTTAATATTGAGTAAAGAAATTAAGATATAAATGCTACTAAGCGCATGTTATCCAGCAAGTTCGATATGAAAGACTTACGAGTTGCTAATTTGATCTTAGGGGTCAGGATTATCAAAACTCCCTAGAGACTAACGTTATCTCAATCTCATTATATTGAAAAAGTATTGGATAAGTTTAAATACTTGAATTGCAATGTTGTTAAAACTCCAATTGATATAAGTTGTACATTTAAAAAGAATGAAGGTCAAAGTGACTCTCAATTGGAATATGCCAGAGTGTTGGAAAGTTTGATGTATATTATAAATTGCACGGGACCAGATATAACATGTGCTATTAGTAAATTGAGTCGGTACACTAGTAATACGAATCAAGTTCTCTTATGCTTTAATGTAAAAGACAATTGTCCCTCATCGGTAATGGAAAGGAAAATAGGAGCGTTTAAATACATAAACACTCCTATTAATTGTTAAAAGGGTTGGAAAGACGGACCCCCCTGCGTCGTCGCCGTCGTCGTTGCTCGCTCGCTTCAGCTTTGGTAAATTGAGAGATTATTTTTTGGACAAAATTTATTTTAATTCTTTATTTAATTAAATAAATGGCAAAAAAATATTTTCAATTAATTAGTTGATAACAAAAGTTAACCGAAATGTTTTCAACTTTTTAGTTAATCCGACCCGACTCGGATCCGCACGCGTGACCCATTTTATTTTTCGTTTTATTTAAATTACCGCCATGACTGTTCTGAAAGGTTGCAACTTTCAGGAACTGTCAATACCATTTGAAAGGTTGCAAACTTTCATTAATGGTCGTGTTAAATCTGAAAGGGTTGCAACCTTTCAGAATATATTCTTCTTGCCTATAAATACCTCTCAGTCTTCAGAATATTTTCTAATGAATTTTCTGATCTTCCTTCTTCTTCTAAACACATATTTCTTTGTGTACTTTCCTGTTGTGGATTGATTCGCTGACAGTAGAGTTTTTGATATCTACATTCTACTGATTAAGATCATTTTACTCTGGGAGGTTATATTCCAAAACAAACCTCGGATACTAGAGGGGAATAATTTCCTTAAGGGGACACTGTGAATTTAGTGGACTTGATTTTCTTCCAAACTAAAAGTTTATTTCAGATTCTGATAAGTTTTTACCGATTTAAGTATTTTTGAGAAATAAATTTTTCTATTCATTTTGCTTATTAATTCTATAAATTTCAGTTACTTCATGTTTCTGAACAATTTATTACAATCATTAATTTTCTGATTTTAATAACACAGATTGATTAACAATATATATTATGTGCACATGAATTATTTTTATCAATCACTTGTGATCTGTAGAGTAGGGTGTAATTTACACATATTTCATGTGGCTCATTATGTTCATCCTTACTAATTCAGGATTTATTTAATTATTTCTCAGCAAATTATTTCAACATTTTAAATATATTTTACAAATTGTACTAGTTCATGCCTTCTTTTCCACTTAACACTGTCACTTTTCTTTTATGAATATGGTTTTGCTTTTTATAATTTTCAAATCTTTTAGATTAAATTTATTAAAATAAAATAAAAATATCTAATTTTAATCTTAATATATATATATATATATATATATATATATATATATATATATATATATATATATATATATATATTTAAGTATTGAATTAGTGTAAAATCTGAGATTTAATTTTAAAAAAACTATACATCTACAAATGCACATGGTGGCTACTAGACAACACTTTGCACTTATCCCTTTTGAATTGATATGTCTATTAAGTAAATAATGATAGACATAGTGAGTTGATCAATTTTATTTCTATTTAATTATAAAATAGATAAATTAAAATTTTAAAATTTTCAAAAAATTTTATGGCATATTTTGAGTTGTGGGTCGTTTATATGAACCGATCCGACCTTATCCAAGATATTGTTTGAGAAGAGATGAGAATTAATAATTTCTTATTTAAAAAAATAAATAAAAAGTAATAGTTATTAACTGAAAAACCCATCTACTCTTCTTGATAAAAGGATTTATTCATTTACAAAAGAAAAAGTGACAATGTGAACAATAAAAAAAGAGAACAAAAACCAGAAAAGACCTTAAAAACTTTTTTTTTTTTGGTATCAAAAATGGTTTAAAACACAAATATAAATTTAGTTTGTGAATCAAAATTTTTTTTCTAATCATTCAAAGAGGGACTTTGAAGCAATCAGGTAAAAGTAGAAAAACCAAAGACTTCCGTTGAAATACAAGATACCCAACTCATTAATTTTGCTCTATATATCTTACAATGATATCAAAGTCATGGATATTTGTTTTAAAATTGCATATTACTTGTTGAAATTTATCACTGACTATGATTTTTTAATATTTGATACACATTTAATGTGAAAAAGATTCTTGTAATGAATCAAAAAGTGTATGTTACTCACCTATAAAAAGAATGACAGATCTATGATGACACATAGGAAAACATGCATAATTAATCTATTGAAATTCATTTTTTCTATCCTTTCATTATAAATATCGCTCTTTTTTTGTTTTAATAGAAAGATGAAGTACCTTTTATCCATCAGTAATAAAGAAATGGATAAAAAAGAATCGGTCATTTACCGACATACTTTTTAAGATGACAAAAGTATCATATATCCAAATCTATCGTTATATATATCATAGGAGAATAAATAAATTCATAGGAGTCTTTGTATGTCACGATCTCGATCATCGTGATTGACATCTATACTAATTCTTCGATGGGAGAATCACTACTATAATCCAAACCAAGTAATTAAATCAAAAACTAAGATATTTAAGTTAAGGAAAGAAGTTAAATACTGAGGAAATAAGAAGAGTTTTCATAAACTCTAACGAAGGTCTAACAACTAAAACAAATGTGGAAAAATTAACCTAGAACGTGAATAAAAAAATCGATTCAGGGAGTGAAAAGTTTACCTTTAACCTCAATAATGGTGAAAAATGAGTAGGAGTCACCTGGATATTGTTCCTTAGCTCAAAAAGTAAAAAAATGCATAATAAGGTCGTTTAGGGATTTATTTACGATCTTAAGTCGCGTCGAGCCTGCTACATCGACCCTCACCCCACTGTAGGGGTCCGTCAGAGCGACCGAATCTCGCCAGGGCGGCTTGGACGGAACTAGTGAGCTACTTTAATAAATTCCAAAACCCCCATTTAACAACACACCTCTACCAACGACACTCAGAAAATCCACTGCACGCTAAGATCGATTTCGGGAGTTCTAATCACTCTAATTCAATTTCGTAAAGTCGTGTGGATTCTTTAATGAGTTATCTATCTCCTCATGTAATCAAAATTATATATAATTCACCTAATTGGTACCAAATTTTCCTACACTTTAATAACTTTAATTTCGTCCAAACTAAAATTAGGTTGAAAAATGTCAAGTTACTATGAAAAAAAATTTCGACCCAAATTTTTTTTCTATTAGCTATTCTATGACGACGAAATCCAATTGTTACAATGTTTTACTGCATAAAAGGGAAGAGTCTATAATAAACCGATAATATATAATAAGTATTAAAAATGCCTATAAAAAGTCGTATGAAGTGCATGCATTATTTTTCTTATTAAAATTTCTTTTTGTTTGCTCGAATGTATCTTCTTCAAATAGCTCAACGCTATCCCAAACAACTCATTTCCCTATAGATAAATCTTGAATAAATCTAAATCATCTGTCATCCTGATGTGGTTTGAATCTACCTTTTTCGACAATCCTTTGCCAGCAACATTGTGTGCACAAACAAAACTAAAGTGCACTTCATTGTTTGCTAATTTCTCGATCAATTACCTGTGATAAGCTTATCAACATCTCAACATTGATGACAAATAATTGTATAGAATGACAAACTATTTCATAGCAAATTGTTTGTCAGTCTCTCTTTTCCTCATATTCTTACTCGCCACTCTTTTTCTCTCGCTCGCTCCCTATTGCTCGCCTCTCTCACTTTATAAAATTGAAATGTATAAATTGTATTTTTTTTATTAAAGCAAGAGAAAAATGTATATTCACATGCAAATACATATATCTCCGTCTTATACACTTATAATTATACAATACGGATATTTTGCTGCCCAAGTCTCTTTTGTTTTTCTCTCTTTCTCGTTTTATACAAATTCAAATTTTGTAAAATTTCTCGCTTTCTCGTTTTATACAATTCGATTCAATTGTATATTTTTTGGCCAAGTCTCTTTTGCCTTTCTTTTTCTCATTTTATATAAATTGAAATTGTATATAATTTCTTCCTTTCTCGTTCAATTCGATTCAGTTGTATACAAATTCAAATTTTATACAGATATACAAACACATACAATTGTATTGAGAGACTAACAACGATTTATACAAGTGAGAGGCTAACAACAATTTATACAATTAGTCTGTCAGCAAAATTATATAAATCTGAAGAGGAGCCAGCGAATTATACAATTGTTTCTTTTGTATATATATATAGCGAAATAGGCATAACTTTCAGTTGTATATGTATAGTGAATTGTATATATATATATATATATATATATATATATATATATATATATATATATATTTTATGAAGCACAATTATACAGAGTTTGTATAACATACAAATATAAATTTTGTGTTTACTGTATATGAAAGTTATCTTTTTTTTTACTGATCACCATGAATAATATTTTGGACGACTTTGCTCGCTTTTGATTCACGGGATATGTTAAATAATTCAATCCCATAATCAAAGCAAATTTGTTTAAGTCGATGTGATCAAGCTAACTTATCGTTTACATAGAATCTAATCTTATAAAATATTTTACTTTTCTTGACACGTAGAAGCACATACATATAATGAACTGCCAATCCATTGAATTTACAATATTTTGATAAATGTCTCACGTGTCCAAAACAGATTTGCTTAAAATCAACAGTGTTTTTTCTCAACTAGAGTTTCTCTATATTCCCAATAAATCTTCATCCTTGATTTTACATGAATCTTTTTTGAAAAAAATAATGGTTCATACATGTAGCTTAGGCCATACAACACAAGGAAGCTGTTTCTTACACAAATTGACAAGGATAGGGGATTATCATCTCCATATCCACCATCTCTTGTGTTCACATCTTCACCATCATCATTATTTTTTCTTCATTTTTCCTTTCGCTAGATTCAACATGCTCACTCTTCCAGGCACTATTGTCATATTTCTTTCAGTGTCAGTCATGTTTTTCATTTTCAACTCCGACTTGACAATTATTTTTTTAAAATTTGAACTTTTTTTAGCTTTACGTTTCCTATTGTTACAAATAGCAGAAGCATATCCTTTTAATGATTTTTCTATCTTTATTTCATACTTCACAATTTGCAAGCAAAAATATTTTATAGTGATCAATTTATCGATTACTGGTTTATTAACAGACTCAGACAAGTGCTGTAATAAAACATGCAAAACAAACAACAGTGATTTTAGAAAGGGAGAATACAAAAGATAGTGACCAAAACATCATAAAAGTCGATTAAAATACAAGAAAAAACAATCAAAATTAACTGAAAATATTACTATATATATAAGCCATTAACAATAGAACGAGCACAACAAGAGAAAGCTAACTATGTGCTAAAAGGAGTGTACGAAGTTTTCTAGGAATTACTACAACAGTGGTAGTTCAAATGACTATAAAAGGACATGTGGATATTACAATTACATGCAGCTAACCACGTCTCACATTGTTTTTTTTTCATATACATTTTATTCTCTGGTTGGATTATTATTTAAAAAATTTTGTTCACTTCCCTTTTCTTTAGCATTTCAATTTTGAAATTGGATCTCTGTTTGACGAGTTTCAAAACCTCTCTCTTTGCTTAAACTAAGGCATTCCTGGACAATATTGAGTTTTATTTTTCTTTAATTTTTCGTTGCAGGCTTCTAGTTACTAACCAAAGTGTGAATTTTTTAGTGTTATTTAAATTTTCTTTTGGCCTCTGCTTGATCTATTCCCTAATTCTACATATGCATTAATTCTCTTATAGCTAATACTTGGTTCTTCTTCTTCTTTCTTTTTACAGTGTTTGGATTGACTTTTAAGTATTTTTAAGACTAAATAATGTTTAAGTATTTTTGGAGTGCTTCAGTAGATTAAAAAAGCGTGAACAAACACTTCAATTTTAAGTTAAATAATAAAAATAAGTCATATGCCTTGAGAGTTTTCCTAATATTTCTTAAGGATGATCTTTGGCTTATAAGTAAAACAAAAAAAGAACTCAAAAAATATCCAGTCATTGTGCAATGTAAAATGTAATTCAAGATGTGGAATCAAGAACACGGATTAAAAATATATCAGATTTTGACCAATTTAATCAACAAGAATAGAAATTTTGCAATAATCCAAAATTCACTACACCAAAATGCAACCAAAACACATAGTAAAATGGAGCAAAACCTGTTCGCAAAAGAAGAAAAAATTTATTTGAGCATAAAAGGATGAAGATTTCGACTCGGGGAAGAAGATTGAAGAAGAAAAACATTTTTACTCCTTGAGCTCTTCTATGTGGTTCATAAAGTATGTTGGGTCAAATGCGAAGTGAATATTTTGTTATATGGAATAGTTCTATGAATTCATGTATTGTGTGGTCTTAAGGTGATGCTTGAGTGTGGATAATGTAAGGGGACATTGTCTATACATTGCACCAAGTATCACTAGAGGTTACTTGAAATGTTAAGGAATTAAGAAGGAAAAGAAGTTACCGGGAAGGGAAAGGTACTTAATGTAAAGGGAAGGGTAAAGTGGCTCCAAAAGTGTCTTAAATGCAACGTGTGATTTTATGTGATATTGTGACTATTTTATATGCCTAAAATGAAGTATGTGAATTATATGATGCTTATTGTATCAAGTTTTATGAAGTTTTCACAAAAAAGACATAATGCATGTTTTAAAGTAAAATGTCCTTTTTTAATGCATGTTTTTGCATGGGTGCCATTCTTAGTGCATTTTTGTACTAACATCATTCTTCTTTACCTTTTTTACACAAAGTGTAGGTATGAATGTTTAAAGGATGTCTCTATGATGAAGAGCTTGATATGTGATTCCCAATCTCAAGAAAAGAAATCCTTAAGTCTAAGGATTTCCTAAGTCATGTCTTACTGTATAGACTTGTAATAGTATACTTATCATTTATGTTACAAGGGTCGTGTACCTAATGTACTCTAATGATGTTGAGTCTAAGAAGGAAAAGAGACTTAGAGTCTTAAACTATGTATTATGGTATATATATATATATATATATATATATATATATATATAATGGAAGTGATGTTCTAGCATATGATGTGCTATGAAAGTTTTAAATTTTTCGCTAAATTTACCTATGAAAGTTCGATGAATGATAACTATGGGCTTGTATAAGACCTCCAAGAGGTCAAGTATGCCATGTTACTTCTGGTGGGCGCTCCCCGATCGTTCCATATACAACACAAATGGAGATATTAAACAATTATCAAAAAGAGAGGAACTGAACAAATATGGAAATGAGTTGGACATATTTTCTTTGTGTAGAATCCACAAGCTAAAAAAGAAAAGAAGAACAAATAATAAAGAAAAAAATGAAAGAAATATGCAGCAAATATGAAAAATAAAAGTAGAAAAATGTAATGTCATGATAGTTACTAAAATGGAAAACAAAGCACAAGAAAAGTTGGATGTATAACTTGGTCAAATGTTGGTACACATTTGAGCTACCTTTAAATTTTGTCAAAAGTATCAACTACCAAGTGGAAAAATTAAGAGAAAATGATGATTTCCATCTTCAGAGAATAGATAGAAGTGAAATGAGGAATTTGTTGCCAAAGCAGAAGAGAGAGGAGTAAAAACAAAACAATCCATATATTTCTTGAAGTTCTTCTTATACTACTTTTTATAGCAATTTGATGTTGAAATTATTTTAGTTTATCGCTTTTAATTAAATTATTGAATTATTTTTCTTGAATATTTCTTATATTTGATTATTTAATGGAGAAGATAATTTTCATTAGTAGTACCATTTCTATTATGAATTAACTAGGAAAAATGTCTACGCTTCGCGCGGATTAATTTCTTTAATTAGATTACTCATGATCATAGGTTAATATTCTTATTTTCGAGTGAGTATACTGATTTGTAAATAATATAGTATTCCTTTCTCTCCATTTATCTTTTCATATAGATGTTTAAACATTTTATTCATCATTTGTGACTTATTTCCTTTCATGCTAAGTATGCATAATCCAAAGTGTTATGCTTTTTTTTTTATTGTTTTTGTTCTTTCGTTTCTAAAGTTAATTGAAATTCTAAAACACATCTTCTTTTGTTTAACAAAAATAAATATATTTAATTTGATATTTTCTAAATGAGAAGGAAAATGAAAAGCCAGAGGAAAGTCTCAATGACACACCACCTCAATCCCGTGTTGAAATGCTAACTTCTGAGCTTTGCCATCTTTGGACAGCGACCTTTACCAATTTGAACAATATATAATTATATTTGATGTTTCTTTATCTATTTCATTAAAAACTATCTGAAAGTTGTTATATTATGACTCGAGAGTTGATGGTCCAAAACACATATGAATTAATGATTTTTTCTCTATCTCAACTATCACCATTTATACATTAAATCAACTCTATGAGATTTTTTTTCACCCAGTGTCTGGAGTCCATATTAGAGCTCCAACTAAATCCGACGAGTGTACAAATTTATTTAGAAGAGAAGAATTAAAGAAAATTATTATAGGTAGACCATTTCTTGCAAGAGGAAGAGAAATTATTGATGTCCATCAAGGACAAATGATATTGCGAGTTGATGAGGAAAGATTAATCTTTCACATGCAGAAACTATTGAAATTTCCCGAGGATGAATCATTAACTTCTTGTTTTCATATTGACTTGAAAGATGATCTTGCAGATGAATACATGGATGATCATGGAAAGATGTTTGGCCAAGTAAGGTACCACAAGTGATGACAACTTCACAATGAGAAAAAAAGCTAAAACACTAGAAAAAGATAAAGAAAATGAGGAAGTCTCACCAGAAGAAGTTCAACCAAAAATTGAACTTAAAACAATTCCATCTCATTCGAAGTATTTTTTTCTTGAATCTGAATTATTTCCAGTCATAATTGTTCGGAAAAATATTATTGATATTAGATTGGAATTATAAAGTAATAAATAACTTATCACAAACATTGTATCGTAGCAAGCCACTACCTTTAAAGTGATTTCGGCTTGACTCCGGTGAAAATCGTTCTAGTCGATTGCTCCACAAGGTTCCACGATTACTTTAAAACACGTGCACTTTGGCTGAAAGTTTGGATTTGCACAAAAACAATTGCCCAGAAATTCACATTAGGAAGAATGATTATTCAAGCCAATAAAAGAAATTGTTGAGAGAGATATTAAATGAAAGAATGAACTTGATTTTTCTTCTCTGTTTTAGCTCGGAAATGATACTCCTTAATTAGGAAAATCATTTACGTTTCATATATCAATAGAATTTAAGAAACTAGATATAATCAATGTAATGAGACATAACTCTTACTTAAATGACAAATTTCTCATAATACAAAAGTAACTTCGAGTTTTTTGAATATTTTGTTACAAAATTAACAAACTGACGCTTGATGTAAATGTGAACCATTAATGGGGAAGTAACTTTCATATTTCACATATATTAACGACTTAGCAATGTTCACATATATTAATTACAGAGATTTAAAAGATGTAACTTATCCTTTGCATTAAAAGAAAAGAAATATTATCCACAATCCCCCACTGATACAAATATAAAGAATAAGAATAATTTCTGGGTAAAAGAAAGAGACATGTACTGAAGTGTCAGTATATTTCAAATTGATTGACACATAGTGAAATGAGGTACCAACATATATCCACAAAGTGAAGTACTCTTGAACTAAATGGACATAAGTTGAGACCCCCATAACACATACCATATCTTTGATTTTGTATGAAAACTCCACAATACAAAAAAGTTCTTTTATGGTCATGCACACACACCTTGGGTCTTATAAGTGCTCTACAAAGACGACCCAATTCTTTCATAAAAGGTGACCACATCTTTACACTCATGTGGGTGATTCCATCAATTCTATCTCGAATAGACCACCTTAGAGCTATAGAATAATTAAGAGAGAAATAAACTTAACCTTATAAAACACTGCCTCATGTCATAGGGATAGAAAATGTGGTGTACATTAAGGCCTAACTAGTCCACCACACTGCCTTAATAAATAGGCTTCATCCCAATCCCCCTCAACATTTCAAGGACTATTTTCCTTGTCAAGCCCTTGGTCATAGGATCCGCCAAATTTCTTTCAAACTTCACATATTCCAAGCAAAATAACACCTTGTTTCAATAATTGTTTAACCGCACTATGTATGATGAGAATGTCTCTTTTTTCCATTCTACACACTAGTTTTGACAATTCCAATTGTTGCATGTGAGTCACAATAAAGAGATACTGGTGAAAATTGTCTTCCCCACAATGACAAATCCCCCAGAAATTTTTTTCAGCCACTCAACTTCTTGCCCTGCCAACCTGAGAGCAATAAATTTTGATTCCATGGTAGAATGTGTTATATAATTCTGTTTGGAAGACTTCAATGAAATAGCACCTTCACCCAAAGTAAACACATAGATATTGATGGAGCTAACTACGTTATTGTCAGTTATCCAGTTTGCATCACAAAAACCTTCTAAAACAACAAGAAATTTGTTAAAATGCAAACACTACTTCATAGTACCTCTCAAATACCTTAGCAACCGATGAAGAGCATTCTAGTGTTCACTACTGAGATTATGAGTATATCTACTCAATCTACTAACAGTATAAACTATATCAGGCCGAGTTACGTTCATGAGAAACATTACACTCCCAATTATTTTAGCATATTCAATTTGAGAAACACTAGTTTCTTTATTTTTCTTCAAGTGTATGCTAGGATCATAAGGAGTTCTCACTAGAACTACATCAAAACAAAAAAAAAATTTCAACAAATTTTTAATGTAATGAGATTAACTCAAAGAGAAATCAGTAGGAGTTCTTTCGATTTTAACTCCACAAATCGCATCTGCTTACCAAGGTCTTTTATTTCAAATTTAGAATACAAAAAGTTTGTGGTCTCATTAATAACATCCACATTAGGACCAAAGATTAACATGTCATCTACATATAAACATATATGAAACAATTATGTGTTGGAAAGAAAAAGGAAATCTAAGGGAGAAAGTGAACAAAGAATAGAGCAAAAGAAAAGAGAAGCTACTGCCAACTTCTTTTGTTTCTTATGTTCTTATTATGAAACTAACGGGACCTGCCTATTAAATAAGCTTGCAATGAAACTAAAATACTGAAATTTAGGTACCCACTAATTACTAGTTAGCTAGTAATCTGCCACTATATCTAACCTTGCTGAAATAAAGGGAACTAACTAACAACCTCCTAAAGACTTGGTCAAGTATCTTTGAATCACTTCTCAACACTATCCCTTGATTCAAACCTGCAAACTCCAAGTTGACCTATGAAGAACTCGTGCTTTGCTTGCGAAAGTGACTTCGTGAAAATGTCTGCTATTTGGTCATTTGTATCACAAGACTTCAAAGTAATTTCTCCAGTAGAAACAAGACCTCGAATATAGTGATAGCGAATATCAATGTGCTTTGTTCTACTGTGAAATGCTGGCTTCTTCTTCATCGCAATTGTAGATATATTGTCACAAAAAATCTTAGTCGCACCAGCTGTTTTGTGATTAAAGTCTACAACAAGTCTCCTTAACCAAACTGCTTGACAAGATGCAGAGGTTGCTGCAATATATTCAGCCTCTGAAGTTGATAGCGCCACTACTTCGTGAATCTTTGAACTCCATGAAATTGCTCCAGATCCAAGATTAAACAAGAAACCAAATGTGCTCTTTCTGTCATGAATGTTGCCTTTGTAGTCACTATCAGTAAAGACAGTTAGTGTGAAATATGTCACCTTAGAAAACCAAATTCCATGCTCTGTTGTCCCAGCGATATATCTCAGCACTCTTTTTGCAGCTCCAAGGTGAAGCTTGCTTGGATTGTGCATAAATCTCTATATGACTCCAATAGAGAAAGCAATGTCTGGTCTTGTATGAGACAAGTAGTTCAAACCACCAACCAGACTTCTAAAATAAGTTGCATTTTCCATTTCAGAACCATCATCACGACACAACTTCTCATTAATATTCATTGCCGTAGAAGCAACTTTACAATTTACCATAGTAAACTTTTTCAAAAGATCTGTTGCATATTTTCTTTGTGAAAGAAATATGCCATCAATTCCCTGTTTCACCCCAAGACCAAGAAAATAATACAGCAGACCTAAATTAGACATCTCAAAATTCTTTATCATGCATTCCTTAAATTCAGTGACGATAGACTCACTCAAACCCATATATATATCATATCGTCAACATAAAAACATACCACCAAAAAATTATTTTTACCTTCTTATTTTACATAAAGAGTAGGCTCATTGTTACTTCTTTCAAAACCATTCTCCTGGAAATACGAATCAATTTTGAAGTACCATGCCCGCGGCGCTTGCTTTAAGCCATACAATGCCTTTTTTAACCTGTAAACCTTATCTTCTTTTCCATTAACTACAAAACCTTCAGGCTGTGAGACATAAACTTCCTTTTCCAAATCACCATTAAGGCAAATTTAACATCAAATTGATACACTGGCCAATTTAAATTAGCAGCCAAGGCTAAGAAAGTTCTCACAGTTTTAAAGCGGGCAACAGGAGAAAAAGTCTCGTCGAAGTCCATACCTTGTTGTTGGGAATAACCCTTTGCGACGAGCCTTGCCTTGTGTTTTTGGATGCTGCCATCTGCATGATACTTGGTTCTAAACACCCATTTGAGCCCAATAACTTTCTTCCCTTCTGGAAAATTTACCAAGTCCCATGTCTGATTCTTTTGAATAGCCAACAACTCCTCTTCCATAGCTTTGCACCATTTATCCTCTGTTTCAGCATCTTCAAAGAAAATAGGATCTAATACAAGTAAAGCAAAAACACAAGATATATTGTCAGCATATCTGGGATTTGGTTTCCTACCCCTTGTGGATCTTCTTAATAGAGTTGGCTCAGCTGAAGGTTCTTCCAATGTTGGAGATGTTGCTGGTGCATTTGATGAGGTAGTCGATGGACTTGCCAAAAACTGATCTGCTGCATACTCTTGATCAACAATAACAACAATTGAATATTTGAACTTTCATTTGCTGAATTAAAGTTCCAGCTTGCATATTCATTAAACACAACATTTCTATTGACCATAATTTTGCCACTCACTAGATTGTATAGCTTATAGGCTTTGGATTGTGAGCTATATCCAACAAAGATACATTTTTCATTAAGCTTACGTCGAGCCTGCGAATTCACCAAAGCATAAGCTATACATCCAAAGACAGGTAAGTGGCTTACCTTTGGCTTGTTAACTCTCCAAGATTCATATGGTGTTCGATTGAACACTGCTTGTTGGGTGAAATATTCAGCAAATAGACACAGTGGCAACAACTTCAGCCCAAAAATACTTCAGTACACCTCTACCTTCCTCATGCTTCTGCCCATCTTGACAACTGTGCGGTTCTTTCGTTCAACTACACCGTTCTACTCCGGTGTATAAGGTGCTGTAAGCTCTCTGTGTATTCCATTTTCCTCACAAAAGGAACAGAATTCATCTGACATAAACTCACCACCTCTATCTGTCCGAAGAGTGTTGAGTTTACATCCACTTTGCCTCTCAACAAACGATTTAAATTTCTTGAAATTGTTAAACGTTTCAGAGTTAAATTTCAAGAAATATATCCAACTCATACGAGTATAATCATCAGTAAAAAGCAGAAAGTATCGACTTCCTCCTAAGGACTCAACACTCATAGACCGCACAAATCAGCATGTACTAACTCAAGACAAACAGAAGCTCTCCAAGACTTGCCTACAGGAAAAACCTTTCTACTTTGTTTTCCTTAAACACAACTTTCACAACAATCAAGATTCTCAACTTTTGGCAACCCAAAAACCATTTCCTTTTGGCTCAATAACTTCAACCCATTAACATTTAAATGACCATAACACAAATGCCGCAGTCTAGTTTCATCATCTCCACTAGCTATCATAACACACTTTTCAACCATTGAAACTTCTAAAGGAAACATTTTGTTGTTAGTCATTGGAAATTTAGCAATGGTTTTCCTAGATTTCTTATTTTTAATAGTGCAAACACCATCATCAAAAGAAATTGAGTACCCTCTAATCATTAGTTGTCCAATGCTAAGAAAATTATGAGATAGGCAGGAACAAACATCACATCGTCTAAAATTTTAGCATTACCTTGGCTGGTCATAATGCTAACAGTGCCTTCGCCTTCAACTTGAATCTTCTTGTTATGTCCAAGCCTCACGTCTGATTTTTTTGACTCATCAAGATCCTTGAATAGTGATTTTGTTCCAGACATATGATTGGAACATCCACTGTCCAAAAACCAAACATCTTTAGGAGTCTTTTTTTCACAAGAAAGGACCATGAATAACTTACATTCATCATCATTTTTCTCTGTAAAGCTTGCTTGGTTATTCTCATCCTTCTATTATTTCAAACAATAAGCTTCTTTATGACCTGGTTTTCTACAGTAGTGGCACTAAAACATCCTTTACTTCTCTTTATTTGGTCCTCCTCTATCTCGATTTCTTCATTGGCCTCTTCCATGACCTCTTCCTCGAAAGCCACCTCTGCCGCGGCCATGATTTGTAAAGTTTTCTAGCTTATCTTTCTGATGAGTGGACTCCCCCTTCACCTGAAATGCCTTTTCTTCATTTTTTTCATGTGACCTTAGGATCCTCTCTTCATGAGCTTGCTAAGAACTCATTAGTTCATCAAAAGTATAATCAGATAAGTCATGAGATTCCTCAATCGCAACAACAATATGTTCAAATTTTGGAGTAAAACTCTTTAAAACTTTTGCTATAAAAGTTTCTTCAAATATATCTTCACCATAAGACTTCATTTGATTAACAAGAGAAGAAACTCTAGACAAATAAGTTTGAACAGATTCATTACTTTTCATAGAAAGAGTTTCAAAGTCGCGACGGTAAGTCTGCAATTTTACCGTAATCACCTTAGCTGAACCTTGAAATTCTTTCTTCAAAATCTTCCATGCCTAATAAGATGTAGTTGCTGCTGCAATTCTTGAAAAAACTGTATCATGAACTGCTTGTTGAATCAGGGACAAAGCTTTGACGTCTTTCTTTTTGATCTCTTTCAATTTCTCTGCCTCTTCTTCAGATCCTGCTAGATCCACAAAGCCTTCTTCCACCAGCTCCCAAACTCCTTGTGATTTGAAAAGAGTTTTCATTTTGATACTCAAAAACTTATACGTTTCACCAGTAAAAATTGGCATGAGAGGCTGCGAAGATGATGAAATACCATTCACTGCCATTTTTTCTTTTGCTCTCACACTTCCTCTTTTGTATTACTCAAATACTCAGTTGATATAAGCCTCACGACTCACTCAATTTCCTGAAAGGAACCTTGCTCTGATACAAGATTTGTTGGAAAGAAAAAGGAAATCAAAGGGAGAAAGTGAACAGAGAATAGAGCAAAAGAAAAGAGAAGCTACTACCAACTTCTTTTGTTTCTTGTTTTCTTATTATGAAACTAACGCGACCTGCCTATTAAATAGGCTTAAAATGAAACTGAAATACTGAAATTTAGGTATAATTACTAGTTAGCTACTAATCTTCCACTATATCTAACCTTGCTGAAATAAAGGGAACTAACTAACAACCTCCTAAAGACTTGGTCAAGTATCTTTGAATCACTTCTCAACATTATGAACCTATAATCTTAGAATAAACACATGCATCAGATTAAATTACAAGAAAGTCATTATCTAGTAATGTGATATTTAATATTTCATACCATTGAGGTGATTGTTTAGTCAATACAAGGACTTTCTCAGTTTGCATACTTTATCCTCTTATCATGGAACCACAAAACCCTAACGTTGAGTCATATATATCTCTCCCTCTAAATCACCATTTAGAAATGTTGTTTTAACATCCATTTGATGTACCACTAGATCATGAATAGAGGCTAAAGCAATAAGAGTGATAATGGTTGCTATTTTAGTCATAGAAGAATAATTATCAAAGTATTCAACACATTTCTTTTGGTTAAAACCCCTAATAACAAGTCTAGCCTTATATTTATCAAGTGTATCATCAGGTCTCAATTTCTTCTTGAATATCCACTTGATACTGATGGGATTACAACCTTTAGGCAAATCATACAAGTCCCAAGTATGATTAGAAACTATAGAGTCTTGTTTTCTTTAAATAGACTCTTCCCAAAATGTAACATATATTGATATCATTGTTTCATCATAAGTTTTAGGGTCTTTTTCTATTAAATAGATAGACATGAAATCATTATTTAAAACATTAATATTCGGTTAAGAAAGTAGTGATAAAATTAGGACCAAAATTAGTCTCAACTCTACGTCTATTACTTCTTTTGAGTTCATTTTCTTGCTCATTAGAAATAACATGAGAATTAACTGGCATAGATGTATAAGTTTATTTTGCATATCACTTGACACGTTAATTTTTTAAAGAAAATATGCTAAATTTTTTTTGCATCTCTAGATTCACAAATAAAAGGATCACTTAGAGACCACAATCTATATGCAACACCATTTTGAATAAAAATAGTATCAGAGGTCTTAGAACCAATATTTACTCGCTCAAAATCACATAGACCAAACACCCCCACACTTTCAGGAATTTCAAGTTAGGAGCAAACCCTGTCCACAACTCATATGAGGTCTTGTATAACTTCTTATGAGGGACTCTCTTAAGAATATAGCACGCAGATAAGATTGCTTCTCCCTACATATTGTAAGATAGACTAGAGTTTAAAAAGGTAGAATTCATCAATTTCTTTAAGGGTTCTATTTTTTCGTTCGTCTACACCATTTTGTTGGGGAGTATAAGAAGCACTAACATCAGGTATAATACCATCCTTCTCACAAAAATCTTTTAGAGTTTTAGTACTATATTCACCGCCCCTATCAGATCTAATCTGTTGATTTTCCTGTCTAATTGGTTTTCAACTTCTGCTTTGAATTTCAAAAATATGCTTTCAACTTCATCTTTAGACTTAAGAAGATATACCGTAATATGTTTAGAAAAGTCATCAACAAAAGTAATGTAATACTTTTTTCCACCTTTGCTAAAAGCGTTCTTCAAATCTACTAAATTTGAATGTATTGGTTGATGTAATTCAATCTTTCTACTAATAACATATTTGAAAGGTTTCTTGGCATGTTTTGCTTCTACTTACACAGGACATTCTTAAAAATTATATGTATTTATCATTGGAATTAATTCCATATTTGTAAGTTTTTTAATAGAAGCAATGATTATATGACCTAGTTTGCCATGTCACAAATTAATAGACTCATTAATATAAGCAAAAATTTGAAATACTTGCATTATTGACAATCTCTTGAACAATGTTCAATACATATAATCTTCTACTAAGATATACCTTTTCAAAAAAGTCTCCTCCACAATAAATAATTATTTTATCAGCTTCAAAAACAGGTTTAAGGCCTACTCTATTGAGAAGTGCTCTGGAAATTAAGTTTCTACATAGATAATATCTTTCCAAAAGTTAATTTAAGTAAAAATTTTCCTTTAACCATTACTACAACTGTAGTTGAGTTACCCATATATACACAGTCTCCATCAGTGGAATCCTCAAAGTCATGGAATAACTTTTTTTTGGCAGAAATGCCTTGAGACACCTATGTCTAGAACCCTGTTAATTTGGTTAGCCATTAGATTTGCCTCAATGACTACAACTTCAATCACTTTATTACCCTCATAAAGATTATCTTAGACATCACTTTTTCCTTCATGATTTGAGTCCTGCCCTTTTCTTTGATAGCTCCTGGAAACCATGTGACCAACTTCTCCAAAAACAAATCAAGAACTTTTAAATTTTTGAATATGGCTCACTGGCTTGTTGAATTGTTTTTCTTCTTCATATGTTCCTTTTTTAAGCTTTCTTCTGTTTGCCTTTGAACATGTCTTCCACAAAAGCACTAGAAGATTTAACAAGATTAGCTTTAGAAGAGATTATGAGAGTTCTTCCATCTTATTTTTGAGAGTGAATCCTCATATGACTAATAATTTATTGGAGAGTTAAATTAATTTCTTTTGTTTTAATTGATTTCTATAATCACTTCAAGATGGTGGGAACTTTTCAAGCAGAAGATTAGCCCAAAATATCTCACACATCATCATGTCCTCATTGAGAACATCAGCAATCAAGTTTTCATATTCATGAACTTGTTCCATTATTGACTTATTATCAACCATTTTGAATTTAATCCACTGTCCGACAACATATTTTTTCTTTCTTGCATCATTAATACCACATTTCTTTTCCAAACTATTCCATATTTCTTTGGCAGATTTACAGGTTAAAAATAAAACAAATAAAGGATAAGTCATATGATTTAGCAAATTTCCTCTAGTAATTTTGTTATCCTTTTCAAACTTCTTTTTAATAACATCATCAACAACCATATTATTGCTAGAATCTGTAGTGATGTTAAAACCATACATAGAAGGTTCTTTAAATAATACATAGTCAACTTCTAACTGTTCAAAGAAAATTAAAAGTTTTTGTGACCATCCTCTACAAATATTTCCATTGAAAGGCTCATGTTTTGACAAATCATTAAAAGTTTCCTTCAAGAAATAGTTATTTATCAATATTGTATGTTAGAAATTGCTTTCAAATTGTTGAAAAAAATACTACAAAATTTATATTATATTGAAATTATAAAGTAATAAATAACTTATCACAAACACTGTGTTGTGGCAAGACACTGCCTTGAAAGTAATTTCGGCTCAACTCCGGTTGCAATTGTTGTAGCCGGTCGCTTCTGAAGATTCCACAGTTACTGTCAAACACATTCACTCGTGTCTGAAAGTTTGGAGTGCACAGAAACAATTTCCCAGATATCCAAAATAGGAAGAAGGATTATTCAAGTCAATAAAAGAAATTATTGAGGGAGATAGTAAATGAAGAAAGGACTTGATTTTTCTTCTCTGTGTTTAGCTCCCAAATGATACTCCTTAAATGGAAAAATTGTTTATGTTTCATCCATCAAAAGAATGTAAGAAACTAACGTATAATAAATGTAATGATACATAACTCTTACTTGAATGACAAATTTGTCATGATAGAAAAGTAACTTCAAGTCTTCTCAATATTTTCTTACAAAGTTAAGAACCAACACTTTAGATAAACCGAACCATTAATGAGGGTAAGACTGGGCAACGGAACCGGAAGTACCGGTACCGTTCCGGTTCGTCCCGTTTTGGTTGCCTATGGGCCGGGCCGGGATAGTCTAAACCAGTACACGGAACGGGACGGAACCGTCATTTCGTACCGGAGTACCGGTATCGGTTCATTCCGGTTCCGGTCCGGTTTATTTAATATTAATATTAATTTTTTTATATTTTATATAATTTATATTTATATATTTTATAAATTATATTTTATAATTCAAAATTTTAATTAACCGCCCCTGCCCCGCCCTGCCCGCCCTTGCCCCGCCCTGCCCGCCCCTACAGTATGCAGTATGCACTCTGCATAAAGCTGCAGTGCACTGCAGCTGCAGCCTGGAGCCAGCCCCCCCACCCTTTTCCCGAGACCCGGACCAACGACTTTAAACGTAAAAATTTTAAATGGCTAGTTTTTTTGTTTTATAAATTAGAGTTGATTTGTAAAAAATTTCTATACAAATTACAACTTACAAATATAAGTCTGAGTATTTGAGAGAATATATATTTCAAGATTATATTCATATTTATAACTTATAAGATTTAGCAATTACGGATTATAAATTCTAAAATTTCAAATTTTCAATATTCAATTCAGTTCTAAATTCTTTATATCATTTGGTCACTTGGTGTATTTCGGAGGAGGAATCTTCTTCAAATTTCAAGTTTCGACATTAGTATTTTAATTTTCGTTATAATCGTTTGTTCTTACACAAACGTTTGGTAACTTCGTTCCACTCTCTAATCTTATATTTATTTTTTGTATTTATTATTTAACTTGTAAGTTGTTCTTGTTAAATTATTGTTCTTGTTAAGTTTCATATTTTGTAATTTATAATTTTATATCATGGAGTCTTCTAAAAAAAGTGGAAGTAAAAAGGGTCTAGTAGAATCAGTAAAAAAATTAGTTAAAAAAACTAATAAAGGTTCTAGTTCTTCTAAACCTAAAATTCCTCTTGTTAGAATAAATACAGATGAATTTACGCATGTGAATGAAACTAGTTTTTCCTGTCCCAGTCCTATAAATATTAATTCAGATACTCCTATGATTCCCCATGAACTCTATGAAAGACATTATGGTATTAATCAAGAAAATGAAGAAGTGGAAATAGATGAACAATTAAATTTAGATGAAGAAGTAGATTTAGATGATACACCGACTAGCCCCGCCTCCGACCTCAATACAGTCAATAGTATAGGTATTGAAGCTCCACCTCCGGTTGGAACTACTCGTCCTCCTATTATTCCAACTAGAGGTAAGACTAAGGTACAACATTCTTTAAAATCACATGTGTGGAAATTTTGTTATTTGAATGAAGAAAAAACTTTTAGTATATGTAATATTTGTAAACAACATTTTAAATATACATCTGGTGGGATAGGAGGTTCAACAGGGGGATTAAAAAAACATTTGATTAACAAGCATAGTAAAGAGTGGTTTGCATATATGTCTTCTCTTGAAGTTGTTGAAAATTGTAATGTTGAAGAATCGGTTAGAGGATCAAATATGGTTCAAAGTGAATTAAATACTTCGAATCCAAGTGGTCCTCTTACACATCGAACCTATAACAAGGATCGTGATCGTGAAAACTTTGCTAAAATGGTTGTTGTTTGTGGTTTACCTTTTAGTTTTGGAGAACATCCGGGTTTTATTGCTTATATTCATGAAACATATAATCCTATTTTTAAAGGTTTATCAAGAAGCATGGTAAAAAGAAATATTTTCGAATTTCAAGAAAAACATTGTCAATATTTACGTGCCTATTTTGAACTAATGGATTGTAGAGTTGATTTTACTAATGATATGGGTCGTAGTTCTAATGTTTTGATTATTTAACTGTTACTGCACATTGGATCGATTATAATTGGAATTTACAAAAAAGAATTATTGGTTATAAAATTTGTCAAAAGAAAAAAATCGGAATTTATATTGCTACTACTGTGTTGGAAATTCTAGATTTTTTTGGTCTTTGTGATAAAGTCGTTAGTATTACTTTAGATAATGCCTCTGCTAATTTAAATGCTATTAATATGCTAGAACCTAGACTTTGTCCTATTAGTAAATATACTTTTCATGTTAGATGTGCCGCACATATATTAAATTTGGTTGTTAGTGACGGTGTGAAATTATTTGAAAATAGTTGTGATAAAATTGATAGTGCTTGTTTTTACAATTTTCATATGAATATTAGTAGTAGAATTAATCAATTTAAAGAACTTTGTAATGCATTTAAACTTCCTTTTAGAAAAGTTCCGAAGCATGAAAAACTAGATGGAATTCCTTTTATGATATGCTTGAAGTTGCTTATGCATATAGGCAACCTATTACTACGCTATTTAATAATCATAATGCTTATCTTGAATTAAAAATTAATGATAGTGATTGGGATGAAGTAAATGAACTTAGAATATTTTTGAAATCATTTTATGATGGTACTAAAATTTTTTCTGGAATATATTATCCTACTATTTCTGAAATTTTAATACACATATGTGAGATTTTATCTATTTTTTCTGAATATAAAACAAATTCTTTATTCACCTCTGCTATTGAAGTTATGATTACAAAATTTAAAAAATATTATTTTCCTATTCCTCAAATTTACTTAACTGCACTTCTTTTCAACCCCAAATATAAAGAATATGGCACAAAAGCTTTAGTTGAATGCATTTATCAGAATTTAGATATTCAACCTGAAGAAGAACCTGATTTGGTAACATGTCAAAATAGTATAAAATACTTTGCAAAATAAATGTATGATAAATATTCATTCTTAGATAATGTTGAAAATCCTCAAACGTCTATGAATCAAGTAGGTGCTCATGGACGAGTTAAACATAAACTTGGTCTTGACTCTTCTAATAAATGTGAATTTGTTGAATATCTTGAAAAGGGTACAGATGATATTACAAACGATAATGGTATACCGGAACTATTGAACTGGTGGAGGAATCGTGGAGCTCAATTTCTAAAACTTAGTAGGATGGTGAAGGATGTGCTTGCAATTCAAGGATCATCAGTATCTTCGGAGGCAGCTTTCAGCGCGACAAGATTTCAAATTGGAGACCACAGATATTCGTTAGCAGAAGACAGCCTGGAGATATCAGTGTTATTTAGAGACTGGATAAATGCTGAGCGTAGAAATCAAGGACTTCCAAAGTTAGATAGTCAATTTGAACTTTTCATAGATTCAGCTATTGGATGTGGTAGTGATGATGGCATCGAAATTCAAGATCGTCAACGAGCTTTACCAAGACCAGAAGTTGATCACAATCAATCCATAGCCGAGTTAGAAAGAGGATTTACGGGACTATACAACTATTAGTATTACATTCGGGACATAGTTGAAATAGAACCCTTCCTAGAAGGTGGCTGCGTAAGCTATGTACTCTACTAATAGTTGTAAATTGAAATTGTAATTTGTTACAAATTTAAATAAATCAAAATTGATATTTTTTAATTTTTGTAATTGTTTTATCCTTATTTTAATTTAATTTTTTTAAAATTACAAATTTTATTTATTTAATATTTACAAGATACAAGTTATAAATATAACTTATAAAATAAATATTAATGAATATAAGTAATAACTTATAAAGTATAAACTTCAAAAGATTTAAATTTTGAAAACTTTATTAGATTACTTGCAAACTTAACAATAACAAAAAAATTAATAAAATATCTTTAAAATAAACTTAAGTAAAAAATTATAGTATAAAATTTAAAAACTATTAATTTATACTTAAAAAATAAAAAAAATAATTATATTTTCGTAATTTCAAAAAATATCGTCCCGTTAATCCTGTCCTGTTCCATCCTGATCCGTTCCGGTTCATTCCGGTTCCATCCCGGTACATAGTGGAATGGGACGGAAGCGATGAACCATCCCGGTAATTCCGGTCCGGTTCATCCCGATACCGGTCAACATTCCGGTTAACGGATTCCGATCCGGTCCGGTACCGGTTCATTCCGGTCCGGTGACCCGGTTCCGGTCCGTTGACCAGTCTTAAATGAGGGAGTAAGTTTTCTATTTCACATAGACTAATGACTTAGCAATATTCAAATAGATTAATTACGGGGATTTAAAAGATTTAACTTATACTTTGCGTCAAAAGAAAAAGGAATATTATCCACAATCATGTCCTCTTCTTTGACTACAGAACAAGAGAGCAAATTGATTAGAGTATTGAAAGAGACTTAAAGATCCATTGGATAGACTATAAATGACGTCGATGGAATAAGTTCAAATATTTCCATACGTAGGATCCTCTTGAAGAGAATTATAAAACAATATTCCAACCCCAAAGGAGATTAAATCCAAAAATACAAGAAGTTGTCAAGAATGAAATGGTAAAACTTCTAGCAGCAGGTATTATTTATTCAATTACAGATAGTCCTTGGTAAGTCCTATAAAAGGTAGTACCAATGAAAGGAGAATGACTGTAACAAAGAATAAAAATAATGAACTCATTCCTACAAGAAATCGTTGGATGGAAAGTTTGTAATGATTGTAGTCAACTTAATAAGGCCACAAGAAAAGATCATTTTCGTCTTCCTTTTATTGATCAAATGCTTGAGAAAATTGATTTCTATTGTTTTTTGATGGGTATTTTGGATACAATCAGATATCAATTGCCCGAAGATCAGGATAAAACTATATTTACATTCCTCCAAAGTATGCATGCTTATCGAAAAATTTCATTTGGACTATGCAACACTCCTGCTACACTCCAATGCTGCATGTCGACAATTTCTGCAGACATGATCCATGAAATATTGATGGAAAATTTCACACTTTTTGGTAAGACATTTGACGATTGTCTCATTCATTTAACTTTAATACTAAAAAGATGTGAAGACACAAACTTGAATCTTACTTGGAAAAATTTTCATTTCTTGGTAAAAGAGGGAATTGTATTAGGACATAAAATTACTGTTAAAGGAATAGAAGTTGATAAAGCATAAATTGATCTAATTGCAGGATTGCCTCCTCCAAATATTGCAAAAGACATTAGAAGTTTCTTAGGACATACTAGTTTTTGAGGAAGGTTTATAATAGATTTTTCTAAAATTTCAAAACCACTTACTAACATAGTAATCAAAGATGTGAAGTTTGATATTTTAGATAAGCCAGAAAACCATTTGAAATACTGATGGAACAATTGTATAAACCGCCTTAGTTGTTTCTCTTGATTGGAGCCAACCATTTGAAATAATGTGTGATTCAAGTGATACAACAATTGGAATAGTTTTGGACAAAAAAGAGATAAAAATTTTAGACCCATTTACTATGCTAGTAGAACACTTAATGAAGCGCAAAAGAATTATTCACAACAAAAAAGAACTACTAGCAGTAGTATTTGCATTTAACAAATTGCATTCTTATTTAATTGGAAATAAAGTTACTGTATTCCATAATTATGCAGCTTTAAAGTAAATCTTAACAAAAAAAAGATGCTATACCTAGATTTTTAAGATGGATACTCCTTCTACAAGAATTTGATCTTGAAATAGATTGAAAGGGATCCCAATATCAGGTAGTTGATAATTTTTCATTCTTGGAAAATCCTCCTATAGAGACAACATATTAAAGAGGAATTTCCTGATCAGCATATCTATGCAATCACTTTAAATGTAAATCAACCTCCATGATTTGCTAACATTGCCGATTGTTTGGCTGGTGGATGGATTCCAAAATATTTTACTTATGACCAAGGAAAAAGCGTAAGAAAAATGCATCACATTACTATTGTAATTACTTATAATATTTTGTGTAGATAATATAATTAGGATATGTGTACCATAGATAGAAATGAATAACATCTTAAGTCATTGTCATGAAGAAACTATTGGAGGGGACTATGGAGGAATAAAAACAGCTCCAAAAGCACTTGAAGTAGGTTTTTTTCTGGCCCACTCTATTTAAAGATGCAAGAAATTATGTTTCTGCTTGCGATAAATGCCAAAGAAGTGGTACCATTTGAAAAAGACATGAAATGTATCTTAACTCTATTCAAGTATGCGAAATATTTGATGTTTGGGGCATTTATTTCGTGGGTGGATCTCCTCCATCAAATGACTGCGAATAAATTTTAGTGGTTGTTGACTATGTGTCAAGATGGGTAGAAGCAGTAGCTACTAGAAAAAATGATAACCGTGCTTTTTGTGATCTCCTTAAGAAGAATATATTTTCTAGATTCGAAACTCCACGAGTTATCATAAGTGATCAGGGAAATCATTTTGTAAGCAGACAATTCACTAGTTTGTTGTCAAGATATGGAATAACTGATAAAATAGGAACTTCATATCCTGCTCAAACAAATCGGCAAGTAGAAGTATCCAATAGGGAGTTTAAAAGAATTTTAGAGAAAGCTGTTGGATCTTCTCGAAAAGATTAGTATATAAAATTAGAGGATGCCTTATGGGCAAAAAGAAGAGCTTTCAGAATACCTATTGGTACATCTCCTTATAGATTAGTCATTGGAAAATCTTGTCATTTACCTGTTGAATTGGAACATAAATCTTATTGGGCTATAAAAATGATTAATCTTGATCTGTTAGATAAGGTGAAATTATTTATTGCAACTTGACGAAGTAGTTGAGTTCAGACTTGATGCATATGAAAATGCTAAGATTTACAAAGAAAAGAAAAAAGAATGGCATGATAATCTCATTCACCATGAGGATTTTAAAATTGGATATCATGTTCTATTTTACAATAGTTGATTGAGACTGTTTTCGGTAAAATTCAAGTCACGTTTGATAGGACCGTACATTGTAACAAAAGTTACCCCTTATGGTTCCATGGAAATACAACATATTAATGGGGGAGAAAATTTAAAGTAAATGGTCATCGGTTGAAACGTTATGTCACAAGAATTTTTACAACCAAATGTCAACAATTCTTTTTGCTTTGCGTAATATTGAAAAGTCGAGCTGGCAGCAATAAATTCAGAACAGCTGGCGGCATTTAATTTTTCTTTACAACAGATGAGTCATAAGAAGCGAGAAAACAACGTTTATTAAAAATTGGGGATGCAGTACACAACAAAAAGACAAAAAAATTGTGGGCATTAGAGATAAACAAAGATGATACAATCACAAGAAAAGCAGAGAGAAACTTGAGTCTTTCTTCTATCTCAGAAAACTAGCTTACAAGATTATAAATAGCAGTTGAAAAGAGAGAAAACAGGGCACTATCCCATGACTTGCTAATTAATAACTACAACTAATTTAGAAGTCCTAATGCTAATAAATTTAATACGTAAAAGGCTCCTAAAAATACTGACAGTAACTTACTGACTTTTGAATCAGTGAAATAACACTTCCCCTTGATTCAAAATCACACACTCCCAACTGCAACGTAAAAAAATTCATGCTTAGCCTGAGGAAGAGACTTCGTAAATATATCTGCTACTTGCTCGTTTGCGCTGCAGAATTTCAACACTATTCTTCCTTCAGCTAATGTCCAGATGAAGTGATATTGCAAATAAATGTGCTTGGTTCTCCCATGAAAGGAGTATTCTTAGCCATAGAAACTGCTGATTTGCTATTAGAAAAAATAATCTCAGTAGACTCCTTTTGCTCGTAATTAAAATATGTAAGTAGTTAATGGAGTCATAAAGCTTGTCGTGCTACTAAACTTGTTGTTGTATACTCCTTCTCAGATGTTGACAGAGCTACTTTCTTCTGCTTCTTTGAACTCCATGTCACTGCTCCAGAACCAAAGCTGAAACAACTACCAGAAGTGCATTTTCGATCATCCAAACAGCTTGCTTAGTCACTATCTATATAGAAACAAATATAAAATTTGATACTTTAGAATACCAAATACCAAAGTATGTTGTTCCAGCATCATAGCAAACAATTATTTTTGCAGCACCTAAATATTGCTTTGTCGGATTTCACAAAAATCTAGACACAACACTAATAAAAAAGCAATGTCAGGTCTAGTGTGCGTTAGATGATTTAAACCACCAACTAGACTTCTGAACAATCTCTGATTTGCTTTCTCAGTTCCATCTACATGCTGCAACTTCTTATTAGGTGTAGCTGCTGCTTCACAATTATCATATGAGATTTTTCCAAAAGATCCTCTGCATATTTCTTTTGAGAAATAAAAATTCCCTCTTTATCTTGGATTACTTCAAGCCCTCAAAAAGTATTTCATTAAACCCAAATCAGTCAACGCAAAGTTTCTCATCATACTTGATTTGAAATCATCAACTTGAGACATTGATGAACCAAAATAAATCATATCATCAACATAGAGACAAAATTCAAAAATTCTCCGTTACCTTGGTTTTTTTTAAAGTACAATGTGGGTTCATTTTCACTTCTCATGAATCCTCTATCTTGAAAGAATGAATCAATTTTGTTGTCTCATGCACGCGTAGCTTGATTTAGTCCGCAAGAGCTTTTATTATCTTGTAGACTTTGTTCTCATTGCCATTAATAACAAAGACCTGAGGTTGTGAAATATAAACCTCTTCTTCTAGATCACCATTCAAAAAGGCATACTTCATATCAAATTGATACACGCGAAACACAATTGCGCAGCCAAACCCACAACTACTCTCACTGTTTCATATCGTGCAACAAGGGAAAAGTTTCTTCAAAATCTATATCTTGTTGTTGGGAATATCGTTTTGCCACGAGACTAGCTTTATTCTCTTTAATTCTCCCATCTACATTGCCCTTTTTTTTTAAAACCCACTTGATCCATATGACGTTACTTTCTTCAGGTGAATCAACTAAATCCAATGTAAAAATTCTTTTAATTGCTTACATCTCTTCTACCATAGCATTCTTCCATTCATTGTTCTGCCGCTTCTTCAAAACAACCAGGATCTGAAACACGGAATGCAAATTTACAAGAAGTATTTACATTGTTGGAATATTTGGGATTTGGTTTCCTTTATCTTATTGATATTCTAAGTAAAATTGGCTCATCAAAACAATCGTCAAGTGTTGCAGATGTTGTCGGTACACTGGGCAAGTTTTCAGGAGTAGGATTTGCTGCTATAGATTGTATCATTAGATAACAATTTTAGATTTGCAAATTACAAGAATTAAGTTCCAAGAGAAATCCTCCGTTAACTTATAGGATTATATAGACGATATACTTTTGATTGAAGACTATAGCCAACAAAAACACATTTTTCAGATCTTTCATCAAGCTTCGACTGAAAATTAACCATAGTATATGCTATACAACCAAAGCATTCTTAAGTGGCTTACTCGTGGTTTCTTACCATTCCAAGATTCAAGAGGTGTCGTGTTCCAAACAAATTTTGTTGAAAAGATATTCAAAAGATTAACATTGGTTTCAGCAGCTTCTCCAGAAAAGTAATATGGTAGACCTTTTGCTTTCAGCGAGTTTCTAGCAATTTCCACAACAGTCAAATTCTTTTGTTCGGCCACACCATTCTGCTCCAGTGTATATGGGGATGTAAGTTCCCTACGGATTTCATTCTCATCACAAAAGAAATTAAATTCTTTAGACAATAATTCACCACCTCTATCGATACAGAGTGATTTTATCTTTCTGCCACTTTGATTCTCTACTGATGCTTTAAATTTCTTGAAATTCTCAAAGTTTTCTGATTTTATTTTCAACAAATAAACCCATCTAAACCGGTTGTAATCATCAGTAAACATCAAAAAGTACCGAACGCCACCCAGTAATTCCATTTTCATTGGCCCACAAAAGTTAGCATGCACAATGTCAAGACAAGTTGTAGCCCTCCATGATTTACCTACCGGAAATGATTTCCTAGCTTGCTTCCCATAAATACATCCTTCACACATGTCATGTTCATTGATTTTTGGCAAGCCAATAACCATATCTTTTTGAACCAAAAGTTGCAAACTGTTAACATTCTAATGTCCATAATGTAAGTGCCACATATTAGTCTCATTGTTTCCGTTGACAACTAAGCAATATTTTCAATACTTGCGATATCAAGGGGGAAACATTTTATTTTTAGTCATAGATACATGAGCTATGGTACGTACCGATTTCTTATCTTTAATATCACATGCTTGATCATCAGTAGCAACTGAGTACCGACTAGTCATCAATTGGCCAACACTACAGGTTGTGAGCCAAAGTGGGAACATGTAACTCCCCAAAACAAAATATGGTGAACTAGAGACTCCTGGTTGTTTCTTGAGTTGATTTTAAGTTAAACTAAGTTAGTTTAGTTTCCTTTGGTTGTGTGTGAAGTTTGGTTAAATTTTGAGTTCAATCGACCAAGAACATCCATGACGTTTGGAAAGTATGCCTTAGAATGTACTAGTGTGTCTTGTCGTGTTTAGACAAGTTTTACAGATTCATTTTACTTGAAACCTGCATTGGATATTTAATTTCACGACGGGAATCTAGACCCCAGACAAGACCGACATCGTTGACCTCTCAGAGGTCGCAGACAAGCCTACTTATGTCATTCTTCCTTTGCGTAGGCTAATTTTAGCAGAAAATTTGAATATTTTGTTTCATAACATACTAATAAAAACATTCTCATAAATACGTGATTGTTCACCATCATCCATGTAACATTAAGAGATAAGCAATTGCAAGAAATAGTTCAATTCTTATTAAGTGTATAATTTCCAAAATGGCACAAATACATAGTCTGAATAAAAACAGGAAAGAAACGCTAGTGGAACATGGTACACTAGATCAACCCTAAAAATAAGCTAGAATATAAACAACAGCATCGTCGAAAGAATGAGGACCTACCAAAGCCGGATGAATGCTGAACGTCCGGATAACTTCAGCGATGATCCTGTAGCTCTATTGTCCACCTGTGCCGGCACCTAAAATAGTAGATTTTCTATAGGTATAGTATACAGTTGTACTTTGTATGGGTATATGCAATCAAACACAAGGACATGCATGAGAAAGATTAACTCTTCCCTAACGACATGATTTTTGGAAGGCAAGTCAGTGGACTTGCCAAATTGAAACAAGGAAAGTTCCCAATTTTGGATTAAGAAAGTCAGTGAGCTTTCCATATTTGGAATAGGAAAGTTATGCCATGATAATAACATACATTATAATACTTTTCACATTTTCACACATCACATAACATTTACACATAGCATATATCATATAACATACAACACATTTTGCACGTAACACATAACTTCTTTATATCATTCATTCATATGCCATGAGACCTTGGAATCATGGACTTAACATCAAGACATCCTATAAATGAGGGCTCTACAGATGGGATCTCAACTAGGGAGTCTTCATTAGCAAATACAGAGTCTGCTTCGTTCATTCATACGTACTACATTTCATTTCATTCATAGACCAGTTTAAACACCAGGTATACCTAGGATGTAGTTTAAGACTTTCATTAGGTTCTTTGTGCAACGACCAAGAATGACCTAATGTCATTACTTGAATCTAACTCACCTTTTGATTATCCTATCCTAACACCTTTGGTATCATTCATTTCATTATATGCATCATTTGAGGCTTGCCTCATTCTTCCTTGGGAACTTTAACTTTAACCGACATAGATCATGTGAGCATCATGAAATTTAGTGTCTCCCCGACATCGAAAAGAGGTGGAATCACCGAAAAAAGTGACCCAAAACATTCTAGAGTACATGGGAATTTAACCCCGTGGGATCTCTATATTGGCTGTATAGGTTTGAAGACTAGGATATGTAAGGAGACCCATACTCGGCGAGCTGGACAGTCTCATCTCAGGAGAGTTACGTGAACCTCCGCCCTTCCTGAAAGAAGGCATCACCGCTCATAGCTAGCCTATCGGTGCTCAATATAAAGTTCCATTATATTCATCTCGTACGTCATGGAAGCTTGCTCTAGTATGAGGACATTATTGCTCATTAGATGATTTCTCATCTCCTCATTAGTATTAAGGGTGTTAAACTCAATACTTTCATTAGAGTGTTCATAGAGACTGGTCTCTTCATTATCTTATACTCTCATAGGTGAGTACAGTTTTGTAACATTTACTTAGGCTCATTTGAGATTGCTCTCATCATTTATATTAGCCTCATATCATGTTGTCACCACATTCCTTATAGTTAGCACCTTTGCTTTTCATAGTTACTCACCTCTTATTACGTGAATGTTCATTTCATCATATGCCAATGAACTTGGCCATTTAGTGTGTTTCACACCCTTACTTAACCCTTCTAGGGTTTCATCATTTCATTGTTCATTTCCTTATTTCACTGTTCATCTCATCTTATGACAATGCACTTTGCCATTTAGTGTATCTTACACTTATACTTAACCCTTCTAGGGTTCATCATTTCATTACATACATCTTAGGTTCACTTATTTTTCAATGTATGCCAGACTTATGAGCTATACACACAAGCCACAGGGATTCATTCATAGTTTGTTAAGTGATGATACCTAAGATCATGTAGTACAAGACTTGTGTATCTTGTATATATGCCAAGATCTTAATTTCGATCTAAGTAGGTGAAATTATTCTTGGATATTTTGTTCACGTATGACTTATGTATCAATACGGAAGTTTGGGCAAGGAAACCCAAATTCGAATAACTTGGATAACATTTACATTTTTCATTGATTTCAATCTTAATTTCCATAACATCGGAATTCTAGATCGAACTCCAACATTAAGATTGTACCTTAAATTTTCTACTTGGTTTCCTCTTAAATTTGCCGAAGGATTGTGTGTTAGAGCTCTCACAACCTCTTTTATTTTATTCTTTAATTTTTCTCCAGGGCATTGGGAGGTTGCAGGTTCGAACCCCACAATCTTCTAATTTTTGTTGTTAATTTCGCTTGCGCATCGGGAGGTTGTGTGTTCGAACCCCCACAGACTCCTTATTTAAATTTTTAATTAAAACTCACTAGCCTGGGTGTTTGGAATTGAGGTTGTGGGACAGATCCCCCACAGCCTGAACTAATTTTTTTCTTATTTTAATCGTCTTCTCCTTTCCGTCCTTGTGGTTGTGGTTTCGATTCCCACGCCTCACATTTTACTTTCTTTTTTTTCTGTTCTTTCACTCGCTGCCTGGAGGTCGTGGGTTTGATTCTTATACCTCCCATTTTTTAATTTTAATTCTTATTCTGTTCTTACTAACCCAACAGACCCTATTTTGATCCCCCCCACCCCACTTTTCTTTTTCCTGCTTGCGAATTCCAGTAGCTAAAGGGTGAGGTCACAGGTTCGAACCCTGGTGGCCTCACCTCTTTTAAATGTATTAAATTTCCAGATTTCAACCCCCCTTTTGAACGAAATTTAAAGTACACTAAGTTGGAAATTTTTTCTTAATTTTTTTAGCTTCCTTTGATCAACCTTTTCATGTTAGTTTCTTAGGGAATATCACCAAGAATTAAGTGCATTATTTGGTGTAATTTAGTAGTTACATTAGTCAAGCATTTTCACTCAAAATTTGTAACTTTACACACCATATGAACATCACATTGTGAACAACTTTAGCAGATAAAATACATGAATTTACATGACTTTTCACGTCCCAAAAAAGTGACTACTTCACTGCCACATATTGCACACACACATCGCCTTTTTCACATGTTTTCAAACAACATAATCATTATTCACACAATTTTGAACATAAATACTTAAACATACACATCACGAAAACACATTTCATCCCTACTTTGTACCAACAAACATACCCAACCTTAAGTGTAATGGAAGCTAGTGAGAGGGACATGCAAAGGGGGAACAATGCTAGTATTTGGAGTGAATATCTTGAATCTTAAGGGGTATCTTGAGAAAGGAACCAAGAGTAAAGAAACCCATAACTTAATTGATGTTTAATCAATGAATTTGCTGCCAAAACCCTCTCCAAAATCAGTCCAGGCTACCTCAACGCCCACACCACTCAACGAACAGATTCTCTTTGCCTTAATGTTTTTGATTGCTTTGTTTTTCTTAAAATTTTATGTGAGTTCTTAAAGTGTGAAGGACTCTTGATATTACTTCTAATATTTTTTTTGCAGAACCAACGTGAGGGAGAGAATGATGAAATGCGAGAGAGATCGTGAGGGAGTAGTAAAAAATTAGGAGTTTTAGTTTGGGAATTAGTTAAACTAGGACTCGTTATTGATTTAAATAAAAACCTAATTTAATTAGCTTAGTTGAAGGACCATTATGCCCCTAAAAAATCAGATTATAAACATTAATTAAAGCACCAACTTGATGCTTCCAATGGGGCTCGAACTCAGGTAGAGTGGCCCTTGTGAAATGGACCATTTTGGGCAGCTTAAGCTGAATTGGTTCTTTAATTAAATTAATTAATTAATTCGTTAGGGTAATTACAATATTACCCTTGGCTTGGATAAGACCATTTTACCCTTGGGCCCTCGAAACTTAAGGTTTCTTTTTTTTAGTCCGATAAAGAATCCTTCGATTAAATCTTTGTTTATTAGAGCCTTACTTGGTTGGTTCCAATCTTCCCAAGATCAACTAACTTCTCATGTTAGTTGGTATAGTCGTAGTAAGGGTTCTGAGATCTGGTTCTACGCGTATCAATCTGTGTGAACCTTGGTCTAATCTTGAACATTCTTGATTAAGTATTTGTCCTATTCATTTTTAGGGTTGTTACATTATCCCCCTTTAGGAACATTCGTTCCCAAATAACACTACAACTACAAATCGTAATGCCAAACAGATCATAACATAATCACTATGCACAGTCAAGAAATAGCAACAAAATACAGAGAGATTACGAAACATAGACTTAAGAGTAGGAAATCTAACCTCAAAAGCTGAAAAGATGAGGGTAGCGGGATCTCATGTCAGCCTCAGCCTCCCACATAGCACCATCAACAAGATGATTTCTCCACAATACCTTCACTGTGGCAATCTCCTTGTTCCTCAGCCGCTTGACCTGTCTGTCTAAGATCTCAACTGGTTCCTCCTTATAAGACAAGTCTTCATCCACTCCCAAACCTTCCAAAGGTAGAATCGATGCTGGGTCACCTAGGCACTTCTTTAACATGGATACATGAAAGACTGGATGGACAAAATCTAGCTCCGCAGGCAACACTAACTCATAGGACACCTCACTCACACGCTGTATGATCTCATATGTCCCAACATACCTCGGACTCAGTTTCCCTTTTCTACCAAATCTCATCACTCATCTCATAGGTGATATCTTCAAGTAAACGTGGTCACCAACCTCAGATTCTAAGGGTCTCTTTCTGTTGTCTGCAGATGACTTCTATTGGCTCTAAGTAGTATCCAACCTGTCTCTAATCACTCTAACCTTCTCTAAGGTCTCATGAATGATATCTGGACTCAAAATGGATTTATCTCCGATCTCAAACCACCCAAATGGAGATCTACACCTCCTACCGTACAGTGCCTCAAACGGTGCCATCCCAATGCTTGAGTGATAACTGTTATTATACAAGAAATCTATCAAAGGCAAATGATCATCCCAACTACCTCTAAAGTCAATTACACTTACCCTCAACATGTCCTCCAATATTTGAATGGTGCGCTCAACCTGCCTATCATTCTAAGGTTGAAAGACGGTACTAAGCTTTACCTGCGTGCCTAAGCTTTTCTGGAAAGATCTCCAGAAATATGAAGTAAACTGAGCTCCTCTATCTAAAATGATACACAAAGGAATCCCATGCCACCTCACATTCTCATCAATACAAATTCTTTCATAATCCTCGGCTCTGTAGGTAGACTTCACAGGGATAAAGTGAGCAAACTTAGTCAATCTGTCCACAATAACCCATATGGAGTCATGCTACCTCCTAGCCCTCAGAAGACCAACCACGAAGTCCATATTAATGGCCACCCACTTCTAAGTTGGAACCTCAATAATCTGAGTCGTACCACCAGGCTTAAGATGCTCTGCCTTTACCTGCTGGCAATTAGGACACTTAGCCACATATTCTGCAATATCCTTCCTCATGCCATCCAACTAATAGAGCTGTTTAAGATCATGATACATTTTGGTGGAACCTGGATGTATGTAACATGTGGAACCATGGGCCTGTGCCACAATCCTGGTCCATATATCATCCACATCTTTTATACACAACATGTCCTGGTATCTAAGTATGCCATCACCTCCAAAAGCAAAAGGCTCATTCATTTTTAACAACACTGAGTCCTTTAGCTCCATCAACACAGGATCAAGATGCTGACCCTTCTTGACTTTAATTACCAAGGATGATTCAGAACTAGGATGAATTGAAACACCCCCACTAGTAAAGTCAACTAATCGCACACCCAGTCTGGCCAGTTTGTGTACCTTTTTTTCCAACTCCTACTTCTCATCCTAAACGTGGGCTGTACTCCCCATGCTCATCCTGCTTAAAGCATCAGCCACAACATTACCCCTACTTGGATGGTAGTGCACATTTATGTCATAATCCTTCAAAAGCTCTAACCATCTCCACTGACGTAGATTCAACTCCCTCTATGTGAACACGTACCTGAGACTCTTATGATCTGTGAACACATCCACATGCACTCCATACAGATTATGCCTCCATAGCTTCAGTACAAACACCACAGCTGCCAACTCCAGGTCATGAGTGAGATAATTCTTCTCATGAACCTTGAGTTGTCTGGAAGCATAGGGGTCACCTTACTAGCCTGCATAAGAACACAATCTAAACCAACCCTAGATGCATCACAATAGACACTGTAATTCTCATCACACTTAGGCAGAGTTAACACCGGGGCTTAAGTGAGTGTGTCCCTGAGCTCCTGGAAACTCTTCTCACAAGTCTTCTTCCATTTAAACTTGGCTTTCTTTTTTGTCAAAGCTGTAAGTGGGGCATCAATGGAAGAAAATCTCTCCACAAACCTGCGGTAGTAACGAGCCAATCCCAAAAAGCTACGGATATCAGTGAGAGTATAGAAAACCTCCTTCATGTCAAGCAAGACCTTCATCATACTGTCGTTGAGACCAACATTATGCATGTAAGATAAGACCACTTCATATAGATTCATTTGGACTTTTACCAAATATTTCATCACAACAAGTACACAACACTATAATGTAATGCATAAGGACATAAGTAGAATCATATACTTTAGAACATCTTCCAAGAACTCCCTTCAAGAGCTACTTGTGCAATGCATAGGTGAAGTCCCATACCCTCACCTACACAAAGCAACTTCCCTTTGATTATCCTAGTTATGGTCCTAGCTTTACTTCCATTGACCATTTTAATTTAGGGAAACTATATCCTTGACCGACACTAAGACCATAAGATCTAAACATGGAATTTGTTGTTGTAGAGCCTTACACCAAGAAAAGGTGCTCCACTTTGCCAAAGTAGACCATTAACATCATGATAGTTTATTAGGTGATATCACTTGCTAGTTCCTATGGGGAAAGCATAGTTTATGGAACTTGGAGGCATATATGGAAACATTCTTTATGACAAATGGGGCATTGTAGTTATCCACCTCGTGAGGACTATGGTGAGCAAGCTTTCCCACATTGGGAAGGGGCACCCCTAATCTAATTTTACTCGGTGCTAAGCTAAGTTCCCTTTATTGAAAGTCTTTATTAACATTACTTTCTAAACATAGGATTTAGGAGATTGACTCCTCATATTCTTAGCTCATAGGTCATATATTAGAGTTCATCGACCTGAGTCATGTGAGAAAACCTTTCACATGGACATAGTATATTAAAGCACCATATCGTTTAGGGTATGCTTGAGAACATCTTTCAAGAGACTTTCTATTGACTAGATCATCATACATGTATCGGTGAGTATACATATATGTGCGCAAGAATTTCACATAAACACTCTTAGACAACACATGTTCATACTTCATTTCATGTATGCATAAGTGTACAAGTGTAACTATATGATCAATCCTTTTATATAAAAACACATTTATACACTAGGTATAATCATACTTCATCATACCATATACTCGACATCATAGCATATAAGACATGTTCATAAAATATTCATACATTCACATTCATGTACATTAATAACAAAACCTAGGATTTATCTTTTCAAGGCACACATGTTCAATGCAAAGATAAGGTCCCATACCCTTGCCCATACTAGTACACCTATCAAGTCATCCTAGTTAATGTATACAAAAGATGCTTCATAGGCATATGGTTACATGCATAGTAGTAGACACAAGTGCATATTAAAATACCCTTTCATTATAAATTATGAACTTATACTACTTTGTAAGCATGCATACGATGTGCATGTGTGTGTGCATAGGTAAACATGATCACATAATGGCTATCAACATCATCTTGAGGAAACCAATCTCTTAAGACCACTATTCACATTCAAGTATAAATCACACACCACATACTAATGTAGGAGAAAAGACAACTTTATATTACATTCAAGACTCCTAACCTTAGCCATTCACACATTCATATATGGGTACATAGGTAGGGGTCATCAATATTCATTAATTCATCAATGGAAGCACCTATGCATAACCCTAAAATAGTCATTCACATGCTCATAACATTATCCATACAGACTAGATTATAAACTAGCATAGAAATTAGCTAGGCATAAGCTTCACATAGTGTGATCATCATAACCACACATTCATAAGACAATTTCCTTCAAGTCCATAATCACATCACATATGTATTGTCAATAAGGTAAACACCGTCACCATAAGTGGACCATACCTCACAATGCCATACAAGTCCAATCATCTAACAATTCTATATCAAAGTGGAGAAATAGAGAAATCTTACAGGATCTCCATTTCTTTGATTATCAATGATACGTACTCCTTTTCCTCAATAATACAATTATTGGGCAGTAGCTAAAGATAAAATAACCTGAGCAAAATCCTACTTCAATTTCCATAGAATTGAGATCACCTTGAATATACTACTTGAACAATCTCTAGAAGATAGAAGAACATAGGTTAATATCATTCAAACCTTCAGACCTTGATCCCCATGGATCACTCATAAACAATTCCCCATCAATATACATAATAGGCAGTATATATAAGCCTTGTGTGTCTTAGCATGTTTCATCAAGTTTTTTGTGTTCATTTTGGATGAAATTGATGTGAGAGGTCCTAAACTCGTATACAATAATATTCGAGTTAGAAACGTCCGGTAAAACATCCCCAAGGACCAACCAAGGGTCCTTAAGGAAGGAACCTCCATTTGAGGACAAAGGCTGTCAAGAACAATCCCAATCAACTGAGGCAATCGACAGCCAGTTGGCTGGCCGACGCCACGTCTTTCGTGGTCGTTTGTCACGACATATCATAGGGAGATTAATCTCCCACAGGATATTCTCTGAACCAAACAACGACCATCCAGGATAGTCCATTTTTGGACAAATGGTCCGTCAATGGGCAGGCGTCGATGGTCTGTGTCACTTGCGCAATTATACTGTAAAAATATAAGGATGAATTGGTAAATTCACCCCACATCTAAATAAGAGTTTGGGTGGTTTCCTAAGGGTATTTTAGGTATATTATGAGGGTTCATAAGTCCTAATTGCCTCTTCGGATAGATTTTAGTGAGAACATTGCATGCTAGAAAAGGGTCATGGTGAAGTTGAGGAACTTGACTGTAGCAGTGAAATAATTCACTATGACGGTGACCTAGTTCACTATAAGGTCATTAAAAAGTGATAAGAGGTTTATGTGTTATCTTATGTGTTTATAAGGTGTTAAATTTTGTTCTTATCCTTATAGTGTGATGTTTTAACAAAAAAGAGCACATTTTCATTAAATTTCTGTTATCATGATTTTTATGCAATATTTCATACTTAGTACATGTGTTTGTACAAATTCTATGCTTTATCTATCTCTAAAGTGATTCATAGGTAAATGTGCTTTTGGGAGTGAAGCTTGGATTATAGGATCGTTAGAGCAAATTGAAGTATTACTTCATTTGAGTCGAGAGATAGATGTCTTTGATTTCTTATTTTGTTGTATTATAATAGACTGAGTTGTACTATTCACACCATGAGCTACCCCCTGAGACGCGGACACAAAACCTAGGACCACAAGTGATCACAAGCTAACCGGCTGACATGATCACGAGCATACTAAAGATAATAAACTGATGCGGAAGCTAAATCATAATTTATAATGAAAATATGGGGAATGCCCATATGCTAAAACTTATATAATATGAAGACTGATGAGTTTAATACAATGAAGTTACTAACTCAACAGTAAGCTTCAACTAACTATGTCTTAAAATAGCCTCTACTGGACTAGAAATACTAGGACAAGCTTCAGCTAAATTTAACAAAAATTGAAACTAAATAACTAAATGACTGAAAAAGAAGCTTATGACTATTGTCCTCAGAGAATGAGGACTCACCACTGAATCTGCTGAAAAGGAGATCGGGAAATCGATCTATGTGTGATCTAGATGCTGAGAACCTAAACCTACATCACGAGAAGTTGTAGTGAACGTATGCGTCGATACTTGAAAGGTACTGAACATGTAGGAAAGAATAAACCTGAAATAAAATATAACTGAACAAGCACAAAAACAAGTATAATAATTTGAACATGATGTACTAATTTTTGAGTTAACTGGATGCAATGACCAATTTATAACATGCTGAAATTGAATAATGAATGTACTGATAAATGGTCAATGCAAGAGAGTCTAGCTGAACTGTTGGAGCTCCTAATAGTCGATAATAAAACCAAATGATGTAAATGTGGAATCCGATGTATACACTCCATTGAAAGGACCCAATATACCATGCCACATATATTAAGGCATGCTGGCCTGATCACTTAACTGATTGCCTACAGAGGGGACTTACAACCTATTTCGCTAGTAGTTCTGGGACTACTTGGCACGCTAAACCCTAGTGCAACTCGGTATTATGCTACTCCCATTGATTTATGTAGTTAACTGATTATGTATGAATTTCTATTAATACTGGATAGCTTAAAACTGACATGTAATACGAGAATGCATTATTTAATCTTATAATGATGCATTAAAAATTGAAGCATGTATAAGCTGCATAAATGAAATATCTGACCTAGCATGTGTAATTTAAGAACTAAAGAAATACAAATCTAGGGTTCTGAATTACATGCGATAATCTGAGTAATAACATGATAAATTGATTTGGAACATATATTTTGATAAAATCATGAAGTTGCTGTAATTCTAGGAACCATAGGTTTAATCACGATAAGAGAATCAAGAACTGAGTTAAAACTAGGGACCCAATGGGTGAAAGGAACCCACTAGTGAAATCCCACATGCATGGTGATGAAATTCACGGAGAAACACTTAGATTTCCGGGGTGGAATCACTGGAAACTTGTTCCGTTCTTGAACAAGGGTTCTTGACCTTTTTCTTCTTTCTTGCATCTAATTTTCTAATTTTTGGTTAATGAATTGACTTAGGTAAGTTTTTGTTATGTTTCTAGGCTTAAACTGACAAAAAATCTGATGATTTAGGGTAAAAATGATGTACCTCAGGGTTTAAACGAAACGAGAAAAGACCAAAAGACCTCTAAGTTGATTTCTGTCGGTCTAAACGATGTCCTAGACAGACGGTCCGTCGTTTGATCGACAGTCCGTTGTTGGGTCCATAGGTTGGGTCAATTCGACAAGCCTTTACTAAAATGGGCATAATTTTTTACTCAGAGGTCTTATTTTAGCAAGGTCTGTGACTATGGAAAGCTAATTCAAGTATCTTTCTGTGGATTGGTTATAGGGAACCTAATTCATTTTGATCTAAGAGTTATGACTATTTGAAGTTGACCCAACTACTTTTCCCCTTTAACTGTCTGCTAGTTCCCACCTACGGTCAGACCTACAGACCGTGTGTCCACCTACGGACCATGCTGGTCATCCGTGGCTCTTATCATAGAGTGGGTGAATGATCCTGTTGATAATGACTTAGCCAAATTTTTGTAGGTTGAGATTTTGGGGGTTTTTGACCCCATTGACGGATGTGCAGGACGGACCGTGGGTTAGCCGACGGTTTGTCGATGGACCGTTGGTTGCAGCTGCAGATTTTTCTGAAAATTTGGTTTTTGGTCTATTTGTGATATAGGGTATTACATTATATCTCCCTTTACAATATTCATCCTCGAATGAAGACTAAACTAGTTGGAATAAAGGGAGAGAGATGCAAACGCTACTACTAAACACTAAGAACTGATTTTCTGACTGAATTGAGTTTCAAGAACATGAAAATACGCTTAAAATGCAAGTACAAACTGAGGGAACATGATTCTAAGACTGAATTCACGCATGAATGTCTGGAAAACTTAAGAGGAACTATTACCTCAAGATGGAGTGGAATCGGAAGGAAAGAGGTGAGGATACTTGGCTTTCATGGCTGCTTCTGCTTCGCAAGTAGCTCTCTCTACGGACTGACTCCTCCACAATACCTTGACTAAGGCGACTTATTTGTTCCTCAACCTTCTATACATGATGGTCAAGAATCTCAACTGTTACATCCTCGTAAGAAAGATTATACTTCACCGCCATACTCTCTAATGTCACTATAGAGGCTAGAGCACCCATGCATTTCTTCAAGAGTGGGATGTGGAGCACCGGATGCATTGCTGCTAATTCTGCTGGCTACTCTAACTCATATGCCACCTGTCCAAACCTTTTAAGAATCTTATAAGGGCCTACATATGTAGGGCTGAGCTTCCCTTTCTTTCCAAATTTTATCACCCCTTTCATAGGTGAGACTTTAAGAAAAACCCAATCATCAACTTCGAACTCTAGTTCCCTTCTCCTTACTTTTGCATAAAATTTCTGATGACTTTGGGCTGTCTTATGTCTATCAATAATGAGTTGCACTCTCTCTATAGCATAAAGTACTGAATCTAATCCTATCGAAGCTGCTTTACCTACTTCATATCAACAAATAGAAGATCTACATCTACGCTCATATAAAACCTCATAAGTGGCCATCTAAATTCTAGAATGGTAGGTATTATTGTAGGAAAACTCAATAAGAGGAAGGTGATCATACCAACTACCTTTGAAATAGATTACACAAGCTCTCAACATATCCTCTAAGTTCTGAATTATACGCTATGCCTGCCTATCCGTCTATGAATGGAATGTTGTACTAAGGTTAACTTGAGTACCAAGACCTTTTTGAAATGAATTCCAGAAATGAGAGGTAAATTGAGGACCTCTATCTGAGATGATAGACAAAGGAACCCCATGCAACCTCAAAATTTAAGTAAGTTAAAGCTTGGCATAGTCCTCTGCAAAATATGTAGTCTTGACCACCAAAAAGTGAGAAGACTTAGTCATCCTATCAACTATTACCCGAATGGAGTTATATTGTCTGTGAGTAGGTGGTAACCCTGTGATGAAATCCATATTGATAACTTCCAACTTCCAAGTAGGAATGTCGATCTCTTAAGTCATACCTCCTGGTTTCTTATTTTGTACCTTGACTTGCTGGAAATTGGGGCACTACTCATAAAATCTGTTATGTCCCTCTTCATGCCATTTCACCAATAGACTTCCCGTACATCGCGGTACATCTTAGTGGCACCTGGGTGAATAGAATATCTGGAGTTATGGGATTCTGAAAGAATATGTTGTCTCAACTCGCCCACATCAGGAACACACAATCTACCCTGGTGGCGAAGTACACCATCTCGCCCTTGGGAGAAAACCTCCACTCTATGTTTATGAACTGCACCCTTGATTCAAGCAAAATTGGATCCCTGTCTTGATTTTCCTTAACCTCTACTACCAAAGATGATTCTTCCGCATTCTGAACTGTTACACCACTGTCTAATATGCTCATAAGGTGAACTCCCAAGCGAGCAAGCCTGGGAACATCCTTCACTAGTTCCTTCCTTTCTTCCACAACATGGGTTACACTACCCATAGATAATCTACTAAGAGCATCTACTACTACATTTTCCTTACCAGAATGATAATGCACACTCATATCATAATCCATAAGAAACTCAAGACATTTCCTCTGGAAAAGATTCAACTCTTTGTGGGTGAACACATACTGAGGCCTCTTATGATCAGTGAACACATCTACATGAACACCATACAAGTACTGTCTCCAGATCATGAGTGCAAACACCACTACTGCAAGCCCGAGGTCATGAGTTAGATAGTTCTTCTCATGCACTTTATGATGTCTAGAAGCATAAGCTGTAATCTTATCTTGCTGCATCAACACATAACAAAGGCCAACTCTGGATGCATCACAATAGATCACATAACCATTGGAACCCTCTGGTAGAGTTAAGATAGGAGCTATAGTCAATCTAGTTTTCAATTCTGCAAAGCTTTTCTCACAATCATCTGTCCATTGGAACTTGATCATCTTCTGAGTGAACCTAGTCAATGGTGAGGCTATGGATGAAAATCCTTCCACAAACCTTCTGTAATAACCCGCTAGACCTAAGAAACTTCTGATATATATAGTATAGGTTGGTCTAGGCTACTGTTTCATTGTTCTATCTTCTGCGAATCCACTCAATTCCCTTCGCTAGATACAATGTGTCAAAGAAAAGCAACAGATTGAAACTAGAACTCACATTTACTAAACTTAGTGAATAACTGGCGATCCTTGAGAGTCTGCAGAACAACTCTCAAATGACTTGCATGTTCTTCCTCACTCCTAGAGTAAATGAGGATATCATCAATAAAGACGATAACGAACAAGTCCAAGTACTTTTTGAACACTTTTTTCATCAAATCCATGAAAAATACAGGAGCATTTGTTAGTCCAAACAACATAACTACAAAATCATAATGACTATACTGAGTTTTGAAATTTTTTTTCGAAATGTCACTATTGTTGACTCTGATCTGATGATAAACCCGAACTGAGGTATTGAGAAATTGCTAGCACCCTAATGTTGGTCAAACAAGTCATCAATCTTGGGGATGTGATACTTATTCTTGATTCTGACCTTGTTCAATTGTATATAGTCAATGCATATTCTGAGAGAATAAACCATTTTTCTTCTTTACGAAAAACACTGGGGCACTCCATGGTGAAATAGTAGGTTTGCTGAAACCCTTATCTAGTACGTCTTTCAACTGCTCTTTTAATTCCTTATGCTCTAGTGGAGCCATTCTGTAAGGAGTAATAGAAATAGGCTAGGTATCTAGAAAAAGATAAATTCCAGAGTCGATTTCCCTTTCTTGTTGAACTCTAGGAAGAACTTCTGGAAACACTTCTGGAAATTCACTGACTACAGGAACTTATTCAAGAGTTGGGGTTTATGAGTTAGAATCCTTGACCCGAGCATGATGATAGATATAACCACTGGAGATCAATTTTTGGGCTTAAGGTAAGAAATGAATCGACCCATAGGCACTAAGCTAATATACTTCCATTCTAAGATTGGTTTGTCTGGAAACTAAAAACGAACAATCCTAGTTCTTTAATCGACTAAGGCATATCCTGAATTTAACAAAAAACATGATTCAAATGATATCGAAGTCTACCATTTCTAACTCTACAAGATTTACTAAGGTGACTTTCTGAGATACTATGATAAGGTAATTTCTGTATACCCGTCTAGCTACAATTGGTCACCGACTAGAGTAGTTACTGTGAAAGGTTCTGAGAGAGTTTTTGGAGTGACACTGAATTGCACTTCTATGTAAGGAGTTACAAAAGAAAAGGTAGCCCCTAGATCTAACAATGCATAATCATCAAGGTCACATAATCGTCACGTACCAGTGACTACATTAAGAGAACCTTCTTGATCTTGGCGAGCCTGAATAGAGTACTACCTGTTCTGGCGTTGGCTGTCACCTGTACTAGATTAGTTACACTTCTGAGTCAGGAGACTTGATGGTGCTGCTGAAGTTGTAGACTGAGCTCTACCATTACCACCTCCTTCACCCTGTTTAGAATGTGAATCCCTGAACCTCTAACAAGGTTGACCGCACCCAAAGCATCCTTCTTTTCCTACAAGATACTCTCCTGGATGGTTCTTACCACACTTAGGGCATGTGGGCTAAGTCTTGGTGCCTGAAACACTTTCTTGAGTCTTAGAGCCTGGTTCTCTATCCTTATGGTCATACCTGTTCTTGGAGGATGGAACACTAGATGATTAAGAGCCTGGAGCTTAAAACTTCGGCTGACCCTTTGAGCAATTTCCACCACCCAATTTCTATTGAGAATAATCATAGTTCCCAGTCCTAGACTTCTTATTTTCCTTAGCATGTTCCTTAAAATTATCACCGTCACCCTGCTGAGCATGAGTCATCGGCCTAAAGATGTTCATATTTCCAAGTAACATAACATTTCTACACGCACTTATCTCCAAATCTGATCCTTTGCCTATCTCAACTCTATTGGAAAAAACCTGTCGAGAAAGTCTCACTAAAACAATCCCAAGTGATAGGAGCTGCATTTGCACCCTTATTCTCCTTCCACTTAGTGTACCCGATATGAGAAACATCCTTCAACTAGCATGATGTCAACTCAACCCTATCATTCATTGTGACTTGCATACCTCAAATATCTTCTTAATCTCATCCAAGAAATTCAGAAGATCCTCATTAGTCTGTGATCCTAAGAACTCAGGAGGATTCATCCTAACCAAGTCACGAACCCTTGGTGTTGCTGATCCACTTTTTCCATTCACAGGAGCATGAACTCGATTGTTCTGGTTAGTCATACTTTGAGCCAACATCTATATGACATTCCTCAACTCAACATTGGAGACTTATTGATCTGGGACTGGAGGAGTTGCATTTGCATTCCTAGTGCTAGCTCTACGACGAGGAATGATATCAAACATAGAACGTCAAGTTAGAGTGGAATAAGATCATACCTTACACACGAAAAAAGTAATAACAAAGTGAAGTTTTCATAAAACACTTCATAGCCTCCCTCTCATTAGATGTGGTGCACTTCAAACCCATGAAAAAGATTCTACTTAGTGCGGCTTCTTAGACATCCTAGGACACTTAAACCTAATGCTCTGATACCATATTTTGTCACACCCTCAGCTTTCCCCAAGACACGGACATGGAACCTAGGTTCACAAGTGTTCCCAAGGTAAACCTGCTGGCATGATCATGATAATACAAATGATAATAAACTGATACGGAAGGTAAATCATAATTTATATGTAGAAGATAAGGAATACCAATATGCTAAGACTTATATAATATGAAGGCTGATAATTTTAATATAATGAAGTTAGTAACTCAACAATAAGTTGAAACTAACTATGTTTGAAAATGTCCTCTACTTGACTAGAGATACTGGGAAAACCCCAGCTAAATGTAGAAAAAACATAAACTAAATGACTAAAATACTAAAAAATAAACTCATGACTATTGTCTTCAGAGAATGATGACTCACCACTGAATCTGCTGAAATTGAGATCGGGAAATCGATCTGTGCGTGATCTGGATGTCGAGAACCTGAATGTACTTCATGAGATGATGTAGCGCACGAATGCGTCAGTACTTTAAAGGTACTAAGCATTTAAGATACAATAAATACGAAATAAAACATAACCGAACAAGCAAAAAAGCAAGTGTAATACTGTGAACATGATATACTGATTTCTGAGCTCTAACTGGATGCAATGACCAATTTATAACTTGCTGAAAATGAATACTAAATATACTGATAAATAGTCAATGCAAGAGAGTCTAACTGAACTGTGGGAACTACTAATAACAGATAATAAAACCACATGAGCTAATTGTGGAATCCGATGTATACGCCCCATCGAGAAGACCCAATATACCCTCCCAAAGGTATAAAGACATGCGTGCGTGATCACTAAACTGATTGCCCATAGAGAGGACTTACAACCTACTTGGCTAGTAGTTCTTGGACTATTGGGTATGCTGAACCCTAGTCAAACTTGGTATTATGCTACTCCCATTGAGTATGAATTTCTGTAAATACTGGATAGCTCAAAACTAAACATGTGGCACCTAAATCATTTTGTGTTAAGAGTTATGACAATTTGAAGTTGATCCAGCTACATTTCACCCTTAACTGTGTACTTGTTCCCACCTACGGTCAAACCTACGAACTGTGGGTCCACCTACGGACCGTGCTGGTCATCCATCTCTCTTGTCATAGAGTTTGTGAATGAGGTGTCCATCGACTGTCACCGACTACAGACCGTAGTCTGACCTACGGAGCGTAGGTCTGTCCATCGATCATGACTTAACCAAATTTTCCTGGGCTGAGATTTTTGGGGTTTCTGGCCCCATTGACGGATGTGTAATAAGGATTGTGGGTTAGTCAATGGTCCGTCGATGGCCCATTTTGTTGCACCTGCAAATTTTTCAGAAAAGTTGATTTTTGGTCAAATTGAAGATTTTACGAGTCGTGTCCCAAGTCTATTTTGAGTCTAATATTTGTAGACATGAGACTTAGTATTTCCATCTGATTTTATGTGAAAGAGTTTTTGAAATACTATTGGAATGTTGTGAAAAGTTTTAATTCTGCACTACTTTTAATATATGTATATGCGATGAATGATACGAAAGGTCTTGTACAAGACCTCCAAGAGGTCAGGTACGTCATATTGTGACCTAAGAACGCTTTAACTTCTAGTGTATACGTGTGGGTTGTGACATACAAAATCTCCGCTTGGGAAAATTTTGTCATCGAATGAGATTACTCTTACTAGGCTAAGGTTTTAATACCAATTATTGAGTTTAAACACCCAACAAGCAATTCTAACACATCAAGCATATAAATTATGTAGTACTGAAAAAGAGGATTAGTACCTTGATCAAGAACTTCTCTGGTATCACTGAGATGTAAATATCTATTCTTCACATTTTTCCAACTTCCCAAGTACCTTCTTCAATAAATTGGTTCCTCTAAAGAACCTTGACTGATCCTAACTCCTTTGTCCTTGACTTGCAAAGTTGGCGATCTAAAATATGAAGTGGAATCTCTTCATAAGATAATTTATTGTTGATTGTAATATCTTCTATCGGTATGATCAATGAAGGATCTGAAACATCTCTGACATCCAATGCAAAAAAGTCTTACTTTTGTTGTTGTGGTAGTTTATTTATGTTGAGGACATCACACACTGATACAAACTCATGTCAACAATTCTTTAACTGTGCAATTGGTGCATGCTCTTATTTATAAGTGTATTGAAAATGATTCATCAAGGAGAAGCTCATTAAAATGGAGTCCGAGATTTGAGACATCAAATTTTCAAGGCGTCATCAAATATCTAAAATTAGAAAGGCTTCGAAACATCGAAGAAACTAGGATTTGTCTATTGATTTTATTCAAAGAGACCGAAGATCAGGGGGATTACTTTAAAGGATTGTTAAAAGACCCCAAAAACGATAGGCATCATCTAAAACAAAAGGTTATATTAGCTAACGAAAATTATAGAGTCGTAAAAATAATATTGTATGGTTTGTTGTTAGTGGTTGCTTTTTGGAAATTTATAACAGGGATGGAGTAGTACAATCTTATATATTTTACTCATGTAGTAGTATAATCTATTAATCAAATGAATTATTATTGGAATTGGTAAGAAAATGCGTTATATATTTAATTTAAGTCGTTAACTGCCAACAATATCTATCAAAATAAAAATAAAATTTACATGATTCAACTGTCTTAAATATCACTTCAACAGCAAAGTGTATTTATCATCAACCACAAAAAAAAACATTTCAAACACCCATTGTCATAAAAACCCCTTCAAAAACTAATTATCTTAATATTCAACCACGAAAAACTAATTATATTAAAAACTAATTGTCTTATCATCAACACAAAAGTCGAACCATTGCAAAAAACAGTTGTCTTAAACCCACTTCAAAAACCAATTGTATTATTAAACCAGCATCACAAATACTTTACTCATCACCATTGAGCTCTATAACAATACTAATCACGTCCAGAGAATTTTCATCACTGCCTTCTTTTCCCTCTTCCGCCAAGCCTTCATCCACCTTCTCTTCCAGATTCTCCTATTCTCGTTCTTCCTATTCCTTCTCTTGAAAACAAATATCTTGCTCTTATTATTTATCTTCTTGTTACTTCTCTTTGGACTGATCCTCTTCTTTTTCTTGTTTTTATTCCTTCTCTTTGACCTTCTCCTCTTCTTTTTCTTGTTCTTTGTTCTCTTCGAGCTTCTCCTATTATTTTTCTTTTTCTTTCTTCTATTCGATCTTCTCCTCTTCATTTTATTTTTGTTTGTTATCTTCCAACTTCTGTTGTTTTTCTTCTTCTCTCTCTTCCAGTTTCTCCTCTACTTTTTCTTTATATTTTTCTGCCATCTCTTCCTCCTCTTGGTCATTATCTTCTTCTGTATAGTACTTATCAACAGCAACAAGATCTTCATTGATTTTTTCCATATGAACGGATTTCATCATTATCAACTGCAACACCAATTATATCGAATATATTGGTATTGTATAGTGTTCCTGAACTGCTACAAGATCATTCGTTTAGTATTCTTACAACTAAAATATTTTACACAAATAGTATATAAATTAGTCTATCTTTAATTTTTTTTTGTTCTTTTGAGCTATCCTCAATTTCTAATCTCGTATAAATGCAAAAAATTCCATCATTGATAGTTCAAGGAGTGCAACACCCTCACACAAATTATCATCTTTATTTTCCTATCCACTCGAAAAAGAATTTTGATATGGTTCATTGGAGATTTTATCACCCAATATGTCATCCTCCTCATTCTCTACTGCTGAAGTAAAGACAGTGACACCTTTCAAATTGACCTTTAAGGCATTTATGTTTGTTTTCTTCACTTCTTTTATTTATGAATTTTATGCTTTCATATGATGTTTTTGTCTCACGAACAGTAAGTGTGAGGTATGAGCGCACAATCTACAAAAAAAATTATAAATAGTACAACACATTCACTAATTTTACATATATTGATAGATAATAATAAATAAATCTATACATTTGTACTTCTCCTCTTGTACTTAAATGCATCTCCTTTGATAATATTATCTCTCTTTGTTGTGTGCCATCTAAGTAAACGTGGAATGGGCAGAGGAGAATCCAAAGACTTCTTTGTGAACTTACCAAGAGACTATGAAATACTATACAAATATATAAGAGTTCATTATAAATCAACTACATAAATGATAATAACTTCCAGAAATTCCTAGGGGAAGCCATACAGAGAATACAATGCATTCCCTTTTTAATTGTACACTTCACTCAACTCTTCTTCATATACTTCAATATTGGATCAAAGCATTCTTTACCCCATAGATAACTCTTGAACAAATATAAATCATCCAGGATCTTCATGTGGTTTGAATCAATAATATTAGATCAATCATGGTCAAGCAACATCGAGTGGACAAATAAAAGTAAAGAGAATTTCAACTTCTACTCCTTATTCAATCTAGTACCCTAAATCAAACTTATAAACTTTGGAGCTATATTATTTTAATTTTTGGTCAATTTATAATGAAATCTTTCACCATTGTGAAGTACTTTTCTCATTTTCACATCATGGAAGTATGCTAAGCAATTCAGCCCCGTAATTAATGGAAATTCTTTTAAGCCAAAAATCCAGGCTTATCATTCACATAGAACCTCATCTCATCCAATTTTTTTTTTACCATTTTTTAAACTTCATTGAAGAATATAATGGACCATCTATCTATTGAAATAGTCATATTCTGGAGTATGCCGCAAATGCCCAAAACAAGTACCTTTAAAATCATTATAAATTTTTCCTTGAAATAAAAGTATCCTAAATTAAAGATAAAGAGTCATTATTTCACACATAGAAATTTCTCTAGATATGATCCTTACTCATCCATCCATGTCGCTAGATTATAGGACTTACCAGAGATTTTTATTGCTCAAATTTGCAAGAACAGGGGATCATCATCCTCCAGTTGCTTGGGTACCTTTACTACTTTTCTCATCTCCTCTGTCAGTTTTCTTTTCACTAGATTTAACATCGTCACTAGCTAGTCTTTGACATAAGAATGATAATGTAAAGAATACTGAACGACTAATTGTTGTATGAATCTTCTAAAAAATCTAAGATGGACGTTGGGAAAATTCCCATAATATCTTAATGAACTATATTCCCATAATATCTTAATGAACTATAATAGTAAGAAAATAAAAGAGTCCTCTTGAATGTGAGGAGGCTACCAACTAACTCTGAATGATCAAGCTGATCAATGGGGCGATGGATGCTGATCATGGTTACCTGCGTCTGGATCATATTACTATGCATACCAAGTAGCATCAGTGCATTGAATGTAAGTGTAAGCGAGTTGAAATGCTAACATGCTTAGAATTGAAAGAGATTATGAAAAACAACACTTACCTCGGCTCTTTTCAACTCCTGAAAAATGAAAACAACAGGTAAAACAATAACAAACTTAACTTTACTCATACAAATGTAATATAACTTATGTGGGAGATTCTCTAATCAAAAATCATCGCGATGAGCCTAAGTGAGTAAACTTTTTACCTCATGTTGTCACAGACTATCATGTACCTTGCGATCGGCATAGTACCTGAATTGCTAAGTTGATCCACATATCTATGCTAAATAGCACTAAGGATTCATCTAAAAAGTATGACCTTTTTCGGCTCATTATGACTATATTGTTTATGGTTGCTTGAGTTAATATGAACTCGCATTCCCATATCGATGCTCAATACTAATCCAAAAATGTACTTAGATCATATTTTTTTAAAACAACTTCTTCTCTAGTTTGAGATTATTACTCAAACTTAGCTTAAAAGCTCCCTTGGAATCAATGTTCCCTTTGAACGTATAAAATCTTTCAGAAATCTCAGTTTCTTCTCATCTTAAATGTGAAAACACTTACTTTTAGAAATAATTAGTTTATTTTAATGAAAATGAACTTTTCTCTTACGCTTTACTTAACTTCATAACTTAAGTCTTAGAATAAAGTTGAAACGTTTTAAAATACATACGAAAACTTGCAATGAACTTGTCTTGCATGAATATAGACTTCTCTTGACTTTGATCCTAACTCTCCTTGTATTGGATTATAGATTGAAGGTTATTATTCGTGTTTCTGGATGATTTCTGAGTGAAAAGAAACCCTTTGAAGTAATTGGAATCAATGGGAAGTGTTAGAACACTTTAGAAGGACTTAAATGGGCTGAAAGATGAAAATTGGTGAAAATGACAATTTGGGCGCACCCCTAGCACCTAGTGCCAGACTCATTTGACTAAGGCTCCTTTTGGGAGTACTGCATGTGCGCCGCCCCAGCCTACCCAGCGCCATTGGGACGCGTTGTGACACCTTTTCCTTGAGGTGAAATCTGATAAACTTTTTGACCTCCTTTTCAGATCTTAAATCAATGTAAATGATTCTTTTGGTAAAATTCACTTTATATTTATGTACCCAATTCATACACACAATGGTATTAACTTAGAGAACTCAAGAGATAACACTTTTACATCAAGAAACTCCAAAATCTCAACTAATGTTGAAGAACAAAAACAAATTCAAGAACAATTACTAAGAACATTCAAATTCCAATCTTTTTGGAATGAATTATCACTGAACGAAACATGTGTGGAGCTGGGTGAACAAACTCAACGTTATGAAAGGCTCACATACCTTGTAAGATAATTAATTCTTGGCGAATCCGTAACCAAAATCTTTCGTTCTTGGCGAATCTTGCTTTTCCTCTTCTCCTTTCTCTTGTGTTCTTTCTCCAAAATACCTAAATCTATTTTTCAAAGGCTTAATGTGAACCAACTTAGTTTTGACCTCACTTATTTTATTAAAAATAGATTTAAATAAATGGTCAAGGAAAATACCAAACTACCCCTTAAAAGTCCAGACTGGACTTTCCTTATTCGAAGATCCAACTTCGAAAGAGCATAGCTTACTCATACAAACTCAGAATTGCACAAACTTGGCAACGTTGGCAAGATTACTCCAAGAGACTTCTAAGTATATATTGATGTACACCTAACTCATCCTGAGCTAGAAGTTATGGTCATTTGAAGTTAAACAAAACTAAATTTTCCTAACTTAAACAATTTTCCAGATTTTTATTATTTCAACAAAATGACTATTTCCACTTCTAAGCTTCTTTTTATTTATTTCTAATTGTGAGATGTTACATTATCTTCCCCTTGGGAACATTCGTCCTCGAATGATATTACTCTTACTAGGATAAATGTGTAATGTTCAACAACTCAAATACCCTTATCAAGCAATTCAATTAAAACATTAAACTTACAATTCAAATACCTAGAAAGGATTAGTACATTAATTTGGAACTTCTCCAAATTCGAACATATGTGGATACCTCCTCAGCTTCCCAAATATCTGCTTCAAAGAATTTATTCCTCTAATGAACTTTAACTTATACAACCTCCTTTGTTCTCAACTTGCGAATTTGAAGATCTAGAATCTTAGCCGAAATGTCCTCATTAGATAAGCAATACTTGATCTAAATATTTTCAGTTGATATGACCAACGAAGTATCACCCATGCACTTCTTCAACATGGAGATGTGAAATACCCGATTAACCACTGCTAAATCCTGTGGTAGCTCTAACTCATAGTCTATTTAGCTTATCCTCTTGGATATTATATAAGGTCCAATACACCATGGACAAATATTCCCCTTCTTATCAATACTCATAACCTCCTTCGTGGATGAAACCTTTAAATATACCCAATCATCTATTTCAAACTCTAATGCCATTATCTTAACATCTGTGTAGGATTTTTGATGACTCTATGTTGTTTTAAACCTTTCTTGAATTACTTTCACCTTCTCCATAGATTGGTGGACTAAACTTTGTCCTATCAACCCTGTTTTACCAATTTTAAACCATCCAATAAGGGATCTACATATTCTTCCATAAAGAGCTTAACAGTGAGCCATTCGGATGTAAGAAGTGTAACTGTTGTTGTCAGCAAACTCAAGTAAAGGTAGGTGATCAACCCATTTACCTCTGAAATCTATCACACATGCCCTCAACATATCTTCTAATATCTGAATGGGCGCTCTTCTTGACCATCTGTCTGAGGATGAAAGGAAATACTTAAGTTCACCTTTGAACCTAAGCCTTTCTAAAAAGAGTTTCCAGAAGTCTTTCATGATGACCATCCCGGAGTCCCTCCTGAAAGAGAAATAGAGTTTGGCAGTGACATCATTATAGATACTCGTTCTATCTCTATTCCACCATACATAATGACACCCGTAGAGTTGAAATATTTAAAAAACAATTAATGTAGGGACTGGCACTCGAAGACCATTGCTGGACTAAAAGCGGACCCTTTTCCTTACTTACTGAGCTTTGCGGAAGACTCTAGAATTTTTACAATGATCAAATGAACTTAATCAAATAACTAAATAATATAACTTAGAATGTTAAAAGCATCAAACATTCAACTCGGCTAAAAATGGTAACCCAAGTCTTTACATAAGAAGGATAATGTATAGACTACTTAACTACTAACTCTATATAGAGCCTCTAAAACAACTGAGATGGATGTTAGGAAAAATCCCACAACATCCTAATGAACTATACTAGAAAGAAATAAACAAGTCCTCTAGAATGCGATAAGGCTCACAAATAGACTCTGAATGCTCAAACTGGATTAACGAGACGTTAGATGCTGATCCTAGCTACATGCGTTTGCATCATAGTACGATGAAGGCCAATTGACATCAAAACATTTAATGTACAAGTATGTGAGTTTGAATGCTAACATACATAGGATTGAAAGAGATTATGGTACAACAACTTACCTTGGCTCCTTTCAACTCATGAATAAATCAACTAAATATAAAACAATAAAACAAATGTGATATATAAAACATCTGAAGAAAATCTTAGTTCATTAAAGGTAAAACAATAACAACCTTAAAATTAACATAACTTCTATGGGAGATTCTCTCACAGACAACCATCACTATGAGCCTTAGTGATGGTACAACTATTTAACTCACATTGTAAAGGATCGTCCTATACCTTGTCATTGGTATAAAACCTGAACTACTAAGCGGATCCACTAGTCTATGATAAAAGTCACTAAGGAATCATCTAAAAAGTATGACCCTTTGTTTTCTCATGATATCTACATGGTTTATGGGGGATTGAGTTAAAATAAACTCGCATCCCTATATCGGTGCTCAATGCTACTCCCAAAATTTACTTAGCTCATATATTTTTAAAACAACATCTTCTCGGGTTTGAGATACTTACTGAAACTTAGCTTAATAGATTTCTTGGAATCAATGTCCCCTTTTATTGTTCAGATTTCTTTTTGAAATAGTTTCTTCTCATATTAAATGTGAAAACATTTACTCTATTGAACACTTAGTTCCCATATATCATTTTAATGAAAATGAAATTTGCTCTTACTCTTCACTCAACGTCAAAACGACTTATATCAACTAGAAATGAACTTCTCTTACTTGACTTGACTTCTGTTTAGTGTGATCATAACTTTTATTGAATTGGATTATGGGTTCATGTTTATGATTCGTGTTTGTGGTTGATTTCTGCACAAAATGATGAAAAATTAGTGAAAGCGACGATTTAGGCTCACCTTTCCCCATTTAACTGAGGCTCCTTTTAGGCATACTACTGGTGTGCCTCACCGGCATGCCTGGCGCTATGGGGGTATGTTGCATCACTTGTTAGTTCAGGTTATATCTGATGGACTTTTGACCTTATTTTCTGAGAATAAATCTGTTTAACAAAATTCTTTTTCTCAAGTTCACTTTAGGTTCAAGTACCCAAGTCATATACAAAATGATATATTAAAGAAAGTTCAAGAGACAACCTTAACATCAAGAAACTCCTAAATTTCAACTCATGTTAAAGAATGAAAACAAATTCAAGAACAATTACCAAGAACATTAAAATTGCAATATTTTTAGAATGAATTAACGATAAACTAAACATATTTGGCAAGTGGGAGAACAAACTCAACATTATTAAAGTCTCACATACCTTGTAGGATAAATTTCTTGGCGAATCCGCAACCAAAATCGATTGTTCTTGGTGAATCTTGCTTTTTCTCTTCTGATTTCTCCAAAAGCCATAAATTTTTTGTTCAAAGGCATAAACTGAAATCACTCAATTTTGACCCTAATTATTTTATCAAATACGGATTGAATTAATTGGGTAAAAGACAGACCAAACTACCCCTTAAAAATCTGCATTGGACTTTGCTTATTCCTACAACCAAACTTTCGAAGGGCATAACTTACTCATATGAACTAAGAATCGCACAATGTTGGGGGTGTTGGAAAGATTATTCCAAGTGTTTTCCTGCTATATCTAGAAGTACACCTAACTCATCCTGAGCTACAAGTTATAACCATTTAAAGTTGACCAAAACAATTTTTTTCGTAACTTAAATTTTTTTCCAAATTTTCATTATTTCCACAATGACTATTTTCAATTCTAAGATTCTTACTAGTTTTTCAAACTACACGAAGTTACAGATTTGTTAGAGAATGATCTCTTTTATGGATTTTGATTATTTTGTAAAGCAAGTTTATGGAAGAATACTATGAGTTTTGTGTAACATTCCGAGGTTTACTCAGAAAATGTTTATACCTAATATTATTAAATATTTTTAATATTTCCTAGTATGGTAATTTAATTTTTTACTATGGAGGCATGAATTTATTTAAGGTTAAGGTGTTGCAATGAAAAGAATATATTAGATACGTGTATTTTTATTCAGAAGTTCTTATAATGATGAAAAGGTCCATGAACCCAAAACCAAAACCCCACTTTCTCACTTTTCTTTCCATAACCCTACAAATTAACTCAAAAAGAAATTTGGTGGCTTTTTTTTCAAACTATGTTTTTTAGGTGATCCCAATGTCAATTCTTCTGCAGTGACTTTTGGGCTAGAATAAAGTCACGTGTACAGGCAAAGACTATTTATTAAAGTTGTATAACAGTGTTAAAATGTGGGTAGGAAAAGAGGAGGTAGTTAATTATGATTCTAACAGTCATATAAGTGTTTGTTTGTATTGTAAACGTTGAGAGTGTTACATTGGTGCTTTCATCCAGATGTTTCTAATGGAAAAGTACCAAAAACTAATGTCCCTCGAAGACTCCTTACACAGGGTGAAAGAATCATTCTCGCGTGACATATCTGAAATTCGATCTAAGTTGAAAGAGGTGGTGGATCATGTGATGGCCCTCAATTCTCGGAATAGTAATCAAGTAGTGCCAACATCTCTACCACATCAAACTACTGAAGTTTAGGGAGGACATACACTGACACATCCTACTTTGCATCACAAACCTTCTTTAGTTGAATTAGGACGATTCGATGGAGTGATTCTTTAATCGTGAGTCTTCCAAGAAGATCGCTACTTTGAATTTTATGGAATCACGGAGGACCATAAACTAACACTATCATCTTTCTGCTTGGATGGTGATGCATTGGAATGGTAACGATGGTTGTTTAATAATAAACAATTATTTAATTGGGGGACTTTTGTTGGGAAGTTTCTAGTCCAATTTTGAAAACGAGATCTAGAGGCACCTGAGGATCGATTTTTCAAACTTCGGCAGACCACTAAGGTGGTTGAATACCTGAGTCATTTTGAAATAGTTTTTAATGAGAAATGATATTATAATTATTGTTTTAATTCGTGATCCCATAAAATTAATAAAGCTACATGTTTATCTCATATATACAGGAAAATGATCCTTCTTGAATGGGGATCCTTTGAGCTTGATTTAGTAAGGCTCCACTACTTCTTCCAATACTCTGGTCTTCCATATATAGTCTCAAAGCCCTCCATTTCGAAAAAAATATCTTCAGTTGCCCAAACTACATTGAATCATCCGCCAATGAGACACCTTTCCCCTGAACAATTATAAAGTCGATGGAAATGTGGTCTTTATGATTATTGGGATAAAAAATTTGAAGATTTCTTTCAAAAATCTCCAGTTCCTCCTCCTTTATAGAGTCGGGATGATACAATCCATCTAGTCCCATGGGCAAGCCGGCTGATGTTAAACCATATTGATATCCTTATTTCCAGAAGCAGGTTATGGAGCGAATATTGCCTGAAATGCTAAAAGAATTGATAATCATGACAAGTACTAGATCGTTTCCTCTCATGTATTTTTTGGTTTAAAAAAAAAGATAGCACAATGCGGTTTTGTATCGACTATCTTGCATTAAATGCAATCACAATTCGTGATAGATTTCCAATTCATACAATTGATAAATTTTTGATGAATTAAATGGTACCTACTATTTTTCCAAGTTGGATTTATTGTCTGGATATCATCAAATTAGGGTTCATTCCAAGGATGTAACTAAGATAGCATTTCTCACTCTTGATGAACATTATGAATTTCTTGTCATGCCATTTGGCCTTACAAACTCACCCTCGACAAGCAACTATGAATGAGATATTAATACCTTACTTGCGTTGATATGACATGTTATTCATTGTTTACATTTAAATATATAGTCTTACTTGTACCGATCACATGGAATATTCGTTCTCGGTTCTTCAATTATTATGTCAATATTAACTGGTAGCCAAGCAGTCAAAATGCATATTGGACAAGAATAACTTTATTTCTTGGGACATATTTATCTTATCTCATTGATTGTCTGTCGACCCAAGAAAATTGAAATCCATCAATCAATGGGAACCACCTCATATAGTGAAAGAAGTGCAATGTTTTCTTGGAGTTGCAAGCTACTACCGACAATTTCCACAATATTATGCTTCCATAGAAGGTTTATTCACTTATTTGCTTAGGACATAGGTTTTTTGGTTGACACCATAAACTCACATAACATTTGAAACTTTGAAGACTAAACTAGGTTTCATTACCGTATTGGCATCATCAAATTTCAATCAGAAATTTTAGTTAGAGTTTGATACTTTGGAGAAAGGGATTGGTGACAATCTATCTCAAAAGGGGCACCTGATCGCTTCTTTTAGTAAAAAATTCAATGCAAGGATGAAACGAATTTGACATATCATCGTGAAATATTTTCCATTACTTAAGCTACAAGTAAATGAAGTCAATATCTTCTTGGTTGAAGATTTACAATACTAACTAATCAACAGTCTTTGAAATACCTCACTAATCAAACCATAATGACTCACTACACTAGTGGATTACGATTTTCATATCATTTAAAGTCTTGGGAAACAAAACTCAGTTGTTGATTCGATCTCTCGTGAATTTGATACTTCTCTTCTAGCCATTTTGATAAAACCTTGAATCTAGAACAATATTTGAAATCCTTTAATCAATCAAATCCAGAACTATTGTCTATTTAACAAGATATACAAATAGATGTGGAGACTCACACTGACTTTTAATTCAAGGATGGGTTGTTAATTTTTAAAGGTAGCCTCTGATTCCATCAGATGCACCACTATGACACAAGCTAATGTTTGAATTCCATGCTACGAGTTCAGAGGACATGCTAGTGTTGCAAGAATATACCATTGATTGTCTTCAAATATGTATTGGTGACAAAAGTGCGAGTATGTGAAATCATTAGTTACAACTTGTCAGATATGTAAACAAATGAAAGACACAAACTTGCATCCAGCAGGTTTATTGCAGCCTCTTCCTATACCAGATCATGTTTTTGAAGATATTGCAGTGGATTTTATCACTTTTCTTCCATGTTCCAAAGGGAAAACTACTATGCTTACCTTGGAGGAACGTGTGACCATGTATTGTCATTTTATTTCCTTACCTTCCCCTTTCTCTACTGAACTCGTAGCAGAAGCATTCACTGTTGGCGTAATTCTCCTTCACGGTTGTACTCGCAATAATGTCATTGATCGTTACCCGCAATTCCCCCATTTCTTTTGGCATCAACTAAATCATTCGCGGGGTTTGACAACATTGGTTATGAGAAGTAGATATAATCCTCAAACTGATGGACAGTCTTAAGACCTAATAAGTGTCTTGCACAATATATTTGTTGTTGTGTTGCAGATGTTTCAACAAAGCAGTTCACCATGCTTCCTTGGAATAATATTTTGTACAATGCCTTGTACAAAACGTCAATTGGAATGACAAAAGTTTAATCATTATATGGGCAAGAACCCCCAACTATCGCTCGATATATATTGGGAGCACTGCTAGTGAATTTGTGGATGCTAACTTCATACAGTGTGATGTTGTTCTAGCGTTGTTGAAATTTTTTTTGCTCAAAGCTCAAACAAGGATGAATAAGTTTTACATATAAACATCATACAGAGCTAGTATGTGTATTGGGAGATTGGATTTTAGTAAAATCGAAACAATACCAAAAGCTTTGTTTGCAGATGCTGAAGGGTCAAAATCTTTGACGTGATAGTTTCGTCTTCTAAGGTAATCAAATACATTTGAGAATTCACATAAAAATTGGAGTTATCTGTAGAGTCCAAGCACGTCGACCATATTTGTATTATTCTTGGTGTTCTTAGGAAACAAAAATGCGTGCGAAATTTTCGTAGTGTAAAATTTTCCACAGTAGAGAGAAGACTAAGATTAAGCGCTATAGGGAAGTTATAGGTCAATTTTATCCTTCAATATTCAAGTAATATAAAGGTATGGTAACTCTTCCCCTTTGGAATTCCTTTCTCCAAAGGATTCTTCCAAAATTAGTTTCAAAAATTGATTATCATATGGGTTTCTTTCTAATAAAAATTTGATCTTCTAGATTGTATTTTTTATGGTTTCTTTTGATTATTATGATTAGATTATGATGTATTATGATTTAATTCTGCTAGTTCTTGATGATTTTACCTAGTATGTGGAATAGATCAAGAATTGACCCAAATTCATTACCATAGGTTATGAACTATTGTTGAATTCAACTGTAGTGATGCCATTGACTTAGCTACTATGTTAATTACTATTGAGTGATGTGAATACATCTATGATGTTATTGTACCTATTAATGGATAAAATTGGTTGGGAAAAGATAAAACCATGGATGATGTCTTTTCAAGGAGAATTTGTAAGACTTTGTGATCTTCAACCTTTACTTCAGCTATGATGGCTTGTACTTGATGATGAAGTTCAATTGAAGTATATCTTGTGAATATATTAAGTAGATATTGGTATGTTGATTCAATTTAAATGTCTTGATTAGGATTATGAGATTATGATTAAGATGTAATTATATAAGGTTTGTTATGAAGTACCTACGTGCCTTACTATGATATTATGATGATAATGTGTTAATCTCACATATGAGGGTTGCATGAAAAAGGTTGCATGAAAAAGGTTCTCATGAAATTCCTTTTGAGCTAATGACTATGAATATACAAGGAGTTAGTCTCCTATGACCTAAATTATGTTATGATTCTTAAAGAAAGACATTTCAAAAGGGACTCTAGCTTAATACCGAGTGAATTAGTAGTGAGGAGTGTCCCTTCCCAAGTAGTGAAGGTACGTTCTCTATTGTACTCATGTGATCGAGATTACAGTGTCAAAGGCATAAAAAGGGTCTTAAACATTTATCCTTATTCTTTAATTATGTTTCCTCCAAAGGAATATTGGCTAGTGGATCCATCCAGATACTATATTCATGTATTGGGACTACCTTGGCAAGTAGTCCAACTTCTTTTGGTGTAGGGTTCCATGAAACCGGATTCCACATTACCTCATGTGGTGTATGTAGGTTAAGAAAAGATGTTCCCGAAAGTAAAATGAAGTAAAAAAGTGAATTCCAACTAGGAGGACTTAAGGGGTTTTACTTAGTCTAGGTAGGGGTAGGGGGCTCTACCTATACATTGCACTAGTTGTCCTTGAGGGAAGTCGTAGGAGGATGTTCTTATGTTCTTATGCCCTTATGAAATGAATTACATTCTTATTTTGATTTTACATGCTAATGGTATACATTTATAAATATGATGGTAAATAATTATGATGCTATATTATGTGAAGTTAGATATTATTTATGATCCTTTTGTTGGTTTACTTGGTTGAGTGGGGTTGTGGGGATTCACTTAGAGATTGCACTGTTAAACTTGGTATGGGGTTATGAGAAAGGGTTTTGCTTGTATTATAATGTTATGGACTCTTGAACATGCTTTTTTCTATACATGATGTTAGAGATTGCTTTGGCTATAATTCTAATATATTACAAAAATTTTGACTTGACTTTACTTGATGATTTTTGTATTGTGTTAAATGTACCATTGATTATGGAATATATGATTATTGTCTTGTATGTGGTCTTGGTTGTGCATAAGGCTTTACAAAAGTAACTTGTCATGGTTTTGAACAAATGTCTTTTTTTTTTTTGCATGATTTCTATGTTGTGTGTGCATATGTTTCTATACTTAGTACAAGTGATTTACTAACAACTATTTCTCCCTTTTCCCCCAAACATTTTAGGTTTCGGTTATTGAAGGGTTCGTGGACAATTTGCACGAGGGCTTTGATCATTTCTCCAAGTGTGGTATGTCCTTATGATATGAGGATGATGTATTTTCTTATTTTATCTATGTGACTTGCTATAGTTTAATGACATTCTTTTAATTCTTATTTTTCAAGACATTATTGTAAGCCATAAGTGGTAATTATACATTTGTGTAAGGGCTATGCCCGAATCTTTCTATTTTGACATAGATGGTTTTATATGATATATTTCTATTAGACCTTATATTATATATATATTGTATATGTGACATAAAAGTAATAGATTATGTAAGCTTCCTATGTGAGGAGTCTAAGTAAACTCCCTATGTATATATTAGGTGTAAGCGAGATATCTATGTAAACCTCATGATGTAGATGTAGATGAAAAGTTTTAATTTTTTCACATTTTTAACCTATGATATGTAATGATGAATGCTATGAGGCTAGTCTTAGTCCTTTACGAGGACGACAACTCCATGTACGGTAGGGGGTGCTCCCCAGGTGTGAAAACTTCATTAAGTGATTAAGTGTGTTAAAACTGTTGAGAACCTAGACATATGACAAGGAAATCAACAAGACCATGGAGGTTGGAGAAATGGTAATGCAGGTGGAGGATTAGTGCAACCAGGCAAGGAGCTTGCTCGTCAAGATGACATTGCTAAATTTTATACCTTTGGAGGCAAGAACGAGGCCGAGGGTTGGATGCAATGACCGTAACTACAGCTATTGTTTGTGATCGGATGGCTAATGTGTTATTTGATCTTGGTTCTACTTATTCTTATGTGTCCATGCGATTTGCCTTAAAATTCGATATGATTTGTGATATACTTGATGCCCTTATCCATGTATCTACCCTAGGTGAAGAGTCAGTCATAGTCACCCATTTATATCATATTTTCATATTGTTTTTATGAATTTTCTTTGATTTATTGATGTTGGATTTGACCAACTTGATATAATGTGAATTGTGAATTGGTTGTACTCTTAATCTATTGTGCTTAATTGTAATGCTAAGTCAGTAAACTCTAGAGATCCAAGGTAGAGAAAGGTTAGAGAAGGAAGGAGGTACAATCCTAAGTCTGCTATGTTCATATATTTCGTGTGGGGTAGGAAAAAGTGGGGAAGGATTGTTTGGCATATTAGATCATATTCAGAATGTTGAGGTTGAGTCTCCTTCTATTGAGTCTATGTGCTGTATTGTCCGAATATAACGAAGTATGTCCCACTGATTTGCCTGGTATGTTACCTGATAGAGATAGATTTCTGCATTGACTTAGAAAATGGCACTCGCCCCTTCTCCACTTCTCCTTATCACTTTCCTCTAGAAGAACTTATAGATCTTAAAGCTTAAATCGAAGGGCTTCTTGATAAATATTTCATCCATCCTAGTGCTTCCCTATTGGGTGCTCGTGACATGTTTTTTAAGAAGAAGGATAATAGTATGAGGACTGGTGATAATCTTAAGCCACAAAGAAGCGCATCGACACCAGAAGGACAAACTTATACATAAATAATGCCCTAATTATTATATTTTTGTGATGAATATTAAAGATTTTAGTAAGAAATTGCAAATAAAATGGGGTTGGTTTGTAGAACTTGATGAGTATATATATGATGAGTTTTCATATTGATGAAAATTTTTACTTTATAGTGATAGTGAAGTATGCCTGAGTGTAATGGTAATACGAGTTTGTGATGGATTGTGAAGGGATGGAAATATATAATTAATGAGATTATTGGTTAAGCAAAATTTTTACAGTAATTACGTCTTGAGAGTATGTAGGGTTGTGGTTTTCTATTTTTTTATGAGTAGAGTGGTGGTATGAAAAGTTTTATGGTGAGACACTACTCAGATATAATTTTAAAGAGGTAGAGTCATAGTGAAGAAAAATAGTGGAATGTAGTACAACCTTTAGAGAGAGGCAAGAGCAATAATATTTTATTTGATTGTAGAGGCTAGAAATGTATCTTCCAAGGGGTAGATAATTGGGTTTAGAGGCACGTGATGTCATTCATTTTGTTGTGGCTATGGTAATTGTGTCATAAGTATATCAGATTTGTTCAAATCTATTTAAAAGACTTAGGAATGAAGTGTACAAACATTAGCTTGAGTGTGATGATAGGTTTTTTGTTTTATTTTGAATTTAGTAATAAATACTATTTATTTATTAGCATAAATATTGTACGATTGATGGAGATGTAATCAATCATAAGCGAAGATCAAGTATTTCATGAAAAAACTTCAACTTACAAGCTAATGTTTATAGATAAATGGATTGTGTTGTACGGTTGAATTACAATTCAGATTTTTTATTCTAAGTCTACATTCGTGGTGATATATTTTGTTAAGGTGTGAATTTGAAAGGTGAGAGATGATCAATTGTATTAGGTATTGACATTTGAAAGGACTTACACATGGGTTGAGTCGTAAAGATTATTATTGTTGATTGTTAAGTACCTAAGAAATGTTTTCTGTCAAAAGTTTTGGTTTAGAACAACGTCAATTTTTGTATTGTTCATGATGGTTGTGAGTATGATTCACTAGATAAGATCATGTGTCTTTTCACTTTTGTAGGTGGATCCCTTGTGGTTGATCAGGTATACTGATTTTGCAATGGTCTCTCGGTTGAGTGAGAAGGTTTGGGAAAACATGGTTATTTTAGATGACTTATGTGATGTTGTCTTGGAGTTGTTAAAGTATTTAATTTGTTTTACATGTACCATATTGCTTATGAGACTTTATAGAAGAGCGACCATGTGTATCTATGTTTGTCCGATAATATTAATATTCCTCTATAAATCAAGGTCATGCATCAATTATGTCTGACTGAATATGGGGATCATTGGGTCCAATTATACTGTTTTTAGAGGTAATCTACAATTACTAAATCTATAATTTTGATAGTGTTTTTGGAGGGAGGGTTTGTATGCTTGGAAATATCCCTATGAGTATTTGATTTCAAAATATTAATTTTTTATAACTCAAGCTCATGTGAATTTAGATTGTGAGATGTAGATGTCGATAAAAACAATAATTTTTTTTATATTATCAGTGTGTGTTAGTTTGTTCATGTTCACCTCCAATTATGGTGAGTTTTGATTTATGATTTTATCATTGTTATGTGAGAAAGAATTTTTCAAGATGTTTGCGTCGAAGTCCTTGATAACATGTTGCAGATATTTGTACGATCAACATTGGTGGTCATTTAGCATAGCTTTGTTGTTAGTTACGTGTACATACAACAATAATCATCATACCAGTATTGTGATGACATTATTGAGGCATTGTATAAAACAATGAGAATCTGTATTGTTAAACCAAATACTTTAGTATGAGGAAAACATGATTTCAATACTTGATTGTGATGTCCGAAAGCAAAGGACATATAGGAAAAGTATCTCATGTTATTCAATGATTCAAATACAACTCTACTCTTACCTTAGCCAGTCTTTCCTAGTTGATCACTTTGGGATGAGTGATGGGTAAATTGGGATCTATTGTAAATAACTAACTCAATTATTAGTGAAAATCCTATGGGAAAAGAATTGGGGACAGAAAACTCTTTGGTAGTAACTTGAGAATTCCTCGCCTAGTCCAAATTTGACAAAAATTGGAGTCAATGAGGGCTAGGAATATATGGTAGGTAATTAGAGATATAATAATAAATTTTATTTCATGAGATGATATCTAAGACATTAAGGAACCCACACAACTTTACGGAATTGAATTCTAGAGGTAGAACTCTCAAAACTTATCATAGTGTGAAAGGGTACTTTCTGAGTGACATGTGATGAAGGTGTGTTCTAAAATGGGGGCTTGGAATTCAAATTCAAACATTCTATCTCTTTGCAAAGCACTGTAGAGGCATAGATGTTGTTGTAGTAGGGCCACTGAAGCGAGGCCATTGTAGTGCGATGAGTCCCGTTGTAACGGGACAGACGTGACTTAAGTAAGAAATAAAACCCCAAAACTGTTTTTATTCTGCACTTTTCAAAAATTCAAAGCTAGGAAACGACCTCAGACGACTTCCTGACCCTTTTTCACTATTCTTAAGGCTAAAAATAAGGTTTTTACTCTCCAAATCCATGTTTTGATATATAGAACTTAGTTTCATAGATAATAAGCGATGGGGGTTTTGATCTGAAAATTATGGTGACAAAGAGCTCTAATCTTGGTTCGTGGATCCTGGGTTTGGTCTAAGGTTATTTAGTTCCTTAAAATCTAGCTAATTAGACCTTTGATTGTTGATCCTTGCATATATATTATTATTTGAAGACCTAGAAGAAGCTGAAAGAGTCCGGAAAGTGAAGATTCAAGTGCCTTAAGGGATTTAAGCAGGGTTTCATAGTAGGTGATGGTTGTGATTTCATGTTTTACGTGATGTATGTTAGTAATTTATTCATTATACTACATGTATGTATGTGAATGAAGTACAGTTATCACATGTAATGCAATTAAAAATGAACGAAGAATTATTGTATTTGTGAGAATATTCATTGAAATGGTGATAGTAGTTTGTTGAATGGAGAGGGTGTCACATTTTGACACACTATATGGGATCGATTACAGAGTACCTACATAAATATTGAAACTGGTGTCATATTCGACATACTAAGTGGGATCGATTGACACATGTAGGCTATCTCGCCCCGAGATTACACCCTAGATGTGGCCGACAATCAATGATCGTTGTTGGCATTGAGCGAACCTTTGACCTGGCTTACTTAATTCATCAAACGACTTAACTCGATGATAAAACAAGACATTTTCTGATAAATGACTTAAAATAATGTATTTCCCAAAATGGCACTTGTCACATCCGATTTTACCCCCTAGACGTAATCGACATCGTCGTCCTTTACAAGGACTAAGACTAGCCTCTTACTTTCATGTCATTACATTCATTGGTTGAAAATGCAGAAAAATTTAAAAATTTCATTATCACTACTTGGAGGTTTACATATACCTCTAAATACATATAATATATATTCATATTGAGTATACATAGACCCTTAGTATAGAAAGGTTACATAGCCATCTACTTTTATTGCACATACATATATGTAAAACATAGAAATAGTATCAATGATTGTCTCATGTCATACCATCTAAACTAATATAACAATATGGTCATAGCCCTTAAATCAATCCAACAAGACCACGTATTGGTCATACTAAAGTACACTAGTCAATTAAAAAGAAAAAAAATGAAAGAGTCAATAAGCTCATAACGAAATCCGTAATCAAGAGGATGGCATTGCCCTCTAATGTTGAAGACCTACCCGACTTTCAAGAATGGAAGAATCCAAGCCTTCAACAATGTTGCCTTCAAAAATCTTCAAAGACAGGAAACCTAAAATATTTGGTAAAAGGGACAAAAATGGTCATAGTACTCCACATGTACTAAGTATGGGATCTTATGCACATACACAAGTGAAACATACCAAAAAGGATTTTTTAGTCAAAACATGCCATTTTATCCCTTTAGGGACTTAATGCAATGTCAAGTAAGTCATATCAATAAACCAATCATTCTTACTACCTCAACAAGTAATTCTTATCCCAACATACTTAAAACCATGATTTACTACAACCCTAATATCAAAGAATAATATAACAAGAATGAATAAGAGTCAAACATATCATAATAAGCAAGACAACTATTCATGAGTCCTTATAAAGTAAACAAGTGGAATGACCAAGCCCAGCCCCATAACCTTACTCAATCAAGTATCCTCAACAAGAACACATGACTAATGTCCAACTTTACATATCACGGCGTTTAGGTTTATAGTTCAACATATGATAACATTATAACCCAAGGCATAGTCATAAATGAACTAATAAAAATATAGTAGCAATAATGTTCCATGGTCATCATATATACATCATATATTATAATAACATAAACATATATAAGAACCTCCTCCTAGGACACCCTCAAGGCTAACTACTGCTATGTTTAGGTAGAGTCCCATATCCATACGTACACTAAGCTAGACCCCTTTGGTTATCCAAGTTAGAGTTCAAGTTGTTTAATTCGTTTGACCTTTTTGGGAACATCTTTCCCTAACCGACATAGACCACATGAGCTAGTGTGGAATCCGGTGTCAAAAAACCCTACACTTAAAGACGGCGGACTAGTTGTTAAGGTAGTACCAAAACATGAAACAAGGCAATTACGTGGATCCACATGCCAGTATTCCTATGGGGGAAAATAGTTCAAGAACTAGGAGATATAGTTGAGACCCTCTTTATACGCCTTGCATTATAGTCTCCGATCTCAAGAGTAATATAGTGTTCCTACCTTCCCTATGTGGGAAGGGACACTCCTCTATCTAGTTCACTAGGTGCTAAGCTAGAGTCCCTTTCTGATATGTCTTTAAGCCTTTAATTATAGCTTAATTTAGGCCATAGGGTGTACCCTTTGTATAATCATCATCATCAATAGCTCAATAAGAATTGTATGAGTACAAGTCCTTTCATCAAAATTCATATAAGTGAGGATAACAAAATAACATTTCATAGCATTTAAGGCACACTGCTAGTTTTCACCATCCTTATACCACATACAACTTAATCAACCTCACATTATACTCAAGAGATTTCAATTCAACATCATTACACCCTATAAACCTTGTATAAGGCATACTCCAATTTAATATCATGACTTAACACTTAATCACAATTGGAAGTAAATATAGAAATTGTAAGACTTACGAAGTCTTTCTCATAGTCTATCATCAAGGTCTTACCATCAACCCATAACTCAACCCAAATTAGAGAGTAACATTATCACACAATGATAACCAATAAAATAACAAGGCTTATTTCAAATTAGGATTCATAACCTAAATCAAATCTCAAGACTATCATGATAGGACAAGAATTCATGTTAATTTAATCATAATAGAACCATAGTATCGTAATCAAATCAACATATAACTCAATTGAATGATCACAATACAATATAGATCAAGATCACTACCTAGGGTTAGGGATGGAGGATTATATTATTCAATTTTGACCAAACCATCAACAATTACCATAAACAAGTTGAATTACATGTTAATGTGCTCAATATAACCCTAAGAAATCATTAACAACTAAATCAATAAATTCAATTTCGCAATTGGATGAATGCCACGAGAAAACTCAACATTTGAATCTATTTTATAGGAAACCTTTGAGGAAAAAGTCTCAAAGGTAAATAGAACTTATACTTTAACGTTTAACAACAATTTAATCATGAATTCATCCCTACAGCCCCCAAACCATAGTCCTTGCTAGTCTTCAATCCGTGAGTTTATGTAGAGAGAGAAATAAGAGAGAAGGAAGAGCGTTTAATTGAGAGTTTTCTTTAGATTAATGAGGGTTGGGAGTATTTATATTGGGTGTTAAATAAACTTAATTAGAATCCTTTAACGCCTAATTAAACCACCTAAACCCCTTACTATTTAAATGACACTGACTTAAATTAGGACAAAAACTCGACCCTCAGAAACTTTGATCAATGGGCTGTCTGTGACGGATAACCCCCCCTCAGACATGCACTCCTTCGTCTTTGTCAAAGACTGTGAAAGCAAGGGCTTCCTCCAATTGTCTATGTGTGGGACGATGGAGGCATTGACGCCCTGTCGATCCATACACGGACCATAGCCTGCACCTCTACACTCCGTCGATGAGTTCAGAGGTTGTGAGGGTGAAGGGGCCTTCTCAACCAGCCTAAGCGTGGGACGACAGTGGAATTGATGCTCTGTCGATCCAAACACGGGTTGTCTTCTATCCCGTCGATGCACACTGCCAGTGTAACGACCTGTTTAGTCATTTTGAGCAACAGACTTCAATTCTGGAAAAACTGGCAGAAGCGACGGACCCCACGACGGACCGTCAAGGGCACGACGGACCGTCGCAGGGTCTCGTTTCAAAACACTTAGAAAATCTGAAATTGGGTACTGAAAATCGACTCTCTGAACTTCGTGACGGAATGGCAGGACGGACCGTCACAGGCGTGACGGACCGTCACGGAGACTTCAGTGAAAATCCATTCTCTGAACTTTGCGATGACCTGCAGGACGGACCGTCGCAGGCACGACGGCCCGTCACAGGTTGCGCAAATCCCAGGCAGAGTCGGATTTCTGGTGAAGTTTTAAGGGACGTTTTTGGACTATTCTTTCCTTAATTATAGATTTCGTGGGGTTATATTAATAACTAAAATTATTGAGGGGTTAAAAGAGGTAACCCTAAGTTAATTAGTGGGGTATTATTGCCATCTTTTATTCTTAATTATATACTAATTAGGATAAAAGAAAGAGGGTTTGAATAAAGAAAATAGAAAGAACAGGAGAGAGAGAGAGAGAATCAAACGAGAAGGGAGAAACAAAGCTTTGGGAAAATTCTTGCTTGATTCAATTCTTCGGTGGAGGTAGGTTATGGTTTTCATGCTTTCATAGTAAACTCTTAATAGAGAATGATATGTATTGGTAGTATTGTAAACCCTACTATATGCTTAATTGTATGTTTGCATGAATATGATTATGTAATTGTGAATAAATAAGCATGATGAAGCTATTGAATCCCAAATCTTGAAAAGAAACCCTAATCTACTTTGTTAATGATGATGCCTTGGTATAAAAGAAGGCTTGATGAACGAAAGTGGTGAGATTAGGGGATCGGGTGCCACGTTCCGGTACCAGGATAGAATATGGATCGGGTGTCACGTTCCGACACCAGGATAGAATATGGATCGGGTGCCACGTTCCGGTACCAGGATAGAATATGGATCGGGTGTCACGTTCCGACACCAGGATAGAATATGGATCGGGTGCCACGTTCCGGTACCAGGATATAATATGGATCGGGTGTCACGTTCCGACACCAGGATAGAATATGGATCGGGTGCCACGTTCCGGTACCAGGATAGTATATGAGGATCGGAGTGTCACGTTCCGACACCAGGATAGAATATGGATCGGGTGCCACGTTCCGGTACCAGGATAGAATGAGGATCGGAGTGTCACGTTCCGACACCAGGATAGTATATTGAGGATCGGAGTGTCACGTACCGACACAAGAGAAATAAAGATAATGAATCTTGAAAGATGTAAATATACTCAATCTAATGAACATGATTCCCAAATGAGTATGGTATTGAGGCTTGAGTCCTCATGTGTGAACTTGACGGTAATTATTAACGATATAGTGCTTGTTGTTGCTACATGTTGAGTATCATAGTTGATTTTATGATATTACTTGATATATATTGATTTCTATTTTGAGTTGGCCGATGATATCTACTCAGTACCCGTGCTTTGTACTGACCCCTACTTTTATTGTTTTCTTCTTGTTTAATTGTGGAGTGCAGCAAACGTGCCGTCATCTTCGACTCAACAGTAACTCTAGCCAGTCTTCGTCACATCGGATCTTCAGGGTGAGCTAATACTTCTAGCTTGGATTGGATCTTCTTCTTCATGTCTTGATTCCTTGAACCTCCGGCATGGACTAGCTTCTTATGTATTTTTAGCTTTTAGAAACTCTTAGAATTAGTAGTTTAAAGTAGATGTTCTTGTGATGATGACTTCAAGGTTTTGGGAATAATAGATGTTGAATATTGATAGTTATTGAATTGGTTTTTATTAATGAGTTTAAGTCTTCCGCATTACTTTCTGTTGCTATTACATTGAAATGTTAAGGTATAGATTGGTTGGTTCGCTCACATAGGAGGGTAAGTGTGGGTGCCAGTCGCGGCCCGGATTTGGGTCGTGACAAACTTGGTATCAGAGCATTAGGTTTGTTGGTCTCATCACACAAGAACAGGTCTAGCAGAGTCTTAAGGAATGGTAGGGGGACGCCTTTACTTTTCCTTGAGAGGCTATAAGACTTAAGGAAAATTTCACTCTTTCATTCTTTCTTTCGTGCTACTTCTTGAGTCCAATTGGTATCTAGGCGATACGAATTGGTATCTGACCATCTCCACTCTCTTTCGCAGATGGTTAGAACTAGAGCAACGACTACGCCAACACCAACATCGGCTAGACAAGAAGCGTCTGAGCCAGCCACTGGGGCTGTAGCTCGAGGAAGAACAGCGGCAAGGGGCCGTGGTAGAGGTCGTGGGAGGACGTCCTCTAGGGGAAGAGGACGAGCACCTAGCCCATCTGATACTAGGGCAGTGACTCCTCCACCGACTGAGGAGGTAATAAGAGAAGGGGAGGATGGGGAAACTGAACAAGTGCAAAATGAGGAAATGCCACCCCAACCTACCCCAGAGATGATCAATCAGGTTCTCGCCTATCTCAGTGGGTTGTCTGATCAAGGTCTGGCACCTCCAGTGTTTTCTGCGCCAACACCTCCGGTTTCAGAAGTACAACATGCAGCCACTATGGCTCCCCGCATGGATGTTCCATTGGAAATAAGAACATTTCCTCGTCTGACTACAGGGCCTGTAATGACAAGTGATCAGCATGAATTTTTCAGTAAGTTCTTGAAATTGAAACCTCCAGTCTTCAAGGGTGCTGAATCGGAGGATGCTTATGATTTTCTGGTTGACTGTCACGAGCTACTACACAAGATGGGTATAGTAGAACGGTTTGGTGTTGAGTTCGTGAGTTATCAGTTTCAAGGGAACGCCAAAATGTGGTGGCGATCCCATGTTGAGTGTCAACCGACAGAGGCACCACCTATTACTTGGGCCTCATTCTCTAGCTTGTTTATGGAGAAGTATATCCCCCGGACTTTGAGGGATAGGAAAAGGGATGAGTTCATGAGCCTAGAGCAAGGTAGGATGTCGGTTAATGCTTATGAGGCTAAGTTTCGTGCACTATCCAGATATGCCACTCAACTCTGTTTCAGTCCTCAAGAGCGGATTCGCCGGTTTGTGAAGGGTTTGAGGTCAGAATTGCGGATTTCGGCCTTACAGATAGCGGAAACGGCAAAATCCTTCCAAGAAGTGGTAGACTTTGTGATAGAAGTGGAAGGAGTGAAGCCAGACGACTTCACCACAACATCGACATCAAAAAGGTTTCGAAAGGGAGGTGAGTTTAATGGTTCTTACACTAGAGGACAGGGTTCGGGAAGTTACTCAGTCCGACCAATTCAGTCTTCACTACAGACTGTAGTTGGGGGACCACCTCAGACCGGTCAACACTTCTTCGAGGGGCCTATGCTTGACTCCAGAGAGTGTTATGGATGTGGGGAGATTGGACATATTAGGAAAATTGTCCCAGACAAAGTTATAGACCCCCAATAGCTAGAGGTAGAGGTGGTCAAGGTAGAGGCCGTTATTCTGGAGGACGTGGTGGTCGAGGTAATGGTGGTCACCAAAACGGCAGAGGTAATGAAAAACTGGAGCAACACTTATGTAGATTTGGTTATCTTAGAAATGGATGATTTTTATGTGATTCTGGGTATGACTTGGCTTTCTCCGCAATTTGCAATCTTGGATTGTAATGCTAAAATGGTAACGTTAGCCAAGCCTGGGACAGACCCGTTAGTGTGGGAGGGTGACTACACTTCCAATCCGGTGCGTATCATCTCCTTTCTTCGTGCTAAGAAAATGGTCAGTAAAGGGTGTTTAGCTTTCTTGGCGCATCTCAAGGATGACACTACCCAAGTACCTTCGATTGAGTCAGTTTCAGTAGTTCGTGAGTTTCTGGATGTGTTCCCTGCAGACCTTCCTGGTATGCCACCGGAGAGGGATATTGACTTCTGTATTGATCTTGAACCCGGTACTCGCCCCATTTCTATACCCCCTTATAGAATGGCTCCCGCGGAGTTAAGAGAGTTAAAGGCACAACTTCAAGAGTTATTGAACAAAGGCTTCATTAGACCAAGTGCATCCCCTTGAGGTGCTCCGGTTTTGTTTGTAAAGAAGAAGGATGGGAGTTTTTGAATGTGTATAGACTACAGACAACTAAACAAGGTAACCATAAAGAACAAGTATCCTCTTCCCCGCATTGATGACTTGTTCGATCAGTTACAAGGTGCTTGTGTCTTCTCTAAGATTGACTTGAGATCCGGTTATCATCAATTGAAAATACGGGCAACGGATGTGCCAAAGACTGCTTTTCGAACGAGGTATGGGCATTACGAATTTGTAGTGATGTCCTTTGGTCATACGAATGCCCCTGCTGCGTTCATGAGCTTGATGAACGGGGTTTTTAAGCCATATTTGGACCTCTTCGTGATCGTATTTATTGATGATATATTGGTATACTCAAAGAGCAAGAAGGAACATGAAGAGCATTTGAGAATGGTATTGGAAATGTTGAGAGAGAAAAAGCTTTATGCCAAGTTCTCTAAGTGTGAGTTTTGGCTAGATGCAGTGTCCTTCTTGGGGCACATGGTTTCTAAGGATGGAGTGATGGTGGATCCTTCTAAGATTGAGACAGTGAAGAATTGGGTAAGACCTACTAATGTGTCAGAAATAAGGAGTTTTGTTGGGTTAGCTAGCTACTACCGCCGATTTGTCAAGGGATTCTCTTCTATTGCTTCCCAATTGACAAACTTGACTAAGCAGAATGTTCCATTTGTATGGTCGGATGAGTGTGAGGAAAGCTTTCAGAAGCTCAAGACTTTGTTGACTACCGCACCTATCCTTACCTTGCAAGTAGAGGGTAAGAACTTCATTGTTTATTGTGATGCATCCTATTCTGGTTTGGGTGCAGTACTAATGCAAGAGAAGAGTGTGATTGCTTATGCTTCAAGGCAACTAAAGGTGCATGAACGTAACTATCCGACCCACGATTTGGAATTGGCTGCGGTGGTGTTTGCATTAAAGCAATGGAGACACTATTTGTATGGGGTTAAGTGTGAGATCTATACGGATCATCGTAGCCTACAGTATGTCTTTACTCAGAAAGATTTGAACTTAAGACAGAGAAGATGGATGGAGTTACTAAAGGACTACGATATCACTATCTTGTATCATCCGGGAAAGGCGAATGTTGTAGCGGATGCTTTTAGTAGAAAGGCGGGAAGCATGGGAAGCCTAGCTCACTTGCAAGCTTCTAGACGCCCACTGGCTAGAGAGGTCCAAACTCTAGCTAATGACTTGATGAGATTAGAAGTAAATGAGAGGGGAGGATTGTTGGCTTCTTTGGAGGCAAGATCTTCCTTTCTTGACAAGATTAAGGGAAGACAGTCTGATGATGAGAAACTGCGCAGAATTCAAGATAAGGTATTGCGAGGAGAGGCTAAGGAAGCACAAATTGATGAGGAAGGTGTTTTGAGGATCAAGGAAAGGGTATGTGTACCCCGCGTCGATGGTTTGATCAACACTATTCTGACAGAGGCTCATAGTTCAAGGTATTCTATACATCCGGGCGCAACCAAGATGTATCGTGACCTAAAGCAACACTTTTGGTGGAGTAGAATGAAGCGTGACATTGTGGATTTTATTGCCAGATGTCCAAACTGTCAACAATTAAAGTATGAACACCAAAGGCCCGTAGGAACATTTCAGAGAATGCCCATTCCGGAATGGAAGTGGGAAAGAATTGCAATGGATTTTGTGGTTGGTCTTCCGAAGACAATGGGTAAGTATGACTCCATTTGGGTGATTGTTGATAGGTTAACTAAATCTGCTCATTTCATTCCGGTCAAGGTGACTTACAATGCAGAAAAGTTAGCCAAACTTTACATCTCGGAAGTGGTGCGATTGCATGGGGTTCCACTATCCATCATATCAGATAGAGGTACGCAGTTTACTTCTAAGTTTTGGAAAACATTGCATGCGGAATTGTGTACTAGGTTGGACCTTAGTACTGCGTTCCATCCTCAGACCGATGGTCAGTCTGAAAGGACGATTCAAGTGTTGGAGGATATGCTTCGTGCGTGTGTGATAGAGTTTGGTGGTCATTGGGATAGCTTCCTACCCTTAGCGGAGTTTTCATACAATAATAGCTATCACTCAAGTATTGATATGGCTCCATTCGAAGCATTGTATGGTAGGAGATGTAGGTCTCCCATTGGTTGGTTTGATGCATTTGAGGTTAGGCCTTGGGGTACTGACCTTTTGAGGGATTCGATGGAAAAAGTGAAGTCTATTCAAGAAAAGCTTCTAGCGGCGCAAAGTAGACAAAAAGAATATGCAGATTGAAAGGTTAGAGACATAGAGTTCATGGAAGGTGAACAAGTCTTGTTGAAAGTTTCGCCCATGAAAGGGGTGATGCGGTTTGGTAAAAGGGGTAAACTAAGTCCAAGGTACATTGGACCATTTGAAGTACTTAAGCGAGTAGGAGAGGTGGCTTATGAGTTAGCCTTGCCTCCAGGGCCGTCCGGAGTGCATCAGGTATTCCATGTGTCGATGTTGAAAAGATACCATGGGGATGGAAACTACATCATCCGTTGGGATTCAATTTTGCTTGATGAGAACTTGTCGTATGAGGAGGAGCCTGTTGCTATTTTAGGTAGAGAAGTTTGCAAGTTGAGGTCAAGAGAGATTGCATCCATCAAGGTGCAATGGAAGAATTGACCCGTTGAAGAAGCCACTTGGGAGAAGGAGGCGGATATGCGAGAAAAATACCCACATCTGTTTACAGATTCAGGTACTCCTTTTCGCCCTTGTTTTCCTTCTTTTGATCGTTCGGGGACAAACGATGGGTAAATTGGTATCTATTGTAACGACCTGTTTAGTCGTTTTGAGCAACAGACTTCAATTCTGGAAAAACTGGCAGAAGCGACGGACCCCACGACGGACCGTCAAGGGCACGACGGACCGTCGCAGGGTCTCGTTTCAAAACACTTAGAAAATCTGAAATTGGGTACTGAAAATCGACTCTTTGAACTTCGTGACGGAATGGCAGGACGGACCGTCATAGGCGTGACGGACCGTCACGGAGACTTCAGTGAAAATCCATTCTCTGAACTTTGCGACGACCTGTAGGACGGACCGTCGCAGGCACGATGGCCCGTCACAGGTTGCGCAAATCCCAAGCAGAGTCGGATTTCTGGTGAAGTTTTAAGGGACGTTTTTGGACTATTCTTTCCTTAATTATAGATTTCGTGGGGTTATTTTAATAACTAAAATTCTTGAGGGGTTAAAAGAGATAACCCTAAGTTAATTAGTGGGGTATTATTGCCATCTTTTATTCTTAATTATATACTAATTAGGGTAAAAGAAAGAGGGTTTGAATAAAGAAAATAGAAAGAACAGGAGAGAGAGAGAGAATCGAACGAGAAGGGAGAAACAAAGCTTTGGGAAAATTCTTGCTTGATTCAATTCTTCGGTGGAGGTAGGTTATGGTTTTCATGCTTTCATAGTAAACTCTTAATAGAGAATGATATGTATTGATAGTATTGAAAACCCTACTATATGCTTAATTGTATGTTTGCATGAATATGATTATGTAATTGTGAATAAATAAGCATGATGAAGCTATTGAATCCCAAATCTTGAAAAGAAACCCTAATCTACTTTGTTAATGATGATGCCTTGGTATAAAAGAAGGCTTGATGAACGAAAGTGGTGAGATTAGGGGATTGGGTGCCACGTTCCGGTACCAGGATAGAATATGGATCGGGTGTCACGTTCCGACACCAGGATAGAATATGGATCGGGTGCCACGTTCCGGTACCAGGATAGAATATGGATCGGGTGTCACATTCCGACACCAGGATAGAATATGGATCGGGTGCCACATTCCGGTACCAGGATAGAATATGGATCGGGTGTCACGTTCCGAAACCAGGATAGAATATGGATCGGGTGCCACGTTCCGGTACCAGGATAGTATATGAGGATCGGAGTGTCACGTTCCGACACCAGGATAGAATATGGATAGGGTGCCACGTTCCGGTACCAGGATAGAATGAGGATCGGAGTGTCACGTTCCGACACCAGGATAGTTTATTGAGGAGCGGAGTGTCACGTACCGACACAAGAAAAATAAAGATAATGAATCTTGAAAGATGTAAATATACTCAATCTAATGAACATGATTCCCAAATGAGTATGGTATTGAGGCTTGAGTCCTCATGTGTGAACTTGACGGTAATTGTTAACGATATAGTGCTTGTTGTTGCTACATGTTGAGTATCATAGTTGATTTTATGATATTACTTGATATATATTGATTTCTATTTTGAGTTGGCCGATGATATCTACTCAGTACCCGTGCTTTGTACTGACCCCTACTTTTATTGTTTTCTTCTTGTTTAATTGTGGAGTGCAGCAAACGTGCCGTCATCTTCGACTCAACAGTAACTCTAGCCAGTCTTCGTCACATCGGATCTTCAGGGTGAGCTAATACTTCTAGCTTGGACTGGATCTTCTTCTTCATGTCTTGATGCCTTGAACCTCCGGCATGGACTAGTTTCTTATGTATTTTTAGCTTTTAGAAACTCTTAGAATTAGTAGTTTAAAGTAGATGTTCTTGTGATGATGACTTCCAGGTTTTGGGAATAATAGATGTTGAATATTGATAGTTATTGAATTGGTTTTTATTAATGAGTTTAAGTCTTCCGCATTACTTTCTGTTGCTATTACATTGAAATGTTATGGTTTAGATTGGTTGGTTCGCTCACATAGGAGGGTAAGTGTGGGTGCCAGTCGCAACCCGGATTTGGGTCGTTACAACCAGGCAGTGTTGCATCAAACTACAAGGGTCCTCCTCAAAGGCCGTTGGTTGATCCCTCGAGAGTCGTACCTGGACGTTTCAACCATGAAAAAATTCAAACACCTATTAGCAACCTTTCCACCAGTTTTCGTACATTTCCGACTCCCAAAAGTTAGTGAAATAGGTTAAGGCACACTAACATCCCTTTGAACACACTTCCCGAACGTTATGGATGTTTTGGTTAGTAAACCTCCTAAATGACCTATATTCATTAAGACTTGACTTATAAACATTACTTGGACATTATGACACCTATGTTAGACTTTCCATTGAGTCTTGGACTGTCAAGGTGTTATATTATCCCCCCCCCCCTCTATAGGAACATTCGTCCTCGAATGACACTAAATTTCTTTTGATGGAAGGAACAGACTCAAGACTAGCAGACCAACCAATCAACAATATCAAATCAACATAAATCATTACATTTAAACAAGGCAAATATTAAAACTCATATTACCATACATAAGGCTCAAAAAACTCCATCATGAGGCATTTTCCTTCTCACAACACTTATGATCTCAACATACATTACATGAGTTAATAAGCACAAAGTTCAACTTAACAATATGCTACTTATCATTTGATAAAGAACCACCATATCAAAATGCACAACATAAATCAATACAAGCAAAAAGAAAAATTTCATGTTTTTAAGAGAAATACTACAATAACTTCACTGTAAGTTTTTCAAAAATGCATAATGTGCAAAACTTCACCAAAAAATCAAGAAACTTCAATTTCTAGTCATATTTATATTATTTAAAAGAATGACTAACCTTAATTCTCAAAAAATGAGGATAACAGGACTTCTTGTTGGCCTAGCCCTCCCATGTTGCACCCTCAACAAGATGGTTTTTTCATAACACCTTTACGGAAACCACCTCTTTATTCCTCAACTTCTGGACTTGCGTATGAAGAATTTGAACCGGAACTTGCTCATAAGAGAGATTATCCTTGATACCAAGACCTTCAATAGGAAAAATGGACAGGGGATCACTGATACACTTTTTCAACATAGAAACATGGAAAATCTGATGAACCGAAGCCAATTCACTAGGAAGATTCAATTCACAGGCAACCTTACTAACCTTTTGCAAGATTTCATAGGGACCCACATAACGAGTACTCAATTTCCCCTTCTTTCAAAATCTAACCTGCCTTTTTATTGGTAAAATTTTCAAATACACCTTATCACCTTCTTCACACTCCAAATACCTTTCTCCTATGATCGAGATAAGACTATTGCCTACTATAGGACATTTTCATCGGTTCCTTCTGATATGAACCTTTTCTAAAGTCTTGTAAAATCAACTCGGGACCAAGAAGTGATGGCTCACCCACTTCAAACCATCCAATAGGAGACCTACACCTCCTACCATACAAGATTTCATAGGGAGCCATAGAAATGGATGAATGAAAACTATTGTTTTAGGAAAACTCCACGAAAGGTAAATGTCTATCCCAACTCCCTTTAAAATCAATTATGCACGCCCTAAGCATATCTTCAAGTGTTTGTATCGTACGGTCCGCTTGACCATCCGTTGGGGATAAAAAGCGGTGCTCAACTACAGCGTAATACCTAACCCTTTTTGGAATGACCTCCGAAATCTAGATGTGAATTGTGCGCCCCGATCTGATATGATGGATAACGGAATGACATGGAAGCACACAATGTCATCTAGGAAGATTCTTGCATAATCCTCCGCCGAATATGTGTACTTGACAGGAATAAATTGTCGACTTAGTCAATCGATCCGCAACCACCCATATGGAATCATAAGACTTTTGAATCCGAGGTAAACCTACTACAAAGTCCATATTCATGTCTTCCCACTTCCATGTAGGAATTTGGATCTCTTGTAGTAAGACAGCAGGCTTTAGGTGTTCGTCATTTACTTGTTGGCAATTGTGACACTTAGCGACAAACTCCGCTATGTCCCTTTTTAGAACTTCCCACAAATATATCTTCCTTAGGTCATGGTACATTTTTGTCGACCCCGGATGAATTAAGTAGAGGGACCCATGTGCTTCGTCTAGGATCCTATCCCTCAACCCATCTACATCAGTAGCACATAATCGCCCTTGGTACCTTAACACACCATCCCCCTCTAAGGAGAATGATTCATTCAACTTGTTGAGAACCAATTCTTTCATCTCCATTAAGGCTATATCAAGGTGTTGTTGGACTTCACCTTAAGTGCAAAAGATGTTCGGAGTTATAATGAACTATAGTGCCCCCATTCGGAGAACTCTTCAACCTCACCCTCAACCTAGACAACCTATGTACTTCCCTTACTAGGTCCTTCTTGGCTTCGTCAAGATGGGATACACTACTCATAGTCATGCGACTTAGGGCATCCCCAACTACATTAGCCTTGCCAGGGTGATAAAGCACACTCATATCATAATCTTTCAACAACTCTAGCCACTTTCTTTGTCGAGATTCAACTCCTTTTTGTTAAACACATATTGGAGATTCTTATGATTGGTAAAAAGATCAACATGAACCCCATACAAGTAATGCCTCCAAATTTTCTAAGCAAACACCACAACCGATAACTCAAGGTCATGAGTGGGATATTTTCTCTTATGTACCTTAAGTTTCCTAGAGGCATAAGCTATCACCATCCCGTGTTGCATAAGAACACACCCCAAATCCATACGGTGTGAGTAAGAATACACCATAAAACCCTTTGTGCCCTCAGGTATGTTAAACACTAGAGCACAAGTAAGCCTATCTTTCAACTATAGAAAGATTTTCCCACATGCCTCCGACCAGTCAAACTTCTTATGAGGCATAGTATTCAAAGGAGACGCAATGGACGCGAAACCATTAATACACTTTCGATAGCAACCTGCTAAACCGAAGAAACTCCTAATATCACTTGGAGTCAATGAGCTAGGCTAGTTTTTCACCGCTTTCATTTTCGTTGGATCTACCTCAACTCCCTCACTGGAGATGATGTGCCCAGGAAATGTCACCGACCTCAACAAAAACTAACACTTACTATATTTGGCATACAATTGATGTTCTTTAAGGGTTTTCAATACTACCCTGAAATGACCCATATGATCATCCTCATTCTTCGAATATACCAAGATCATCAATAAAAACAATGACAAATGAATCTAGGTAATTTTGAAAGACATTATTCGTTGGGTCCATAAATGTTATTGGAGCATTAGTGAAACCGAAAGGCATGACAAATAACACATAATTCCCATTCCTAGTCGAAAGGCCGTCTTTGTTATATCCTCTCCTCTTACCCTAAGTTGATGATACCCCGACGTGAAGCGTAACTTTGAAAAGTAACTGCCCCTTTGAGTTGGTCAAATAAGTTATCAATCCGAGGGAGAGGGTACTTATTCTTAATGGTAACCTTGTTGCATTGGCGGTAATCAATACACATTCTCTTGGACCCATCTTTCTTCTTCACAAATAAAAATGGAGCACCCGACGGAAAAATACTAGGCCTTATAAAACCTTATCTAGTTAATCCTTGAGTTGAGCCTTTAACTCCCTCAACTCGGACGGATCCATCTGATAAGTAGGAATTGATATGTGATTTGCATCCGGTAGAAAATTAATGCGAAGTCAATTTCCCATTCGGTAGAATTCCGAGAAGGTCATTAGGGAAGACCTCCAAAAATTCACTCACTACGGGCACCGACTTGATGGGAGAAACTTCGGAGTCTAGATCTTGGACTCTTACTCAATGGTAAAGACAACCTTTTGAGATCATTTTGCATGCTTTTAGACGAGAAATAAAATGACCTTTGGGAATAGAATTTCCCCCTTCCACTCAACAACAGGTTCATTTGGGCAGTTAAACATCACCACTCTTGTCCTACTATCAATGGATGCAAAACATGAATGCGACCAATCCATACCCAATATACTATCAAAATCAAGCATATCGAGTTCCACTAGATCAACATAAGAAACCCTATTGGCAACATTATTGGACAATTTCTGTACACCCTTTTTGCAACAATCGACTCACCTACCGGAGTAGACACTGTAAAAGGTTCATGCAAAATATCGGGTGAAATATCAAATTTTTTAGCTACTAGAGGTGTAACAAATGATAAAGTAGCGCCGGGATCAAGTAAGGCATATAAATTAAGAGAGAAAACTTTCAACATACCGGTCACCACATCGTGAGAAGTCTCTTTCTCACCCTTAGAGCGGAGAGCATAGAAGCAGTTCTTCTTGGAGCACCACCAGAACCACTTGCTTGAGCTTGACCACTACCTTTGTCTTGACACTTCATGTTTGGTCAATCTCTCATCTTGTGTCAATTCTTTCCACAAATAAACCAATTATACGTCTCCTTAGGAAATCACAATAATGTTTTTTACCACACCTTCCACAAGTTGGCTTCTCATTTGGTGAATTAGTAGCTTTTACCTTCTGCAATTTAGGTTCATACACCCTATCACCACTAGCCTTTGGTAATTTGGAAGGGACTTAATTAGAAACCCCCTTCATCAATATAGGCTTGTCTTGTATTCCAAGCGTATTCTTTGAAGAACCTCCATCATATGACCTTGCTCTTTTAGCATCTCTACTTTTTCACTTAGCCCTTGACTCCTCAACCCTTCTTTCATGCACCATAAGATGGGAAATGTTCATGATTTCATGTAACATGCCCGATTGGCGCTCCTGTTGTAAGTCATCCGACATTCCCGTCACAAAATGGCTCATTTGATCTCTAGGATCGGAGACCCAAGAAGGAGTATATTTGGACAACTTAATTAATTCCAAATATTACTCAGGGACATTCTTTCCTCATTGGTGAAGATTGATGAAATCCGTCACTTTGTCCTCCCTCATCTCCCTAGAGAAGAACTAATCTAGAAAAACTGCCTAAAGATCTCCCAAGTCATCGGACCACCCGTCAATGGCCTATTGTCCCTCCATTGCATATATAAAGTTAGAGAAATATCCTTGAGTTTGTATGTGAACAACTCGGCATTCTCACTTGAAGATACCCCCATAGCATATAGTATCGTGTAGACCTCATCGATGAATTCTTGGAGGTCTTTCGCAACCTTCGACCCATAGAAAGTAGGAGGGTTCATTCGAGAGAAGTCCATTAGACGGGATGCCACAGTAATGACTTGTTGATGAGGACGGCGCGTTATATCCTGATTGACTTGGGCTGTGATTGCTTGGGCTTGAACCATCGCGACTTTTGCTTAAGAAGTCATGACTTGGGCTTTTTGATCAAGAATAGTCCTCGTCTTAGCCTCCGTTATAGGTGTAGGATTAGGAGGGTCTTGCTCCACATTAGCTTTTTCTTCAAGTGGAGGAACTTGCTCATCATGGGGAGGAGCTCCCGCATTAGCAACTTCCTCCTTAAGTCTTAGAGGCGCATTCCTTCGAGTGTTCATGATTCCTATAAGCACAACAATATGATTAGATGCAAAAGCTCACCATATGTATACTTTATTGGCACAATATAAGATTTCCATGAAAGAGAGTCATTGGAAGTATCATATAGGTTCCTACTCATAATTGTGACACGCTTCCCAATTATAAATACAAACCTACATAGACGTAGTTGAGAGAGAGAGAGACATAACTCAACAATATTCAACCTCGTACTCGGATACCAAGTTTGTCACATCAGGGTTTACCCCGTATACATAACCGGCATCGTCGTCCTTTTTAAGGACTAAGAATTGCCTCTTAGCTTCATGTCATTACATTCATAGGTTGAAAAATGCAGAAAATTTAAAACTTTCATTATCACTACTTGGAGGTTTACATAGACCTCTACATACGCATAATATATATTAAAATCGAGTATACATAGACCCTTCATATAGGAAGGTTACATAGCCTTCTAGTTTTATTACACCTAAATATACGTAAATATAGAAATAGTCTCAAAGATTGTCTCATCTCATAAAAAAATCAGTAAGCTAGAGGATGGCAATGCCCTCGAAAGTTAAGGACATACCCCTCTTTGATTAAAGGAAGAATCAAAGCCTTCAACAATGTCGCCTTGAAAACTCTTCAACGATCGGAATCTAAAATATTTAGGAAAAGGTAAAAAAATGGGGTTATTACTCCACATGTACTAAAAATGGGATCATATGCACATACACAAGCAAAACATACTAAAAAGGACTTTTTAGTTAAAACATGTCATTTTACCCCTTTAGGAACTTAATCCAAAGTCAAGTAAGTCATATCAATAAACCAAACATGCTTACTATCTCAACAAGTAATACTTATCCCAACATACTTGAAACCATGATTTACTATAACCCTAACATCATGGAATAATATCACAAGAACGAATAAGAGTCAAACATATCATAATAAGCAAGACAACTATTCATATGTCCTTATAAAGTAAACAAGTGCAATGACCAAGCAAAGCCCAATAACCTTACTCAATCAAGTATCTTCAACAACAAAACATGACCAATATCATGGCACCTAGGTTTACATTTCAACATATATTAACATTATAACCCAAGGCATACTCATAAATGAACTAATCAACAAATACTATCAACAATGTGCCATGGTCATATATAAATCATATATTATCAGAACATAAACATATATAGGAACGTCCTCCTATGATTCCCCTCAAGTCTAACTACTGCAATGTTTAGGTAGTGTCACATACCCCTACCTAGACTAAGCTAGACCCCTTAGCTTATCCAACTTATAGTTCAAGTCCTTTAATTCGTTTTACCTTTGTTGGAACATCTTGTCCTAACTGACATAGACCACATGAGCTACTGTGGAATCCGGTGTCATAAAACCCTACACCAAAAGAAGGAAAACTAGTTAACAAGGTAGTACCAAAACATGAAACATAGCAACTACGTGGATCCACTAGCTAGTTTTCGTGTGGGGCAACATAGTTCAAGAACTAGGAGATATACCTGGGACCCTATTTATGTGCCATGTATTATAATCTCTAATCTCAAGAGTAATATAATGTTCCTTCCTTCCCTGTGTGGGAAGGGACACTCCTTAATCGAGTTCACTCGGTGCTAAGCTAGAGTCCCATTTGGAATGTCTTTAAGCCTTTAATTATCAATCATAGCTCTATTAAGGCCATAGGGTCTACCCCTTGTATTATCATAATCATCAATAGCTAAATAAGAATTGTATGAGTATAAGTCCTTTCATTTCAATTCATATAAGTGAGGTTAACACATTAATATTTGATAGCATATTAAGGAACATTCATAATTTTCACCTTCCTTATATCACATACACCTTAATCAACCTCAAAAAATAGTCAAGACATTTCAATTCAACATCACACAACCCTATAATCCTAGTATAACACATACTCCAATGTAATATCATTACTTAACAAAATATAAACACAATTGGAAATAAATATAGAGATTCTAAGACTTACCTCATCTTCCTCATAGTATATCATCAAGGTCTTACTGTCAACCAAATAACTCAACCCAACTTGGGTAGTAACATCATCACACAATGATAAAAATTAAGACAACAAGGCCAATTGCATATCTATAACACAATTCAACTCTAGATCAAAACTTGAGATAAGATATATAGGCTAGTTTAACATTATAATTCATAACCTAAATCATATCTCAAGAAATAGAATGATAGGACTATAATTCATCTTAATTTTATCATAATAAAACCATAGGATAGTAATCAAATCAACAAATAACTCAATTGAATGATCACAATACAATATGGATAAAAATCACTACTCAGGGTTAGGGATGGAGGATCGTATTATTTAAGTTAGACCAAATCATCAAAAATTACCAAAAACAAGTTGAATTTCATGTTAATATACTCAATATAACCCTAGCATATCATTAAAAACTCAATCCATAACTTAAATTTCGTAATTAGATGAAAGTCATAAGAAAACTCAACTTTTTAAATCTATTTTGAAGGAACCTTTTGAAGAAAGAGTCTCAAAGGAGAATAGAACCCATACCTTCACGTTTGTCAACAATTTGATGGTGAATTCTTCCCTTCACATCCCTCAAACCCTAGTCCTTACAAGTCTTCAATAGTGAGTTCATGTAGAGAGAGAAACAATAAAGAAGGAAGATAGTGTATTTAAGAGTTGACTTTAGATTAATGAGGGCTGGGAGTATTTATATTGGGTCTTAAATTAACTTATTTAGAATACCTTAAACCCTCATTGTACCACCTAACCCCCTTACTAATTAAATGACACTGACCTAATTTAGGCAGGAAACTTGACCCTCGAAGATGAAACCCCGATCGTCGGGCCATCTGTAAGTCGACGGACCTCTGTCCTGCACTCCGCCGTCTTTGTCAGAGACTGTGAAGGCGAGGGATTCCGCTAATTGTCTAACTTTTAAATGATGGTTCCATCGATTCCCCATCGATCAACACAAAGATCATAGCATGCACATGTGCACTCCGTCGATAAGTTCAGAGGTTGTGCAGGTGAAAGGGCATTCTCCACAAACCTATGTGTGGGACTATGGTGGCATCTATGCCGCGTCCATCCATACACAGGCCGTCTTCTGTCTCGTTGATGCACACTGCCATGCAATGTTGCATCAAACTACAAGGGTTATCCTCAAGTGCCCTTGGTTAGTTCTTGGGGATCCTTACCCTAACGTTTCAACCATGAAACAACTCAAACGCCTATTATCTAACTTTCCACCAATTGTTGTACAATTCTAACTCCCAAAAGTTATTCAAATGGGCTAAGGCACAGGAACATTCCTTTGAACCAACTTCTCAGACGTCATGGACGTTTTGGTTCTTAAACCTCCTAAATTGCCTATATTCATTACGATTGGTATTATAAACAGTACTTTGACCTCATGACACCTATTTTAGGCTTTACAATATGTCTTGGATTTTCTAGGTGTTACAACACTTAAGTCTCAATATTTAATATGTGAAATAAAATAGACTCAACTGAACTGACTTATTATCCCTATATGAAGCCTCTAAAAATACTATGATGAAAGTTGGGACAAACCCCACAACATTTTGAATGAATGGAAAGAAATATCAAGGATCCTCTGAAATGTAAGGAGGCTCACCACTGACTCTCGGCGCTCAACTGGATCAGCAAGGTCCTAGATGTTGATCCTTGTTACCTACGTATGCATCATAAGACGATGCATTCCAACTGGCATCAGTATATTTAATGTACGAGTAAGCGAGTTGGAATGATAAAAAACAACTTAATCTTTATAAGAATAAGATGAACTTACCTTGGCTCTATTCAACTCAGGGATAAGAAACTCAATGAGTGTGTGTGTGTGTATATATATATATAAACCAATTTAAAACACATGTGATATATATATAGCTTTGTAAAACTTTAAAACAACTTAGTTCATTAAATAAAAGGAAAGAACAAACTCAACTTTACTTATATACGAAGTAATATAGTTATATGGGAGATTCTCTAACTGATAACCAACACTGTGAGCCTAAATGGTGATACAACGTCTTGTTCATTCTGCTAGAACTGTCCTATATTTTGTCTTCGCATAAAACTCCTTAACTTAGTGGATTAGTAAATTAACTTGCGTGAATAGTTTACATGGGGACTTGAGTTATTATGAACTTTTATCCCCACATCGATGATCAATATTACTACAAAATCCTACTTTAGCACATGCATTTAAAATAACTTCCTTTATTTGGTTTGCGATAATTTGCTCAACACTTTAGGTTAAAAAAATCTCTTTTAATCATTGACCAATTTCTTATTTTAAACTTTGTTGGGAAATCTTAGTTTCCTCTTAACTTAAATATGAGAACATTTATAAACTTTTTAGGAAATACTTAGTTCTCATATAACTTTTGAGGAATGAACTCAACTTTCTCTTTACTTAGATTGAAACTTAACTCTTAAAACAACATTGAAATGTTTAAATAAGACTCTTGAAAACCTTTAAGAGTTTTACTCTAACCTACTTCTTAGCATTAGACTTGACTTCTTAATTTCCTTGATTATTATCTTAACTTTCCTTGAATTGAGATATGGATTCAAGGTTCATGATCTCTTGTTTACTGTTGATTTAATGATGTTTAGATGTACCTTATAGGGTTGTTATCAACAAAAAAGTATGGTTACATCACTTGGAAATAGTAGGAAAAGATGGGGAAAGAACGGGGTCTATAGGCGTCCTTGGCGCTCTGAGAGGTTTGGAGCATCAGAGCCTGACAGACAGAGACTAAACTGAGGGACTCTTGTAGACGCAGCATCCCATGGTCTGTTTGACCAGACTTTCAATTTTTCTTATGATTTTTTCATCTCTAAACCTTCAAAACTTCCATGGATATAACCCCAACCACTTACGATCACTAATAACCTCAATACCCAATAGATTAGACTCAAAACAACCTTGAAACACGAATACAATAAACTAAAGCATATTACAAGTCAACCAACAACAATTTAACCATTGTTCTTCAAGAAAATCAATGATCCTCATTCAATCTATTAAAGCATAGCTTATCTAAGAAAATTGGTGTGTGGGTGAAGTAGTCCAACACAGAAAGATCTCACATATCTTTGAAGGGATCATCCCTACGGATTCCACTCGAAGATCTTGGCGTTCTTGGTGAATTCTTGAAATTTTCTCCCTTTTTCTTCTTTTCTTCTCTTTTCTCCCAAGCCCTAAGCGTGAACACTTTTCTAAAATTGACTTATGTCTTAGTTTTACCCCTAGTAAACTTTTAAAAATAATTAGTAAATCTCCCTCTTACTAATTTCTGGATTAGGACCTTCATTAATCCAACATCCCAACTTCCGGTAGACAATCTCCCTCTTACAATATAAAAAATACGCAAAGTCATAAGTGCTGGACAGATCTTTTAAAGGGATTTCCAACCATATAAAGAACAAACTCTAACTCATCATGCGCTAGGTGTTATGGCTGTTTGAGATGACCCAAAATGACTTTTTACACTTAAGAAATTTTCCATATTATTCCTATTCATTCCAAAAATGATAAATTTTAGTTTTTTAGCTAATGCTTCGCTATTAAGAGTTACAATATGTTACAATATCACCCCCTTGACTACATTCATCCTCGAATGAGATTTCTTTCACTATGCTAAGGATAGTAACATCAAGTTCTATACTTAACAATCCAAAAGAATTTAAAAATAAATCCAACTCATAGTTCATAAAGTACTAAGAAGAGAATTTGTACCTTGATCTACATTCTCTTCGGATTAAAAGAGATGTGGATATCTCTTCTTTAAATCCTCTTAAGCTTTCCTAATCACTTTTTCAACAAAATAGATCCTCGAAAGATCCTTAACTAACAGAACTTTCTTTGTTCTCAACTTCCAAACTTGGTGATCTCAAATCTAAACTCGAATATCTTCATAGGAAAATCTATCCTGAATCATAACATTCTCAATCGGTACAATCAATAAAGGATCACCCATGCACTTCTTCAACATGGAGATATGAAATACCGGATGAACTGTTGCTAACTCTTATAGTAGATCCAAATCATAAGCTATATCTCGAATATAATTGGATACCCTATAAGGTCCAACATACCGGGTACTAAGCTTTCCCTTTTTACCAAACATCATAACACCCTTCACGGGTGAAACTTTCAGATATATCAAATCAACCACTTCAAACTTCATTGGCTTTCTCCTCACATCTGTATAGGACATCTAACGACTCTATATCATCTTCAATATTTCTTGAATAACCTTCACCTTCTCCATGGCTTGGTGAACTAGATCTGGTCCTACTAACCCTGCTTCACAGACTTCTGCATCTCATCGCATAAAGAGCTTCATATGGAGCCATTTGGATGCTCAGATGGTAGTTGTTATTGTAAGCGAATGCAATGAGAGGTAGGTGATCATCGAAATTCCTCTTCAAATGATCATTCAAGAAATCAACATGCCTTCTAATGTCTGGAAGGTACGCTGTGCTTGTCTATCAATCTTAGGATGAAAAGTCGTGCTTAAGTTCACCTTTGAACCTAAACCTTTTTTGAAAGACTTCCTGAACTGACCTGCAAATTGTGCACCTCTATCTAAAATAATGAAGGTAGGAACCCCATAAAGTCTTACCACTTCTTGAATGTACAACTTAGCACAATCCTCGGCCAAATGGGTAGTCTTTACCGGCAAAAAATAGGCTGATTTTGTTATTCTTCGACAATCACCCCAATAGAATCATCATTATTAAGAGGCCTTGGTAATCCTATGATGAAGTCCATATTGATCATCTCCCACTTCCATTCTAGAAGTTTTATATTCTAAGCTAAACCTTCTGGTCTTTGGTTTTCTACATTCACTGTTAAGTAATTTGGCACTTGGCAAAAACTCAGCAATGTCTTTCTTCATATTTCCCCACCAATATACCTATCCCAATTTGCGGTACATCCTGGTAGAACCCAGATGAATGTAATATCTGGAGATATGATCCTCCTCCATGATCCTCTCTTAGAGTCCATCCACCCTAGGTACACACAACATACCTTGGTACTTCAATACACCATCTCCCCCTTGTCCAAAAGTCAATACTCATTGATTATGAACATTGGCCTTCAAATAAAATAAAATAGGGTCTTGATCTTGCTTTTATTTCACTTGACTCAAGTGATACTTCAGCCCCATTAGTCACTACCATCTCTCTTTCTGTGAAATCCATTTGTCTGACTCCCAAGCACGCAAGTCTGTGCATAATTTTGGCCTTTTCTTCCTCAACGTGGGTGGTAGTCCCCTTGGATAACCTATTTAAAGAATCAGCAAACTTATTGACCTTACTTGGGTTGTAAAGAATACTCATGTCTTAATCCTTGAGTAGTTCTAACCACCTCCTTTTATTGATATTGAGCTCCTTTTGGTGAACACATATTGTAGGCTCTTGTGTCCAGTGAATATATCCATATTAACACCGTAAAAATAGTAAATCCATATCATCAAGGTGAAAACCACTACAGCCAACACTAAGTCATGGGTTGGGTAGTTCTTGTCATGAGCTTTCAACTATCTGGAGGCATAACTGATACGCTCAAACTTACTTCTCAAATGAGAAGTAAAGCGGCCGCGTCAAGTAAATAACCCAACTAGTGAGGTTGGGATCGTTCCCACGAGGAAAATAGTCTAGACTTAACTCCAACTTGTTATTACTATTGTTCGGTTGATGACTTCCTTAAAAAGTAAAAGCATAAAAGGGGGGTTTTGTACTTCCTAATAAAATAAAAAAATAACTAACGAACTTGACAGAGACACTTAACAGCTTTTAATGTTGAGTTTTAATCAAGTAATCAAAGTAACTAGGGTTTACGTGTTCCCCACAGGTTCATAACTTGATAATTCTAGCTATAACAATTCTTTCCTAGTATCTTGCATGCAAAGTGATAAGCTATGTATTTCTAAATCCTTGGTCCGGCATCTAGAAAATCTCACTCCGCACCTTGGTCCGGCTACGTGTGTTGCTTTCCTAACCCTTATCCTTACCTCATATTAAGCATCATATTCGATATTTGACTCAGTTATTACCTCGTACCAATCAATACTAGCCTATTAGATAGTATACACTAAATCTATGTTAATAATTCTTTTCCTATTATCTACCTCCTTGGTCCGGCAAGTAGCATTAAGGCGAGTTCTAACGTTGATAAAGATTTCTAAGCGAAAGAATTATTAATACATGCAAGACACTATTCTAGAATTGTTATTTTAGCTAGGGTTTATCTCATTATTTGCCTATGGTTCCCACAACCCTAGTTATAGAGTTTAGTTCCTCATATCCATAAACACAATATTCAAATATATTAAACAAGAAGTCATGTACTTACTTTGATGAGAAAGAATAAAGTCTGAAAATTTGCTTGATTAATCAACAAGAGTTACTTGTAAGAATCTCCAACAATCAAAAACTCAGAAAAACAAAGTCTAATAATATAATGTTTAATCTCCAAGAGTCTAACCTCAAAAACGAGGTTTTTCGAACTATTTATAAAAAAATAAAAACCTAATTAAACAAGGATTCTAATTACTGGAAATCTGTCAAAACGCGGCTGGGTCGACGGACCATGCGACGGAACGTCGTGGTCATGACGGACCGTCGTGGGCTCCATCGCCCCATACTTGGTGCAATTCTTCTGCTGCTTTCTTCATTCCCCTCGACGGCATGTGTGACGGACCGTCACAGGCACGACGGTCCGTCGAGGGTCTTCGTTACCAAATACTTCAACTCTTGGAATCTGGGTACTGGGATCACTTCTCTGATCTTCGCGACGAACCTGCAGGACGGACCGTCATATCCGTGACGGACCGTCACAAGCTTCGTAATCCCACACTTGGTCAGACTTCCCCATCTTCCTTCAGCAGCTTCTCTACGCTGCCACCTACGGACCGTCACAAGCACGACGGACCGTCATAAGCTCCGTAGGTGGTCTCTTCTGCATTTTTCGCTCGAAATCTCCGCATTCAGTTTTAGACAGATTTCCTGCAAAACAAAGAAAAACTTATATCAAAATTAGCATAAAAAGGCTTTCGGACACAATAAACTTAAGGAAAAGGTATTAATTATACCGTGAAACCACGGTATATCAATAACTTATGACCTTTCTTTTCTACAATAACACATAACCCAAACAAATTCTTTATGCATCACATTACACCACAAACCTTGAATACCCTCCTGTAAGGTAAAAATCGGAGCATAGTCAACCTTTTTTCAATTCCTAAAAGCTTTTCTCACAAGCTTCAGACCGTTGAAATGTTAGTATCTGCTAAGACAACTTGGTCAAGGAAGACGAGATAGATGAAAACCCCTCAACAAACATCCTATAGTATCCAACCAAACTCAAGAAACTCCTAATATTGGTTGGAGACATGGATCTAGGCCAACTCTGAACTACTTCAATCTTTTTGGTGTCTACCCTAATCCCATCACCAGAAATTATGTGGACCAAGAACGTAACCGACTAAAGAAAAAACTCACACTTGGAGAACTTGGTATACATCTCCTTTTTTCAAAGTCTGAAGTACTATTCTGAGGTGACTAGCATGATCTTCCTCATTCCTTGAATAGATTTGTATGTCATCAATGAAGACGATAATAAACATATCTAAGTAAGGCTTAAAGACTCTGTTCATAAGATCCATGAACACTGCTGGTGCATTGGTCAACCTAAAAGACATAACCAAAAAGTCATAATGCCCATATCTGGTTCTAAAGGTTGTCTTTGGAGTGTCACGTTCTCTAACTCTAAACTGATAGTAGTAAGATCTAAGATCAATTTTCAAAAAGCAAGAATCACCCTGAAGCTTGTCGAAATGATCATCTATCCTTGGAAGAGGATATTTATTCTTGATTGTCACCTTATTAAATTAGTGGTAGTCTATAAACATCCTCAGGGAACAATCCTTCTTTCTCACAAACAAGACCGGAGCACCCCAAGGTGATACATTTGGTCTAATAAAACATTTATCTAACAGATCTTTTAGTTTTTTTTAAACTTTTAACACTGCCGGAGCCATTATATATGGCCGAATGGAGATAGGAAAAGTATTTTGGGTGATATGTATGCAAAATTATTTTGTTCTCTCAGTAAGGACTCCAGGCAAATCATCAAGAAAAACTTTTGGGAACTCTTTTACTATAGGAACTGACTGAAACGAAGGTACCTCAGCACTTGAGTTATTTACTTGGAATAAGTGATTGTTACACCCCGTTAAAACTATGTTCATAAGCTTAAGGTATGAAAAAAATGACGCTTAGGTACTGTTGTACTACTACTTCACTATATGACAGGCTCATTATGAATTTGAAACTGTACAACTAGAGTTCTACATTCTACTGACGCATAACAAGCATGGAACCAGTCCATACCATGATGACATCAAAATCTACCATGTCCTACTCTATTAGATAATCCATTGTATTCTTATGATAGATAAAAATAGGACAATCATGATAGACTCTTTCTTTTAGAATAAACTCTTCAACAGGGGTTAGAAAAAAAGAAAGGTTCAGAAAAATTCTCAGAAAGAATCTCAAATTGATTTTCAACATAAGGAGTTACAAAAGATAAACTTATTTCTGGGTCTAACAAAGCATAGACATCAAAAATAAAAACATTGATCATACTTGTGAATACATCTAGCGAGTTCTCCTGCTCTTGGTGGCTATTAATTGAATAGACGTGATTTTCCCCTTTGCTAGTAAAGAAATCGCTCCTCAAGGTGCAGCCCTGTCTGCTGGAGCAACTGATGAAGATAGAGCTCTATTGCCCATATTTTAAACGACCTTTATTATTCTTAGGGCTCTCTCTCATCAAATGACCCTCTTGACCACACTTGAAGCAACCCGTCTCGCCCTTACGACATTAACCTAGGTGGGTTCTACCACACATAATACATGCAGGAGACCAACTACCCCCCTATGCCACACTTCCTAAAAGACTATGCGAGCATAGCTTTGTAGTTCTGCAAATTCTTGTCATTGTATTTACCTCTATTTTTTGGGGCAGTTGCACTAGAAGATGATGGTGCATGCCCCTTCTATTTCTGAAATTGTGTCTGATTTGAACCACTTTTTTTTTGGCCAAGAATCATTCACAGTCTTGGCTTTCTGGTTTTATTACTCTTCTCACTCATCTTTTCCTCTTCAACTTGCTACACATAAACCATCAAGCGGGATTTGTCCATTTCATTGATCAACATTGTTGGTCTGCCCTCTTTACTAGTATGACCCAAACTAACGACAAAAAAACTTATTCTGCTCCTCATATTTTTAACCATCTCAGGAGCATAGTGAGACACATGGTGAATTTAAGCTCATACTCATGAACTTCAGAGTAAGGAACTCTCGTACCTTTGCCTCCTTCCGTTCTCGGGAAAAGAAAGGTCACAAGAAAGCCTCTTCAAAACAAGACCAACTCGGATGTCGTGCATCCTTACTCTACCCTCCTTCCACTAGTCGAACCAAGTCCTAGCCATATTATTTAGTTGATAGGAAGCTATCTCAACCTTTCAGTATCGACCACATGCATCACCTCAAACACCTTATTCATCTCTTCCACAAAGTTTTTGGATCCTCAAAAATGCTTGAACCAGAATATCTTGGGGAATTCATCCAATAAGTCCCGAATCCTCGAAGTATCTCCACTTCTTTTTGAGATCCTCTTTGAAACCCAACTTGTTTATTCACCACTTTGCTCAGCATTGGTATCGTCTAGCGAAACACAACATTTGCTTCCGCTTGAGGTTCCACTTTTGGTGCATTATGTACCTCCGACTCGTCTACATTTCTTCTGGTTGGACAACCTTTAACTGCTCTTCATGCAGGCATGATGATGTGAAACACGCGCAAGCATGAATTAGATAAAATCTTTTTAGAGTTAAACTTTAACGCATGAAAAGAAATATGAAAGAAATGAGGAATACCTAAATGTTGTAGCCTAATAATCATAGATGTGGCATGCTTCACAACAATAACAAATACACTACGAACACAACTTCATAGATTCCCTATTATTCTTGAACTATGTACACTGATACCAAGTTTTTCACGCCCCGAGCCTATATTCTGGACGTGGCCGACAACCAATGAAAATTTTTTTCCTTGAGACAAATCTTGGACTAGATTATTTAACTCAGTAGAAGACTTAACTCATTGATAAATCAAGACACATTCCCATAACAACTTAAACGTCTTGGCAAAAATGGCATTTAAGTCTCAAAATATAATATCTTAAATAAAAGAGACTCAACTAAACTAAATGACTATTCGTCTATGAAACCTCTAAAATAATATGATGAATATTGTGACAAACATCACAATATTCTATAAATTAAAAACTGGAAAGCAATAACAAGGATCCTCCGTAATGCAAGGAGGCTCACTAATGACTCTGGGTGCTCAACTAGATCAATGAGGCGTTTGATGCTAATCATCGTTACATTCATGTACATCATAAGACTATGCAGTCCAACTAGAATAACTACATGAATGTTTGACTATGCGAGTTGGAATGCTAAAGAACAACTTAATCTTGAAAAGAATAAGGTGAACTTACTTTGGCTCTGATATATTCGGCGAGAATCAACTCTTTCTCTCTCTCTCTCTGTGCGTATATATACACACACACACACACACACACACATATATATATATATATTAAACTAAACTATACTCATATACGAAAGTAATATAGTTATGTGAGAGATTCTCTAACCGACAACCACCACTATGAGCCTAAGTGGTGAAACATCATTTTACCCACGCTGCCAAAATTCTTTTATACTTTGATATTGCATAAAAGAATATTATCTAAAAATTATGAGCCGTTAACAACCACGATGCCTATATGATTTACATGGTAACTTGAATTCAAATGAACTGTTATCCCCACATTGGTGCTCAATACTACTCTTAAAATATACTCTAGCACATGGTTTTAAAATAATTTACTTAATTTGGGTTGATATAATTTGCTCAACACTCTAGCTTTGAAAATCTCTCTTGGATTTAATGTTCCCTTTTCTTGTTCAAAACTCTTTTGGAAAATCCTAGTTTCCTCTTAAATTAAATGTCTAACATTTAGAAACTTTCTAGGGAATACTTAGTGCCCTTATAAATTTTGTGGGATGAAATCAACTTTTACTCTTTACTTAGATTAAAAGTTGAGTCTCAAAAAAAAGTTAAAATGTTCTAATAAGACTCTTGAAAACCTTTAAGAACTTTGCTTAACTTAATTCTTAGCTTTAGGCTTGACTTTAAAATAACTTTCCGTGAATTAAAATATGGATTCAAGGTTCATGATCTCATTTTGATGGATGATTTCAGGATATTTAGATGTACCTTAGAAAGTTGGAATCAACTAAGAAGTATGGGTACATCACTAAGGAACTAGTACGAAAAGATGGGAAAGAATGGGGTCTCCAGGCGTCCTTGGCGCTCTGAGAGTTTATGGAGCTCTAGAGCCGATGAACAAAATCTTTCCTAACAGGATCCAACTGGCGTGGCACACCAGACACTTTCGTGAGGGGCTTAGGTAGGTACGGCGCCCTAGGGTCTGCCAGACAAGACTTTCAACTTTTCTTTGATGATTTTCATCTCTAAACCTTATAAAGTTCCATGTATCTCATCCCAATCACTTAGGATCACAAATAACCTCACTACCCAATAGATTATCCTTGAAAAACAACCCGAAAACAAAAATCCAATCAACTAAATCATACTTAAACTCAACCAACAAGAATTTAACCATTGGTCTTCATGAACTTCAATGTTCAACATTCAATCTGTTTAAACTTTGATTGATTAAATAAATTGGTGTGTGGGTGAAATAATCCAACACAAAATTATCTCACATACCTTAGTAGGGATCACCCCCAAAAAATTTCATTCGAAGATCTTGGTGTTCTCTTCTCTTTTCTCCCAAGCCCTAAGCGTTAATACTTTTCAAAAACTGACTTAAGGTTTAGTTTTACCCCCAACAAAACTTTACAATGAATTAGGAAGTATTTGGATGAAATAAAAAGTTTACCCTTACTAAAATCCGGATTGGAACCTTCCTCAATCAAACAACCCAACTTTCGATACACATATCTCTCTCATACAATATCAAAAAAGCGCACACTCGGCGGCATTGGAAAAAATTTTCCAAGGTTAACTGACTCTAACTTATCTTGATCTATTATGAAAACTCACTTTTTACACTTAGGAAATTTTCTATTTTTTCTTATTATTTGCAAAAATGATAAATATTGGTTTCTTAGCTTATTCATGGCTATTACGAGTTATGAGATGTTAAACTGGCATAACCATTGGAATGGGTGTCATGATCCTACACACTAACTGGGATCGGTTGTGGCATACCGACATAAAAATTGGAACGGGTGTCCTAATCTGGCACACTAATAGTTTGCGTATGGGTTCGTTAAAGAACTATTGAAATGGGTTCCACGAGAGGAACATGGATTTATTAATCTACTTGTTATTGAGAATGTGGAATCTTGCACTGTTCTTGAAATTATAATTGGTGTGTTTGTGTGTGTGTGTGTGTGTGTGTGTATATATATATATATATATATATATATATTTGTGCATATATGTGGTTGCCTTGTTATTATTCTGATATATGGTGTGCTTACTGGAATAGATGTGTGATCCTACCAAGACACTATGGTTGTGCATTGATACTACACTTGCTTGTTCTTTGTGAACACGTGACATATTTATACGTCTATTGATAGGCCTCAACTACGTGAGTAATGAACGTGAATGGATTCACAGTGTGAGCTACTTCTTTTGGGGTTTCATGTATAATTCTTATTTAACCACTCTTTTCGGACTCAGACTATTTGTTTAAGGTGTTTGTTTAGTTTCAGGGTTGTAGCCCTTTTTCTTAGACTTATAGAGTATTACAGTTTTGGTACAATTACTCTTAGGTTCTAGGGGTTGTTCTTCCACATTTGTTTGGTTAGTTATTTTTTTAAACCTTTGGAGTTTATGGGAACTTCATATTTCTTTTGTTCATTTAAACCTTCTTCTGTATCTTTAAATGTCTAGTTTTCATTAATTTGACCAATTAGGTTGTAGTAAAGGTTGTCCCATCAATAACTTAACTAAATGATAAAATTAAGAATATTTTAAAGATTAAACATTCAACTGACCAAAAGTGGAAACCCAAGTTTTGATAAATAGTAAGATAATGAAAAAACTAGAGATTAAAATCTGACTGTCTATCTATGAAACCTCTAAGACTTAGATGGATGTTGGGCCAGACCCCACAACATCTAATAAAAGAATACTGAAAGAAACAAAAGGATTCCCTCTGAATTCATTGATATTCAATTAACTCTGGAGTGCTCAACTAGATCAACGGTGTGATGGATGTCGATCCTCATTTCCTACATCTACATCATGATACGATGTAGACCAACTGGCATTAGTACATTGAATGTAGGAGTATGTGAGTTGTAATGCTAAAACAACTTAAGCTTGAAGAGGTTAAGAAGGAAGACTTACCTTAGTTTTACTCAACTCATGAATAACATAACTCAATATAGCTAACTCATTTCAATATAAAGCAATATAAAAGCAAGTGCAATATAAAAAAAGGTTGATTGAAATTATATTGTAGACTCTGAATGTATACAAAGATACAATCAACTCTCAGATGTATGTAAAAATACAAATTAACTGATGTATCAATATATATATATATATATATATGTAACAAATAATCATCACTTAAGATATATTGTAATGATGCAGCAATCTACCTCACACTGGCAGTGCATCCTATACCATGCCCAAATATATAATATGTGAACTGCTTAATGGATCCAACAGTGTACTTCTAAAAGGATTCATCTAAAAAGTATGACATTTTTCTACCTAAGGTGGCTACATGGTTTTATGGAGATGTAAGTTATTTGAACTCTTGCTCGTCCCCAATTTATGTCGTTCAATACTACTCCCAAAATATATATTGGCTCTTATGTTTTTAATACATATTTCTTCTGTAATTTGAGATTAGTACTCAAAAACTTTTATCAAAGGCTATCTTGAAAATCTCTGTTTCCCTGCTTACTTCATTTTATAAACCTAAACTCTTTTCTGAAAACTAGCCCGTATGCTCTTTGGAAAACTCAGTTTTCTTTCTTGTTCAAATGTGAAAAGCATTTCTTTTAAACCTCTTTGGGAAGACATAGTGCCAATATATTTCTTTGAAGGAAGAACTTCAACTGTTTACTCTTTACTTATCCTAAAACTTGAGTCTTAACACGAAGTTAAAGTATTGTTAAAGACACTTAAGAACAACTATGACCTTTACCTTTACTTGTTTCTTAACTTCTATACTTGACTCTTAACTTCTTTGACTTTGATCTTAAGTTTTATTGATATAGGATTATGGATTCAAGATTCATGATCTCATGTTTATGGATGGTTTCATAATGCATAGATGTACCTCAGAGTGTTGAATCAACTAGGAAACATGGGTATATCACTTAGGAACTAGTACACAAAGTTGGAGAAACAAAGGGGTGAATTGGCGTCCTTGGTGCTCTGAGAGGCGTGGGACTCCAGGCCCCAAACATCAGAGGCCAATTTGGGGCACTCTGGCTGGCTCGGCTCCCCAAGTCCCTACGAACAAAGATTAAACTTGTGGAGCTATGGGAGGCGTGGTGCCCCAAGTCCCTATGGACATGCGTTCTCGACTTTTCTCCTCCGTTTCTCATATGTAATCCCCCTTAACATCCATGGTTATTTTGACAAATGCTTAGGATCATTAGAAAATTTAATTCCTAGTAGATTTAACTTTAAAAACAACCCAAAATTACGAATCAAATAATATTAGGCATTTAATAACTCAATCAACAATAATTCAACAATATTCTTCAAGAACTTCACTTTTTATCATTCAACAAACTAGAAAAGTAGTAGATTGAAATAAGTTTGGTGTGTTGCTGAACTATCCCAACACTAAATGATCACACATACCTTGATAGGGATCACCCCCGACGAAATCCACATTCAAATATTGACATTCTTGACAAATTCTTGACTCTTCTCCTTTTCCTTCTTCTTTTCTCTCTTCTTCAAGCCCTTAGCGTTGTTTTGATTTCCCAAAACTGAACTAAGACTTGTTGTTACCCCAATAAACCCCTAAAATGAAATAGGCAATTATTTAGTTGAAAGACTAGTTTGTCCTTTCTTAAATCCGGATTTTGACTTTCCTCACTTAAACAACCCAACTTTCGATTGCCATATCTCACTCATACGATATCAAAAATGTGAAAACTTGATGGAGTAGTAAAGATGACTCCAAGGGATTTCAAACCATATAAAAAACTACGTCTAACACATCCTCAGCAAGAAGTTATAGTTGTTTGAAAATGACCAAAATTCACTTTCTTAACTTAGACAATTTTTCAGATTTTTCCTTTTCTTTCAAAAAAAGAATATTTTTAGTTTCTTAGCCTTTTCTTAGTCATTTCAAATTGTTATATGTTACAACAATAACGATGGTCTAGTTCATAACACACGCAAACCCAAGAGTCCCACCCAACATTCCACTTTACAGAGAACTAAGTTTTTCTCACTTTCTTCAATGTTGGTCTGCTTCATTCAAAAAGAAAATAAACTGAACTCATCCCTGTGTATTTGATTCAATGATTTGAAGAGATCTACACACAAAAAATGTGGAGAAAGAAGTTGATAAACTTGCACAATTATACCACTATTTTTAGCTACCACAAAATTTTATGATAATAGGCTGGACCTCTATTTCCATAAACTGCCTCCATATGTTGAAAAGCCTCTATCCAAGCTCAAAATTGCATTTATAAAGAATGTGTTACACTATGTTGTGGTTTTACTTATATATCTTATGATTTTATTATTTTATAGCACAATTCAAATAAAAGTACCATCTCATTTATATCTTTGTCTATTTTTTCTTACATGTGAACAAAATGTATTTTTTCCTATGTGTATCTCATTATCAGGCAAGCGCAAGTAGAAATATGTGAAGAAGGAGACAAGTAACTATCACTCATTGATTTTTTTTAATTTAGTTTCCTTTTGAAAACACTCACTCTGGAATTTATTTAGGTCTTGTTTTGGATCATGATTTAGTAGTATTACATGACAAACCTTTTTTTCCCAGCAAGTTGAGCAGATAATTAATTATGTTGACAAGGATGGTAGTTGTGAAATTAATTTCCATGAATTCCCAATGGAATATCAGTTTAATACCAAATGTATATCCATTGGTATAAAAGTAACAAGTTTATAGTTGACTAATTTAATTAAAATCTCATCTCAGTTAAATGTTTTTTTTATATAATTTTTTCAATTGGGTGTCAATTAGATATCAAATGTATACCAATGAATATAACATCAACTAGTTTTAGATTGATTATTTCTACTCAAATCTCAATTATACCATTTCTATGCATGTTTTATATGCCTACTTCATGTCAAAAGTAAAAAATGATGCACACACGATTCATGCCATATAGAATTATTTTTTTCTTAATAAATAGTATACAACTTTCTTCTCACTATTCTGCAATTCCGTACAAATATAATCTCAAAAATAAAAATTGAATCATACAAAATTTGTGCCATAAAACTATAAATTTCCATATATACAAATTTAATTTTACTATTATACCTATTTCATACAAAACTTATGCCAATCTTTACACCAGATTCATACCAAAAAATCAATAATTTTTCATACAAAGAATGAATAAATTAAGTTGTAGACAATTTTAATCAGTATTATTCATTCACAAATTAGTTGTATAAAATTTATCGATAGTCATACATGTCTAGTATTTGTAGCGTACAAGTTTCAAAAAATCTATTTTTAAACAGAATCATACCAAAAAATAAAAATTGTGTCAGACAAATAATGAACAACATAAATGTTCATACAAAAATATAACATTATACAATTAAAACGTTATAATTAATATCATCATACACAATAAAAAAAATATGAAATCAGTATATAAAAGCCATACAGTTTTCAGGCGCATTTTTCATGCTAAAATTATAACTATTTCATCATATTAGTCGTCACTTTTTCCACAAAAGATTTATGTTAATATAATACAAAATTAATACAAATTCTAACTATTAATTTTCTTTTATTAGATAATGAATATATGAAACTCTTCCAATATAATGCCAAAATCATACCAAGATGGTAATCAGTATACCAATTTCAAATAAATTATATGTAAATTTTTTAATGAGAAAAATAAAAAAGTAATGGAAGTTCATATCAAATCTATACTCTTTTCAAACGAATTTTATGTTATTTCAAAAAACAAATGCTTATTCGAAAACCCCCATAATTAAACGATTATATACAGAGAATATCTGAATATCTTTTTTTACCGTATCATTCTTCATCTTATTTTTTTTTTTTTATGTTTGGTTAGTATACCAATACAAATAATAAATTGCAAAGAATAATAAACGTGAAGGATTCTATCTACCACCATACTATTGATGGTAGTAGATTATTGAATAAAAACAAATAAAAGTTAGTTGAGAGTGATGATTAACTAGAGAAAAAATTGAGAAGAGAGAGAAACATTAAAAAAATAGATATAGAAATTTGTTTGAACGAATTTTAATTGCTTTGAGTTAAATGAGGAAAACAAATATTATTTTTAATGAATTTCCTATTTTTATGACACCTATTAATTATCATTAGGGAATTCAAATTACTTACAACAAATATATCTTTTTTACCGTATTTAGTCCGCACACTAATTAACTTTTATTGGTATTTAAAATCATGGTTTATTTTACTAAAATGTTACAACATGTAACTTTTAATTATTATAACTTTGAAAGATAAAGAATGTTGTCATAACATCTTAAAATTATTAATCTTATATATGTCATTTATAAATTTTTCACATATATATCAATGCTTGTTTTATGTATGTCATACGTGTATTATGTCCATTAGACGTGTATTTTGTGTAGTACGCGTGTATTTTGTGTGGAACATGAGCACTCCATGTGTCACATATGCATTTCGTTGTTTGCACATGAATTTTCATGTGTGATACACACGTACATAACTAAATCAGTAAGCTAAAAAGTGTGAAGGATGTATTATTGTTCGTCTCATAGAATATATTTTTAAGTAATCCTAAACAAGTAATGAAGTATGTCACCGCTGAGTCTAAACAAAGGTACACCTTTTAAAAAAAAATGAAATATGTATCCAGTTTGAATAACCATATACAAGAGGTATATATTATTGTTAGGTCCTATCAGATTAGAAAGGGAACGTATTATATGAGACTCAGAAATGTTCTGATGAATGTACCCCTGGTCAATTAGATTCATCAACATCGAAATACGTCCTTATAAATACTTCAAAGTATTAGTAACGGAAATTATGTATGGAGTACAATAAACATGATTTATCCATTCGTGCTCCAAAAAGGCAACAATTGAATGCTTGACCCAACTTTAAAATTCGGCCTAATGATTTTAAGTTTATTCTTTGAGTGTGTAGTATTGCGATAAAAGTTTTGGAGAATGTTTACCAAATCAACTAATTTTTCTCAAAATTAAGGAAAATGATTTCCCTTCAAAAGTCTTAAAAAAAAAAAATTCAAAACTCTTATCCAACTTCACATTACAAATTTTTTTGAAACATATCAATTTCTAAAAAATTATGTATGTTTTTACAAAATATTTGCTACTTCAAATTTTAATTTTTCACTCCTACCCTCGACCTCCCAACTCAACTCACCTCCCAAAATGAATTTTCAGTTTGTTTTCAAAAAAAATTCTATTTCAATTTTTAGTTTTTTCGCTCCTAGCCTCCACCGCGTACCACCCCAAGAATCCCCCCCACCCCCCTTCCACACCAAAAAAAAAATATTTTTGTTTTTAAAAAATATTTTTCAACTTCATATTTTTATTTTCTCACCACTCTTCCCCCATCCCCTCCCCCCCCCCCCCCCCCCTCTTCCCCCAAAAAGAAAAAATAAGTTTATTTTTTTAAAAATATTTTCGATTTTAAATTTTATTTTTGCACCTCTACCTCGACCCCGGCCCCCACCGCACCCCACCTTACAAAATAAATTGTCAATTTGTTCTTAAAAAATATTTTCAATTTCAAATTTTTTTTCACCCCTAACCCCTTGCCAAACCCCTACCCCTCCCCCCTTCCCTCCTCCTCCCCAACAAAAAAAATAATTTTATTTTAAAAAATATTTTTAAACTTTAAATTTTTTATTTTTTTCACTCCTAACCCCCACCGGGTCAGCTCCCTATCAGAGCCCTCCCCTCCCCCCCCCCCCCCCCCATCCAAAAAATTAATTTTTTTTAAAAAATATGTTAATTTCAAAATTTATTTTTTGCACTACTAAAAATAAAAGATATTTCTCAAATATATTTTTTTTTCATTCATAAATCCAACACTAAAAATCATTTCCTAATAATATTTTCTACTCACCAACCAAACATGAGTAACTAAGTCATAAATCTACTTGTTTTTCAGAAAAATATGTTTTAGGAAAACATTTTCCGTAGAGAACATTTTCATTCATACAAAACACACCCTTTAAGTTTGAATTTGAATCTATCTTGGCAAAACATAACAAATTACAACTTAATTGATTATTATATTTTAAACCCTTTAATAAAAGTATTTATGTTTTGTACATAGTCAATATATATAAATTTTACACGATCAGATAAATTAAAGGACAATAATATAAGAACAGATAATGAAAAAAAAATCAGAGCATTTTATACTTTAATCTAATTTATTATTTAGTAATATTGACATAAAATAAATCTCTATTCCTTGAAAATATTAATCAAAATTTTATATATCATAAGTCTTTTTAATTTGTTATCATTATTAAAGGTTTCTTTGTTAGCTTTTTTTATGAGATTATATGTCACAGTTATTAGTTTTTTAGTCGGTTAGAGTCAGTTACAGATATGTTAGAAGTTATTGGAGTTGTGACATAATTATAACCAAATTAGCTAATTTTTGTCTTAGAATTAAAGCCCAATCTGCCTTTAGGTACTTTAATATTCACTTGCCATCATGACAATGACTAAGCCATCAAGTACAAAACTCATTGTATTCTCCAATTTAATAATAGCCCACAATCACCTATAATACTTTACTATATATACACACCAATCAACATTTCATTTATGCATTTCTTTATTCTAAAAAAATATTGACATAAAAATAGACCAAGATAATAAAATTCCATATTCATTTTTCTTACATATTTAAAATTTTAAGATGGCCCAAGTAAATAGCACTAACTCAAATGACTAGGTATTTTGCCAATAATTGGTAGATGCTCAAAAAATATTATAAGTTACATAGTTGCTGATTTGTATCAAAATATGGGCAAGAATATATGCCTAATCCACAACAACTGAATCAGTGTTTTGAACTTAATGGAGACATCTGCTACTATGACTCATAAGGAGGATGCGATTTGTTATATTCGCATTGACAAGCGACGTCGAACTATTAGAAGTGTAATTCTACCTAAAAAGTTGGACGATTACTTGAGAGAGTAGGCAAATAGCCACCTTAAAGATGTGGCATTAAGTCATAAGTCTTGAATAATTTGTGGTGTACCCACTATTAATGAGATCATCCATGTGCCCTAATTGGCTCATACAAAAGACCTCACTACGTTTCCATATATCCAATTTGTTCCCTTCACCCCACCCACCCCCCGTTTATTAAAACTAATGTGGATAATATATATCTATTTGCTTTTGTTAAAAATTATATTAGAAAAAAAGAAAAAATCTACACGGCAAAGAAGAGTAGCTCATTTTTTGCTAGTGTCAAAACTGTTGATTTTAAAGAGCTTTTCGGCCAAAATATCCATTTTCAAGGTAAAATCATCATTTCTACTACTCTATTTTCATTTTTTACTCTAATTTCTTTAAAAAACAAAGCTTCAAAATTATTTTCCCACCATTTTCAAAATTTGAGCAGTCTTTCATAATCACTTGATAACTCATTAATAGATACATTAGTTTAGCTTAAAAGCAACAAAAAACGTTTTGCCATTACAAGAGCTAAATTTTTTATCCGAATTCATCCAGTCGTGTTTTGGTACGAGTTTCGTACCTCGTATATTTTTAAAGAGTGATATTGTAATCTAGTATCGATACTTGTAGTCTATAATGACAGTAGTTGAATTCGATGTTGCTGGTGGAGATTAAATAGGAGTATGGGAGGGGACTCCTAAAAGATGGAATTGGGAATCTTTTAATAAGACGAAATTGCTCATTTGCACAATGTCGCATGACTCATATGACGATATGATTGCAAGTGTAATGGATGCCGATGAGTTAAACTTGCGATCCAAATGACTTGGTGATTATATATCGAATGAGTAGAAAGGGAAAATACATACCATAATCATAAAAATGATTGACACTATCACGCAATGAGCCTACAGCCTAGTCGGGATTGTCCCTCAAGAACAATTGTTGGCCTCGAGCAAACCCTTGGCCTGCATACTTACTCCGCGGAAGACTTAAACATAAGAAATATAACTCATGCATAAAATTAGAGATAATAAATAAGCCAAAAATGACAAATCAAGTCTTAAATGTATATGCTAAAATAAATAAGACCAGAGAACTATAACTATATATCTATGAAGTCTCCAAAACAAATAGGGATGTCAAGACAAGACTCTCGGTCATCCTTAAAATTGAAAACTAGAAAGCATTGTATAAAGGATCCCTCTGGAAAGAAAGGAGGCTCATCAACACACTTTGAGTACTGATCCTGGTTACGTGTGTCTCCATCATAATACGAAGCAGACCAACTGGCATCAATACATTGAATGTATGAGTATTCGAGTACAATGCTAAACATAATATATCCTTGAAAAATATGATTCCGAAAGAAACACTTACCTTGGATTTACTCAACTTATTAATAACTCAACTCAATATAAGGCAATAAAACTAATGCAATATGTAGAAAGATTTTAAAATAATAGAAAATAACTTAGTTCGCTAAAGAAAATGCGATAACAAACTCAACTTTACACATATAATAAGGTAATATTGTTTATGTGGGAGATTCTCTGACTGACAATCACCACTATGAGCTTAAGTGGTGATACAAGGTCTTGCCCACACTACGAGAATTGTCCTATACTTTGTTGTCATATAGAATGGTTTAGCTAAGTGAATTCATTAGTCTATTCCAAAAGCACTAAGGAATTATCTAAAAAGTATGATCTTTCTCTACCTATTATGCCTATATGGTTTATGGAGTATTGATTTGTTATGAACTCGTATTTCCATATAAGTTCTCAATGCTTCTTCCAAAAATATATATAGCCCATGTGTTTGTAAAAACAAAAATCTTTATTTTGTTTGAGATAATTAATCAAAACTTATCTTAAAATCTCTCTTGGAAATCGGTGTCTCCTACCTTGCTCAAATGTGAAAACACTTTTAACTCTTGGGAATACTTAGTTCTCGTATAAACTTTGAAGAAATCAACTCAACTCTTCACACTTTTTCTTAACTTAAAACTCAAGTCTTAAACGTTTGTAAAACTTTTGGAAAACTCTTTGAACTCAACTTGACTTGACTCTTAAATTTCTTTGAATTGGATTTTATTGATTAAAGGTTATAATTCATGTTTATGGATGATTTCTAGATGTTTAGAATTCAATTAGAGCATTTAGAATAAATAGGAAATGTTAGTACACTTTATAAGGACTTAGACGAGCTAAATAATGAAAAATGGGTTGGTGGCGCCCCTTTCTATCATAGACTAATTTTTCGTGCATAACTCGCTTATAAATCCAGACCTCCTATAGAATTGAGGGTCTATGGCCCCCGCCATCCTAGTGCAACGGGGGCTCATCGTCACAACATTTCCCAAGCAAAGTGACAAACTTTTCCTTTTGTTTTTTGAACGTTAGTCGATATAATCCAATTCTTTTTCTCAAATTAACTTCATAATAATGTACCCAAGTCATATACAAAGGGATATAACTCAATGTAACTCTAATAATTGATAATAAAATCTCCATTACTCCTCAATATCAGCCCATACTGAAGAACGAAAGCAATTCAAGAACACCCATCAAGAGCATTAAAACTTCCATCTTTTTATGAAGAATTCACGCTTAAACAAACATTTTTGGTAAGTGGTTGAACGAACTCGATGTTATTAAAGTCTCAGATACCTAGTAGGATCAAATCCTTGGCGAAATCCCAAACCAAATTGTACAATCTTGAAAACTTTCCAATTGAATAAACTGATCTATTTCTTGTTAGACCCCAAATAAAATATAAAAAATGAAATAAAATATTTGGTTAAAGAAAAGACGAAAATACCCTCTCAAAATCCTAGTTTAGACTTTCTTTAGTTGAACATCTCAACTTCGAAACGTCATATCTCCCTCATACGAACTCAGAATCGCACAAAACTTGGAGGCATTGGAAATATTATTCCAAGATCTTTCCTGCGATATCTGGAAACACACTTAACTCATACTGATCTTGGAGTTATGGTTGTTTGAAGCTGACTAAAAACTCCAGTTCACATACTTAACAAATTTTCCAGATTTTTATATTCTTTCCAAAAATTACCATTTCCAATTCTTATGTTCTTCCTAATTATTTCAACTTGCGAGATGTTACAGTATTTCCCCCTTGAGAACATTTATCCTCGAATGAGATTACTCTTACTAGGCTAAGGGTGTAATATCAATCATTTAGTTCAAATATCTCGTTTCATATTTTGAGGAACCTCCTTCTCCACATTTACCATGCTTACTTCAAGATTTCTAAGAACATCATGAGAATTTCTCCTAAAATCACAATTACGCAATATTCACACTAAGGCACATGCAATCAATTTTATCAAAAAGGCAATTTCTCAATAACACATTGGGCATGTTCACAATTTCACCTCATGAAGCAAATAGACAATCTATACTGAATGCACATGAACACGAGAGAATGCAACATATGAAAACTTATTTCTCATTTGACAAGAGTTCATTCAGAACATGCATATCTTAAGGCGAATATTTGGAAGCTCATTTTTCAGAAAAGACTCCAACATGAACCAAGATACTATGAACTCTTAGTTCTAGTCTTAAATAGGCACATAAGGAAAATATAAGGATATCTCACTCCCAACAACCTTACTACTCACCATATTCCCCTACTTAAGAGAAACACATAAAGGTCAATCATGAACATACTATTGGAATCTCAATCAAGGACCATCAACGTAACCAACACCATTCTCACCCAACTCTTCAATTCAATAAACCTCTTGAAATTACATCAAACAATCCTAACTCATTAACAAAAAAGACTCTCAAAATCCTCATCATCTACTCACAATATCCCCTATTTGGACAAACTTACACTAGCTCTGTCAAACATCACCTCCTCCCATTCTATGGTTGGATCAAAACAACATTAAACCTTCATACTCATCATTATAAGACAACTTATCAAACCTAATGTCATCATCACAACCTACTATATCACATCCAAATTTTTCTCTCCCTTAACATTGAAACAGAAACCTCACAAGGGAATCCCACTTAAAGAACCATCACATAAGGAACAAGGGAAAGACATCATAGAGCAAAACTCTTAGGCACGATAAGAAGAATGAAGAAGTGAAACTTTCTTAGCACCCAATAGCATCCTATTTCATCTATGAACATCCTATAACCTTATGCTTTGATACAAAGTTTGTAATGACTTGGGACTACCCCCTAGCCGTAACTGGTGTATTAAATCTCTTGGATGTCTCATACAAGCCACATGGATCTTTCATCGCATATGGTACTAAAAAATAATTAAGAATTTAAAACATCATTCACACATGAAGAATAATTTGATTAATAAGGCAAGCTGAAGACTTTAAAACATGTAACTTTACATTATGTCTCATGAAACCACCTAATAAATTTTGGAATACAACATAGGGACTAATCCCATACAAAACTTAAAAGAAGACTAAAAAGAAATAGAGAGAACATTGGGGTCTTGTCCTCAAATCTACGAGGACTCACCATACTTCATCTTCAACCCGTAGAAACCCATCCATCATCCATAGCCTACCAAACCCCCATTTCCTACACTTTAGTAAAAAAGGGGAAAGAATGTGTTATCACATGTCAACACTAAGTATGGAAGCCACGAAAAAAGGAACATTAAGTATAGAAACATGCTTTCATGACATATTGATAAAGACCTTCATCATAAGATTTTGACAGATATAATACAAATAAACATTCAGATAAAAAGCCTATTCAGCCAAGATTAACTTTTAGGATTTAATTTCAAAATCATTGAATCAACTTCTCATAATTTAGACTTTCTACCTTAGTCTACTCTAAGACTCACCTAATTAAGACATGAAAGTTCCTACACATAAAATAACCATGATCATCACATAAGGACCATACCCTAGAATATCTCTAAGTTACACTAGTGCAATGTGAAAGTAGTATCCCATCCAACTACTCCGACTTTGTGCTTCTTTAGAATTATCGTAGACTAGGTACATCACATTCATCAAGCCGTATAATTCTTATTAACATTTATCATAAGATCAATATGTTTCCTTAACATCATATAGAAACCCATTCATTCAATAAATTTTTAAGGACACACCAAGACTCCTTCCAAAAGCCTACTTGTGCAATGCAAAGATGGCCTCTAGTTCAACCACCTACCATAAGTAGTACACCCTTAGAAAGACTTAGTTCAGTACATTCTTTTGTGGGGTAAGCTTGGGGTATGCTTTAATCGACATATACCATGAAAGCTTAACAAGGAATCCTGGTATTAACCCCTATCGGATGAGTGATCCCCACTTGCCTAAGGTAGAGTCTTTCTTTTAGCCTTAACATGGAATACCACAAGCTAGTCTTATGCGGGCACATAGTTAAGGGATAAGGAGATTGCATCTAAGTTCTACACCTCAAATCACAGAGAGTACCCATCTCAAAGGGTTTCTACTAGATCTTACACCTTTAGTCATGGAGAGTATCCACCCCATTTCATATCAGCTCGGTGCTAAGCATTAATTCCCATGGAATTATAGACTTTCATAACATTCATTAGCTATAGGTTAAGGGATTGCTACTAAGTACTCTACTTATACTCACCGAAAGAATACTCATCTGAACCTATAATTTATTCATTGCAAAGCTCTTAGGAATATTGAGGTTGTTACTAGACACTAAACCTCAACTCACGGAGAGTGTCCACCTCAAAGTCCCACATTCATTCATTAGAAATCTATTGAGAGAATCTTTCAATAGACCCACATTCATTACATTTTGATTATTTTCGTTCATTCATGTGTGTGTCAATGTGAGGAAGCCTTTCATATAACAACCATCATTCATGCCATTGTCCTTTAAACATGATCATACTACATTCATCTTAATCCACACACAACATACTTCACATTCACATTATACTTCAATAGTCATACTATCTTCAAGAATCACATGCATAACTTCATAAATACCTCTCTATACATAAGCATAATAACATTACTTTACATAAAATTCAATGCCTTCAAGGCCATAACCTCAATACACATACATATTCATATTCAATAAATACACTGCCACCATAAGTGGACAATACAAATCAATAGCAGTTTGATATCAATTTTACATCCATAAGGGAATTAGGTCAACTTACCCCACTCAAATAGCATAAATCACCATTCCTTAATCCTCTATGAATTCACAATATAATATCATATATAACCATATAAATCAACAATACAACATAAAGTAAATCCAATTCTATTGACATTAGATCATAAGCGATAAACTAAACTCATTATCTAAATTTACGAATTTTGAGAAGATCAAGGGTTCATGGAAATTTTCATTTTATAACATCAATTTAGCATCAATAATAACATATCTAATAATTTGAAATTGTTTCATGCAAGAAATGTTGAATTAGAGTAGAAATTGGATTTTTTCATATGCTTTGAAATATTTGAAAAGCCTTTGAAATTGGCTCTGGGGTGATAACTTACCTCGATAAAAAACTCTCATAGCTTATTATTTGATAAACCCATTAAAATTAAGGAAGAAATACGTTGGAATCCATATCCGTAGCTCCAATTTGATCTCAAGCTTCCATGGTGTTCTTGAGAGAGTTTTAGGAGGAGAATGTGTGTGGATTTTGAAAAGTTAAGTCTAATTTTAAGTCTGTGTTTAAACCAACTTAAAAAACCCCAAAATAGGTAAATAATTTTCCCCCATTAATAACAACGTGGGGTAAGTTTTCCAATTCACCCCTAACTTGGCCGAGTAAATTTACAAATTTATAGGTTCCATTGCCGCCCACAATCAATAGACCGTCAATTAATTGACGCTCCGACAATGGGGTCTATCAATTCGGTCTACAACTCAACCATTTTCAGGCCTTGTAGAACTGATCAACGACCAACATTTGACGAGCCGTCAATACATTGACTGGCCGTCAATTGGGGTCATCAACCATGCTTCCCAGACAAATTCTTGGCTAGAAGAGAGGGTCCTCCTCAAGGGCCTCTTCTTGTTCCTTGAGGAAATCGTACCTGGATGTTAAACCCTGAAACATGAACATATAGGTGCTATGTTCATCAACATTGACTTAGACCTCAAAAAACACATTTAGCTTCAACCAAAACACATAACAACACACTAGGACACAAATGAATAGTTTCTGAACTCTGGTCTTTCCTTGATGTTTGACTCCAAAACCACTCAAGCCTTCCCTTGGCTATGATTTCTCATTAATTTAGCAAGTTATTAACTCAAGAAAATCAGGTGAATCGCTAGTTTATCCTAGTTTATTTTGAGGGTCGTTATATCATAGTTGTTGTCTTTATATTGCTTAAATCAATACTGGGGGACAAAGTTGCAAGCAACACTATTTCACAAGCATAACGACACATGGAAGGATTTTTTAAAGACAAATAATACTTAATACATTTCTAAAGTGTTGTTGGATTGGGTCAGCCCCTACTACACTTACGGGCACATAGATAGAATTATCCATTATAGACGACACAATCATAAAGGAAAATCCCTATGTTGTTTGAACACACAAATTCATTGATGGTTTTGTATTATTCGAATAGGACAAAATATGCCAAATGGTGCCAATTTCGATACTTCTCCCCATGAATTATTAGTAGTTTTCATCAAGTACCTAATACGTATCATTAATTTAAATGTCCTTTATTCGAACTTTCTTTGTGTGTTAGTTGTGGTGATTACCATCATTGTAAAAGGCAAAAACAAAAGATGTGAAATGGTTGTTACAATTTAGCTGTAAGTTGCTATTATTTTTTCTTGACCATCAATATTAATTTTCAAGATTTCCCTATTCTCGTCTAATTGAGGATCTAACATGGAGGATACAATTGTTACTCTATGGGGGATATTTTGAAGAAAATAATGGCATATTTTTTGAAAATTTGAAAGATTACCGACCCTTTTTTCTCTTATGTGACGTGAGAATCTCAATCTATATAGGTATAGACAACCTCTCCTATTGTCTGATTGTAAAAATTGAAAGTATATTTGTTGATTCCTCGAATAATATGTTATTTTCAGTGTAGGGACTTTTGATATATCCACTATACATGTGAGTAGTGTGTTGATCATTCCAATTTTTGAAAAAGCACTACATCTCCGCGCTAGGTACAAAATATTATTTTTTAATGTGATCGACATTATTCATTAAAACTCATTGCGAGAAATATTTTGAGCATAAGTTCTCGCAATGTATAACAATACAAGGCAACAACATAATTGAAGGTCTATACATTTTATCTGTTCATGGTGTTGATATATTACGCGAGGTTTCTTGGCTTGCAACTTTTCTTCCTGTCCTTACTAATAATGCAAAGAGTATATTTTAATTTACTCTTGATGGTTCTAAGATCTTATGAAAAGGGGTTGCACTTACTAATATGCAACTGGTGCAATTACATAGTCTAAGAATGAAGGTTGCTACATATGCACATTCCTCCTACTTTCATCTACAAATGGTATATGATTCGAAACCTTCATGTACTCCCCCCTTTGAATAACAATGGTTCTTAATACATATGAAGATGTCTTTCAAAAACCTCTAGGTTTGCCTCCTTCACGAAGTCAGGTTCATGCAATCAACCTAGTTCCAGGTGCAGGGCTGGCTAATGTTAAGCCACATCAATATCCTTATTTTCAAAAGTAGGTTATGTAGCAGTTAGTGTCTTTAATGCTAAAAGAAGGGACAATCAGAATACGTACTAGCACATTTTTTCTCCTTTATGTTTGTTAAAAAAAAGATGATACATAGCTATTTTGTGTTGACTATCATTCATTAAATGCAATTACATTTCGTGATAGATTTCAAATTCTTACCATTGATGAACTTTTTGATGAATTGAACGTAACCTGCTATTTTTCCAAGTGGAATTTATTGATTGGATATCATCAAATTAGGGTCCTTCTGAAGGATGTACGTAAGATAGAATTTTGCACTCGTGATGGACATTAAAATTTGTTTTCATGCCATTTGGTCTTACAAACACACCCTCAGACCTTACTTGCGTAGATATGACCTGGTACTCTTTGATGAAATTTTGATCTATAGCCCTACTTGGACTGATCACTTGGACATTTGGTCTTGGCTTTTTAATTATTGCGTCAATATAAGTTGGTGTCCAAGCGGTCCAAATACCTACTTGGAGAAGAATTCATTGATTACTTGGAATATATTATCTCATATTAAGGATTATATGTTGACCCAAAAAAGTAGAATCAATCCATCAACACGCACCACCTCGTAAAGTGAAAGAAATGCGTAGTTTTCACGACCTTACAGGCTACCACCGATGATTTATCTACTATTATGCTTCCATAGCAAGTTTAATCATTGATTTTCTCAAGATGGAGATTTTTTGGTGGACAACAGAAGCTCAAATAGCAGTTGAAGCTTTGAAGACTAAATTGGGTTCCACTAAAGTATTGCATTACTAGATTTCAATTGGGAATTCAAGTAGAGACTGATGCTTCAGGGAAAGGGATTGGTGCCATTTTATCTCAACAAGGGCACCCGATTGTTTATTTCAGTAAGAAATTAAATGCAAGGATGCAACGAATTTGACATTCCAATGAATTAGAGGGTTTACAATATTAACCGATAAACAATCTTTGAAAAACCTCACAAATTAAACCATCTAAACTCTTTAGCAACAAAAATGTCTCACTAAGTTAGTGAATTATGACTTTCATATCATATACAGGTCTGGGGAAAAAAATCCAGCCATTGATTCCCTCTCTCGTAATTTAGATGCTTCTCTTATAGAACAAGAGTTAAATCCCTTGAATCAATAACATCCAGAACTATTTGCTATTCAACAAGCTATACAAACATATGGGGAGAGTCACTTGGATTCTAATTCAAGGATGGATTGTTATTTTGTAAAGATAGGCTTGTGATTCCATCAGATGCACCACTACGACACAAGCTAATTAGTGTTTCAATTCCACACCACGTATATCGGAGGACTTGCTGGTGTGGCAAGAGCATACCATGAATTGGATTCAAATTTTAATTGGTGATTGTTGCGCAAGGACGTGAATCATTTGTTACAACTTGTCAAATAGGTCAACAGATGAAAGACACAAAATTGTATCAAGCAGGTTTATAGAAACCTCTCTCTATACAAAATCAAGTCTTTGAAGATATTGCAATGGATTTTATCACTTGCCTTCGAAGTTCCAAGGGGAAAACTACTATCCTTACCTTTGGGGATCATCTGAACAAATATGCTCATCTTATTCCCTTACCTTCCACTTTCTCTATTCAACTAGTAGCTGAAGCATTCGTAGTAGGTGTCATTTACTTTCACGTCCCTACTCGCACTATTGTCGCAGACCATGACCCATGATTCGTCCATTATTTTTGGTAACAAATAAATCATTTGCAGGGTTCGACACCATTGTCTATGAGCACTAGATATCAACCTTAAACTGATGGACAGGTTGAAGCCTAAATAAGTTTCTTGAACAATATATTGTTGTTATGTTTATAATTCTCCAACCATGTTGGTCACCATAATGCCTTGGGCTGAATTCTGGTACAATACTTCGTACAAAACATAAGTTAGAATGAAACTTTTTCAAGCATTGTTTGGGTGAGAACCCCCAACTATCGCTCAATATATATTGGGGACCACTGCTAGTAAATTAGTGAATTCTTACTTCATTCAGCATGATACATTTATACCGAAGTTGAAAATAATTTTCTCAAAACTAAACAATGATGAAATTTTTTACATATAAACATCGTACTGAGATAGTATATACAGTGGGTGATTGGGTTTACGTAAAATTGAAACCGTACAGACAACATTCTATGCTGGTGCATAAGAGTCATAATCTTGGACGACGATACATTGGTCCTTTCAAGGCCGTCAAATACATTAAAGAGGTGGCATATATATAAATTGGAGTTTCCTGTCAAAACAATTTCTCTATTTTTTCACACAACCAACTCTAATCCGATTCTCTATTTTACTCTCTAAAAAGAAATTTTGTTTCCACTTAATATTATATTATTATTTCAGTTTCATTCTTATTTTTTTGTTTCATATAAGTAATTTATATATTTTCCCCAATGATTACTTTATATTATTCTCATGTGATAAAAATTTTAGTTTTTCAAATTTTTTATTTAATATAAAATATATTTTATTTTAAATATTTAAATATCATAAATTTCACGAAAATATTATATAACATATACATTAATGAACAAATTCAAATACAAGTAAAACATGATTACAAAAACATTATGTAAACATTCAATTTCTGAAATTATTACTCAGCTCCCATAAATGTTCTGTTCATTCATTATGGAATTCAAAATGAGCATTTGTCCTTAATTTTATTATGCCTATCTCAAAATTGTTCTAATCGGCGATTTTCATCTACCACCATTTCTGTTGTTGCACTTGGAACCTCTACGACATTTTGAATTGGTGCATAAAGATCACATCCTCAATTATCACGTATATAGTGCAATACATGTAATCATTATATCATGTAGCACTTCCTTTCTCCAAAACCGTGACTGTCTTACAATAATTGCAAAACTCTGAATGCACGTTTCACATCTTTTTGACATGATTCTAGTTTCATCATGAATAAATTATTATGTTATGTATTGTATTTTATCTTGTATTTAAATTATTATGTTATATATTGTATTGTTACTTGTATTTAAATTGTTTTTTCATCTTACCATTTTTATTTAATGAATACGTTATTGGTGAAAATTATTTAAAATATATTAACAAAAATTAGAGTAGTATATACTAGATAATATATTTTCTAAGATAGTATATTAATTTTTTTTAAAATCATGAATATTAGATATTTAATTAATGAAATTACATGTAAAAAAATATTCTTATCAAAAAGTAATATAAATAATAATACAATATTAAAAAAGTGAAATAGAGAGTGTGAATATTAGTTCTCCAAATTCGGGAAACTATTATTCACTCTTTATAAATAAAGTATAGAGAGTAATATAGAGAGGGGTTGGAGAGAGCATTCTCTATTTTACTTTCCAAATATAGAGAATGGAGAGTAAAATAGAGGTGGATTAAAGATGACCTAATTTAGTAAATCATATTAGTGTGTGTGTGTGTGTATATATATATATATATATATATATATATATATATATATATATATATATATATATATATATATATATATATATAAAACATGGAATAAAGTGTTATGAAACCCAACACCGAAAGAAGGTGCTTTACTGGCCTAAGTAGAACAAAAACATGAACATAGGTTTTTAGGTGGATCAACTATCTAATGTTCCTATGGAGGAAACAGTGCTAAGGAACTCGAGATATGTCTTGAACCCTCTACATGCCCATTAGCATTGGAGTCCTCATCTCATGAGGACATTGGTCAATCTCCCTTCCATTGGGGAGTCAACAGCTCTCATTACAAAGTTCACTTGGTGCTAAGCTAAAGTCCCTTTTTGAAATGTCAATAAGAATTTCTTAATTATCATATATTAGTATAGTCCATAGGATACTAACCCTTTGTATATCATGTTCATTAGATCATTATATATTGCATAAAAATTTCCTTTCATAAAAACCCTTCATTAGTGAAATTAACATATCATAGTCATATAATAGTAAGGCATACAAGTGCTTCATATTAAACCTTGTATCATTATCCCTTAACATGATCTCACAATTTACATAGCCAAGAAATTTATCCACATTGATCACATCAACATCATCTTAATTTAATCACATATAATACTTCAAGTGAATACCGTTAACGAGTATAAGCCATCATCATTGAATTAAAGAATTCAGGATCATAAAGTCTTGCCACATACCCTTCATAAGCCTCCTTCAAGATATTAAAATCAATCAAACCATATTCATCAATCAATTTACTAAACAACATCTCACAGTAGTAATATGTCCAAGTACTAAGTCAATTCTATCATCACTAATCAAATCAACCTCAATTCATAACCTAGGGTTGGGGGAAAAGCGTTCAATCATTGATTCCTCAACATATAGATCCAATACCAATCATTCATGACCTTAAGCAGTTCATTAATGAACCATATATGACCTTAGGCAGTCCATGAATGAATTACATTAGCTAGAATAAGTCTAACAATCAATACATTCATTAGATCCCATCAATTCATAAGCAAGATCCAAGATTTGGATTAACTGGGGAATGTACATGAACCAAATGAAATTACCATTAATAAACATCAATTAATAAACAATATAAACTTAATTATCAATACTTAATCACAATTATTCTTAATAAACCATCTATTCCACGTTTATATGAAAACCCATTTGTAGATAAAAATCCCTAGAGTTGGGTGATTTAAAAATCAACTTTGAATGGAACTGATGGGGAAAGGAATCCCAAGAGTGAATAATACATACCTTGATGAAGTCTTAATACATGAAATTGAGAAGAAAATTTTAGAACTTGGCCTTCTTCTCCAAGCTTCCAATGCTCTTCAATGGTGGTTGAGGACTTAGATAATTTAGAGTGATTTGGGGAATTGATTTGGGCGGGTAATGATAACTTAAAACTTAACCTAAACAAATATATATTCACAACCTAAATTACCCAAACGACCTTTCACTTAATTGGGTATTTTTGTGAAGTCAAATTGACTTAAAAACGTCGCGAACGAATCATGGAAGTTGTTGGGCTTTGCAGGGGGGGGGGGGTGGGGTTCCGAATTTTTTTTTCTGAAACCCGATTTGAGGCATAGATCCTCATGAAGTACCCATGTCGCGAGGAAATTTTTTTCCTGCCAAGTGAAGAGGGCTGCGCACCATGGCCTTCAAATCTTGGCTGTCGCAGGCTGCTTTGGCAGCTTGCTTGTCAATGTTTGGGTCCTCCACAAGGACCCTTCAGGTAGTCCTTTGGGAGTTATAACTGGACGTTTGGACCCAATAAACATTATTTTACCTATTTAAAATCTTTTTATAAGTTTTAGAATTCGTATGACCCTCCCAAACCTTAACAAACATAGGGACGAATACTCGTTCAATTCCACTAGTTTACAGACATCAAGGTCTTTCTTTGACGTTTTGAATTTAATACTTCTAAATCAAATTTATTATGTTATAATAGGTATGGAAACATCATTTTAATCAATATTTAATATTTTAGTGTCTAGTATAAGTCATGGAACTTTCAGAGTGTTACATTATCCCAACTTTGGAACATTCGTCCCTGAACGACACCTAACTCTTTTTATAGGGTGAGACAAGACTCAATACTAGAAGCCCAACAAACAACAAGAAGAACATAATCGTAATGAGTCACATCTAATGGGAATACTTAGCAACTCTACTCAAAACATAAATATGAAATTAACATAGCAACTCAAATCACAAGTTAAATAAGAGCTCAACATTTCATAACACATTATGAGTAACTACCTTATCAATATCAACATGAGCTCGAAATGACACCAATGATTTACCATTCTATTCTTCTCAAGACAACATAAAAACAACAAAATCTCAAGAAGACAAAAGCATATATTTAACATTAGTGCAAGTTAACAGAAAAAGCCTTTTTCATGAAAACTCATTTTGACATAAACCTTTACCATAAAAATGCACATACTTATTACATAATTCAAATTGATATTAATTTAATATTTTCATTATAAGTAGGAACTACTAACCTTAATTTGGAAAAAGATGAGGATAGCGGAACATTATGTCAGCCTCGACCTCCCATGTTGCACCCTAAACTATATGTCTTCTCCACAGAACCTTTACGGAGGCCACCGCTTTGTTCCTCAACGTCTTAACATGATGATCAAGTATTTCCACCGGAACCTCTTTATAAGAAAGGTCCTCATTCCCCCCTAACCCTTAAATAGGGAGAATTGAAACCGGATCACCTTAAAACTTCTTGAGCATGGAGACATGAAATACCAAATGAACTGAAGCTAGTTCACTAGGTAATTTCAACTCACAAGCAACATTTTGAACTCGTTACAATCTTATAGGGACCCACACACTAGGGTCTTATATTCCCTTTTTTACCAAACCTCATCACCCCTTTCTTAGGTAAATTTTCAAGTATACCTTATCACTCAGTTCAAATTCAAGGTCTCTTCTCCTATTGTCAGCCTAAGACATTCCTGACTATATGTTGTTATCAATCTATCCCTTTTTTCATATGAACTTTCTCCAAGGATTCATAGACTATTTAAGGACCAAGGAGTGGAGACTCACAAAGCTCAAATCACCAATCCGGAGACCTACCTCTCCTACCATACAGTGCTTCAAAATGAGCCATGGCAATACTTGATTGGTAGAGATTCTTATAAAAGAACTCAATAAACAGCAAGTGATTGTCCCAATTCCATTTGAAATCTATTACATAAGCTCTTAACATATCTTCTAGGGTTCGAATGGTACGCTCTGCTTGACCGTCCGTTTGAGGATGAAAAGCGGTGCTTAGATTGATTGGTGTAACCAACCCTTTTTGAAAGGACCTTAAAAAACGAGAAGTGAATTGTGCACCTCTATACGATATAATGAACAAAGGGATTCCACGAAGGCTCACAACCATTTTATAGTAGATTATTGCATAATCCCATGCCTAATAAGTAGACTTGATAGGGATAAAGTGAGTGGTTTATTTCAACCAATCCACAATAACATATATTGAGTCATTTTGTCTACGTGTTCGTGGAAAATCCACTAGAATGTCGATATTAATATCTTCCCACTTCAAAGAGGGAACTTGCATTTCTTGATTTAGACCACCCGACTTTAACTTGTTTGCGATTGGGACACCTAGCCATAAATTCCTCTACGTACCTTTTCAAGCCTTCCCACCAATGGACCTTTTGAAGATCGCGTAACATTTTGGTGGCACTCAGATTAATAGAATATTGGTAAACATGAGTTTCTTCCAAAATTTGTGTCCTCAAATCATCAAAATACGACACACACAACCTACCTTGGTACCTAAGTACACCATCCCTCCTTGGTAGAGTGATTCATACATCTTACCAAGAACCGATTCCTTCAACTCTATCAATAGTGGATCAAGTTGTTGCTAAAAGTTCACCTCAACCACTAAAGACGATTCGGAGTTATGATGGACCATAGAGACACTATTAGGAGAATCTTCTAACCGAACACCCAATCGAGCCAATCTATGAACATCCTTCACTAGGTCTTTCTTGGCTTCTTTCACATGAGATACCCTACGCATAGTCATACGAGTTAGAGCATCCGCAATGAGGACTCTTGTGGTTGGTAAATACATCCTCATGCACCCCATAGAGATAATGTCTTTATAATATCAAGGCAAACACCACTGCCGCTAATTCAAGTTCATGAGTTGGGTAGTTCTTCTCATTCATCTTGAGTTCCCTAGAGGAGTAAGATATCATTTTACCATGTTGCATGAGGACACAACCTAAACATACTCGGGAAGCGTCACAATATACCACAAAGCCCTTGGTAACCTCCGATAAGGTCAACATCAGAGTGGGGGTAAGCCTATCTTTAAACTCATAAAAGCTTCTTTCATAAGCCTATGAGTACATAGACTTAACCTTCTTTTGAGTTAATGATGTAAAAGAAGATGGAATAGACGAAAACCCATCAACAAACCTTCCATAGTAGACCCAAGAAACTTCTAATATAAGTTGGAGCAAAAGGTATAGGCCAATTCTTAACTTTCTTGGATCAACCTCTATACCTTCACTAGATATGATATGACCAAGAAATGCAGCTGAACTCAACAAAAATTAACATATGTTATGCTAAGCAAAGAGTTGGTGTTTCTGCAGGACTCACAATACCACCCTCAATGGCCCATATGCTCATCCTCACTCTTCGAATATACAAAGATGTCATCAACAAAAACAATTACAAAGGCATCAAGGTAATTTCAGAAAACTCTATTCATTAGGTCCATCAAAACCACCGAGGTATTCGTTAACCCAAATGACGTAACTAGGAACTTATAGTGACAATACCTAGTTTGGAAAGCCGTTTTGGGGATATCTTTACCTCTCACCCTTAGTTGGTGATATTCGGACCTTAAGTAATTTTCAAAAAGTAGCTTTCCTTTTGGAGTTGATAAAATAAGACATCAATCCTAGGGAGAGAGCACATGTTCTTTATAGTGACCTTATTGAGTTGACGGTAATCAATGCACATCCTAGGGGACCCATCCTTATTCTTCCCAAACAACACCGGAGCACCCCATGGAGAAAAACTAGGTCGAATAAAACCTTTGTCTATTAGGTCTTTTAGTTGAGACTTCAACTCTTTCAATTCGGCCGGAGCCATACGATAAGGAGGAATTGAAATGGGGTTCTTATCCAGTAATAAGTCAATACATAAATCAATTTCCAATTTGGGAGGAATTCCGGGAAAGTCATCGGGAAGACATCTGGAAATTCCTTCACTAACGGGATCGAATCTAGGGAAGGAATTTCAGAGTTTAGGTCTTTGACCATTAAAATATGGTATTAACACACTTTTGAGATCATTTTACAAGACTTAAAACAAGAAATGATATGGCCTCTAGGTATTTAATTTCCCCTTTCTATTCTAACATGAGTTCATTTGGAAAATTGAACTTAACCACCCTTGTTCTACAATATATGGAAGAAAAAAAAGACGCAACCAATCAATTCCAAAGATTGCATGAAAATAAACCATATCAAGTTCTACCAAGTCAACATAAGAAAATTTTTTGGGAAACATTATAGAATAATTCCTATAGCCTCTTTTGGCAACACCAGAGTCACCCTCTAAGGTAGTAACGAAAATGGTTAAACTAAGATATTGAGAAATATATACAACTTCATGGATACTAAGGGAGTCACAAATGATAATGCATTACCAGTATAAAGTAAAAGAACATAAATTAATAGTAAATACTTGTAACATATCGGTGACAACATTGGGAGATTCTTCTTGGTCACTGAATGGAGAGCATAGAAACGCTTCCTCTTTGGAACATCGAAGTTAGAACAACTTGCTTGAGATTGAGAACTCCCCTTCTTTTAACCCCTTACATTTGTTCAATACCTCGCCTTGTGGCCATTCTTACCACAACCAAAGCAATTAGCTGTTCCCATCAAGCATTCACCCAAATGCTTCTTTCAACACTTTGTACAAGTAGGTTATTCACTTGGTAAGTTTTCACCATTTCCATTTTGGGACTTAGGGTTAACACCCTATTATCACGAGCCTTAGGAAGCTTAGAAGCAACATGGTTGGAGAACCTCTTCTTGAACATAGGCTTGTATTGAATATCCAACCTACCCTTAGAAGAACCACCTTCATAAGACTTGGCCTTTCTAGCATCCTTAATCTTCCAGTTAGTCATGAAACATTACTGAATGGCACTCTTCAACCAAATCATTGGACACTCCCGTCACAAAGAGACTCATATCACCCCTTGGGTTAGACACCATGGAAGGGGCATACAATAGACAATTTAGTGAACTTCTAAGTGTAGTCTAGCACACTCATACCTCCTTGACAAAGGTTGATGAATTCATCAACTTTAGCTTTTATTTTATCCCTTGGGAAAATCCTATCAAGAAAATACCTTATAAACATCTCATAACTAATGGGACCTGCTCTCATAGGCCTATTATCCCTCTATTCAGTATACCATGTTTTATCCACATTCTTGAGATGATAAGAGGCTAGCAAGACCTTGTTATTTGAACTCAACCCCACATCATAAAAGATATTGTAGATATCATCAAGGAATTATTGGGGTTCTTCATCATTTTTTGACCAAAAGAACATTGGAGAGTTCATCCTAGTGAAGTCCTTATGCGAAAAGCCATGGTATTAGCATTTTTGTTCACACGAGGTCCAACTTCCTCTAAAGCCTTCATGGCTTAATCTTGAGTAGAAGCAAATTGTGCTTGAGTGGTCATAACATGAGTCGAAGTCACAAAAGCCGGCCTTATATCTCTATCCGTCATACCCGGAAGAATGACCGGAGCTTGTCCACCCAAAGGAGCTTCTCTTTAGGAGGAGCTTTATTTCCTGGTGGAGGACCTTGGTTATCTCGGGGAGGAGCTCTCGCATTAACAATTTCTTCTTCGACTCTTTTTCGGCTTCCATTCTAGTTGTCATAGCCTATAACCACAATAAAAGTATTAGAATAAAAAGGACACATAGAGTAATCACTTTTGAAGAACAACTTTCAACAATACCAAAAAGGTGAGAATTCCTAAACATCACGTAGCCTCTTGTTCATACGTTTGGCGCACTTCACACACATTGACGAGAATCTTTGTAGATGTGGTTTTGTGAGACATAAATCCTTAAAATTACTTCAACCGAATACTCTGATACAAAGTTTGTCACAGTCGAAGATCACCCCTCAGACGTAACTGACATCTTTGTCCTCGAAGAGGACGTAGACTAATCCCCCTTAATATTCGTCATTACATGTCATAGGTAAAAAAGGTGGAAAATTTAAAAATTTTACATAGTGAGGTATACATAGACCTCTCACGTATATATATGAAGTTTACATAAACTCCTCGCTTGTTGAATCATAGATAGACTTCTTGTTTAGACAACATAAATGATACATAACATATAGTCTAGTAGCATTGTCTCACATAAAACCATCTAAAAGGTGTAAAAATTTGTACATAGCCATTAAAAATACAATACTCCAGTATAGGCTTAGATAAATTGTCTCAAATAACAAAGGAAGGAACAAATGTCATTAGACATAGAAAATCCTACTAGCACAGATAGATGTCACCATCCTCGAACATTGACGATGCACCAATCAACTTAGGAACGATATCCAAGTCTTGGTGCAATTGGTCTCTTAGATTCTACATCCCGAACCTACATATTTGTATAATCATAAAGAATATGGTTTAGTACAACTAGTTGTACAAAGTATGGATATATGCAAGTAATCCATTTGAAGACATGCACAAAAGGGACCATTTCACTAGAAACGAGATAAGTCATTTTTAAAGTCATTATGCACACACAAGAGCATATACAAGTCCATAAGCATTACATCACTTAAGAGAAGTTCATATCCAACACACGAAAAACATTACCATAAAGCCGTATCAACCCGAATAGCATCATTGTAAGGTTATATCAACATCAATAGATTCAACATAAAGTCGTAACCTATACTAGAGTAATAAAATCAATATACAAAACCCTTACCAACAATCCCATTCCAAGACTACAAGTGCAATGCTTATGTGAAGCCCTATAACGCCACATAATCAAGTAAACAAGAAAAAAGATCATAAGTAATGTCTTTCTTCATAAATATACCATCATGTGTAGTCATCATCACATATAGAAATTAAGACCAATATCACATTCATCAGTGTAACCAACATCATATAGGAGAAACATCATGTAGAGTTAACATATATATTGATATCATGATATCGTAAGTACCTAACAACATAAGAACAACCCCTTAGGACTTTCATCAAGGCCAACTTTTGCAATGTAATGATAGTGTCCCATACCCCTATCTACACTAAGTAGAACCCATTGAGTCACCCTAGTTAGAGTTCATCTTCATTACTTCATTCATTTAACTTACTTTTGGGAACAATCACCTTAACTTACAATAGACCGCTTGAGCTAAACAGGGAATTCGGTATCATGAAACCCTACACTAAAAAAAGGTGCTCTACCTGCTAAAGTAGAACTAATGCTTGAACATAGATTTCTATGGGGATCCACTAGAGAGTCATCACATGGAGGAAACATATTTAAGGAACTAGGATATATGTCTTGAACCCTCTACATGCCCATTAGCATTGGAGTCCTTGGCTCATGAAAATGTTGGTGAATCTCTATTCCATCGGGGAGTTAAACCCTCTCATTGTCAAGTTCACTCGCTGCTGAGTTAAAGTCACTTTTTGAAATGTCTATAAGCCTTTCTTAATGATAATAGCTTAGTATATACCATAGAATACTAACCCCTTGATTATCATAATCATTATCTCGTTAGGTATTGCATGAGAATTTTATTTTCATAACAATCCTCTATTTTTGAGATTAACATATCATAATCATATCATAGTAAGGCACACAAGTGATTCATATTAAACCTTGTATAATCATACCGTTAGTATGATCTCTCATTTTAAATAGTCAAGACATTTCATCACAATGATTACATCAGCATCATGCTAATCTAATAACATATAATACCTCAATTGAACACCATTAACAAGTATAAGCTATTGTAATTCAAGTAAAGAAGTCAAGATCACAATGTCTTATCTCATAGCATTCATAAGTTTCCTGAAATATCTTACCATAAATCCAACGATATTCATCCATCAATTTACTAAACAACATCACATAATAGTAATATGTACAAGAAACAAGTCAATTACATCATCACTAATCAAATAAACCTCAATTCATAACCTAGGGTTAGGGGAAAAGGTTCGATCATGAATTACTCTAGAAATAGATCCAATCATAATAGTACATGAACATACCCGGTCCCTGAATGAATTACAGTAGTTAAAAGAAGTCTATAATAATTACACTTCTCAATTCCCATCAATTCATGAGAAAGATCCAAGATTAGGGGGAATCAGGGAAAGGACATGAACCAAACAAAATTAAAATTAATTAGCATAAATTACTCAAAAATCATCACTTAATTATTTGTAGGTAATCACAATTCGTCATAATCACTCGACAATTTCAAGTTTTTAAGAAAACCCATTTGTAGAGAAAAACCCTTGGAATTGGGTGATTTAGAAATCAACTTTGAATGGAACTCTTGGGGAAAGGAATCACAAGAGTGAAGAATCCATGTTATGATAAATACTTATTCCAAAAAATTTTAGAAGAAAAGTTGAAAACCTGATCTTCTTCTCTAAGCTCCCAATACTCTTCAATGATTGTTGAGTAGAGAGAGAATTTAGAAAAAAGTGTGAGTTATTTGTGAAATTAATTTGGGTGGCTACTAATGACTTTAAACTGACACTGAATGAATATATAGTCACCGCCAAATTACCCAAAATACCCCGCACTCAATTGGGTCTTTGGTGAAGTCAAATTGACTTAAAAACAACGCCAATGAGTCTCTGAATTGGCTGCATGTCGTGGGTGTAATTCCAAAACTTTTTTCATAAATACGGTTTGAGTCAGAGATCCTATTTAATGCCCCATTTTTCAAGGCAATTTTCTCCTTCTAAGTGATTAGGGCGCAATACACCATGGCCTTCAAAACTAGGCTGCCGCAGGCTGCTTTGGCAGCATGTTTGCCAATGTTTGGGTCCTCAGCAAGGACCCTTCGAGTAGTCCTTCGGGATTCGTAACTGTAGGTTTGTACCCTATAAGCATTATTTTACCTATTTACAGTCTTTTTGACAAGTTTTATACTTCGTACGACCCTCCCAAACTTTCACCAAACATAGGTACGTTTACTATTTCTATTCCATTTGTTTTCGGATGTCAAGGTCTTTCTTTGACGTTTGGCTGTAATACTTCTTAATAAACTTTATTATATTATTATAGGTATGTAAACATAATTTTAATGTTTATTTAATTTTTTAGGCTCTATTCTAAGTCATAAAACTTTCAGAGTGTTACAACATGCACTGACACCTCTTACTTTGTGTCACAAACCTTCTTTAGTTGAATTAGGATGATTACATGGAGTGAATCCGGAATCATGGGACTTCCAAGAAGAGCAATAATTTGAGTTTTATGGAATCATGTAGGATCATATATTAACACTAGTATCATTCTACTTGGGTGTTGATGCATTGGAATGGTACCGATGGCTATTTTTCAATAGACAACCAGTTAATTGGGCGATATTCTAGTTCAAATTTCAAGTGAATTTTTTTGTATGAGTGTTTGTATGTATTGTAAAAACTTGAGATCTTTCAGTCAGCATATGAGCTATCTTCTATGGGTAGTGTTTGCACACAAGTTGGTTCTTTTGTTTGAATGCCATTTTTATAAGAGTTGTATAAGATTATGAAAGCGTAAGTATTGTTGTTAAATTATGTGGTATTCATAAATGTACAAGTATAGAAGAGAAAGGATTTTGATGAACATAGCCAGCCTAAAGAGAAGAGGAACTAACTATGTATATAACTCAACTGTACTAAAGTACTAAGACTTTACAACCATATCCTAATTATGCTCCTTAACATTGGCTCAATTTTCTTGAGACCAATATTTATAACAAGGTGGAAAAAGGACTTTGTAGGAAGTATTTTAGTTAATGCATTTGTTAGTTGAGCTCCTGTTTGAATGTTATGAACTAAAATTTTTTTCACTTTCCACTTGGTCACGGACAAAATGAAAGTTTATTGTGATATGTATTGTTCGCCTATGAAATACTGGATTATAGAACATGTTAGGGACACCAATGTTATTTGGAAAACCCTTAGGAAAAAGGACCTACAGTTCACGCACAATGTTGGTTCACTAATTTAATTCTTCAACAACACTCACTACACCATTTTCGGCCTACAGCAACACCACGTAAGTGTAGCCTAAACTAGAAAAAAGTGTGGCCTTTGATAAAAGGATACACTTTTGGACATTCAGCACACTTTTCAGGGGATTCCCAAAAGAAGCGTAACCTTTGACATTAGGCAACACTTTTTAAATGTTTCCATCTTTGGCTACACTTATAAAGCGTAGCCAAATAGGTATAAGGGCACGCTTTGAAGACGTGCATTAGCAACACCTATTTTTTGTTACACTACTCTTAAAAGTGTTGCCTTTTCAGATTTATTGGTCACACATAAAAAATGTTGCCTTTTATTGGTCATCTATTGCAACACTTTCAAAGTGTAACTTATTATCTACCTAGAGCAACACTTACAAAGTTTAACTTCAACATTTATAAGCCTACATGTAGCACAAATATATATAATATATTTACATACACACAAGTGACCTAAAGCACAAAATGAACTAAATAATCATTAAATTGAAGCTACATATTTCAAATGAACTTCGAGAAATATTTCATGTACAACCAAAAGATAGTATAAGTTGTGTACATACCCATACTTATACATCAATATTCTAAATGTGTACACAATAAATCAAATATGTATTTAAAATTTTACAATAGTTCAAAAACTCTTCATCATCCACTTCAAATTTGATCACCTCCATTTCCCTACACAAATAAGATATTGGCAGTTATATAGAAGAGGTAAGAAGTTTAAATTGCAACAATATAGAGAGGCAAGAAATCCAGCAGTTACAGAAAATTAGATTGCATCATTTGATTTTCAAAGTGGATGCCTACTTGTCTTTTGATGTTCAAAGTAGATGATCTTCCCTTAGGTGTCTAGAATTCCAAACGTTAACTGCTTGAATATCAATTCCTCTAGTAAACAAATCTGTTCCATCAAGAAAGAACACAAAATTAAGAAATTTAACTAATCAATTTGAAATTTCAGCTGTAACGGAAAGCATGACAGACCGTATGGGACTACGGAGTCCACGACGGCCCGTCATGACCACGACGGATGACCATGACGGCCCGTCATGACCACGACGGCCCTTCATGACCACGACGGCCCGTCATGACCACGACGGCCTGTCACCACGGCCCGTCATGACCACGACGACCTCTCATGACTATGACGGCCCATCGCGAGGTCCACGACGGCTCGTTGTGACCACGACGTCCCATCGCGAGATCCGTCGACCCAGCCGCGTTTTGACAGATTTCCTATAAATAAATTTTTGAAGCATTTTCTTTCAATTTTCAAAAGGAAATATGATGGAATAACAGTTTCCCCAGAAATATTTGAAGAAAATCGTCTTCTTCAGCTCTCCAATCTTGAACAACGAAGCTGTGAGGAAAATCGTCTTCTTCAGTTCATGTTCAGAGAAACCGTAGTGCTCTTCAATTCTTCAGTAATAACAATCCCAAACTAATCAATTACTTCTAAACACAAAACAAAAATTTAATTAAATGACTATTTTTAGTACTAGATGATTAGAAGAGAGTGAAAAGGAATTTAAGCTGTATGAAATTGGTACTTACGCTTGATGAAGTTTGTTTTATGCTTCAGTTCTTCAATCTTCAGCTTGTCGATCGATCCCTAGTTCATCAGCATTAGCTTAACTCAACTCATCTATTCTGATTTTGGAGAAGAGAATATTAACTCATCTCTTTACATTTTCAGATCTTCTCTTCAGTCTTCAACGTCCTCTCTTCGATCTCCATCTTCTACTCTTCGATTTATAGTTTTGGAGAAGAAAAATTGTGTGCTTTTTGATATAGGAAAGAACCTGCGTTGTGTTCTACTCTTCAGCTTTGGCCAAAAATAATGGGAAAGGGATTTGAAAATATTGGAGGGAATCAAATATTTTAGTGAAATATTTGAAAATGTTGGAGGGAAACAATAGGCAACACTTCTATAGTGTTGTTTTAACAATTATAAAAATAGGACCCTTTAAAAGTGTGGCCATATATATACATAATTGTTGCCATTTTTTCATACTATGACAACACTTATAAAGTCTAGTCTATATCATTAAATGGTACACTTTATAAGTGTTGCCAATATTATCGTTGCGAAAAGTTAAAAAATTAGGCTATATTTAAAAAGTGTTCCAAAAAATATTTTAGGCAACACTTTTCAAGCGTTGCTCAGATTTAGTGTAGTCGTAGGCCTAAAATGGTGTAGTGACTTGCTACAACCATGTATTCCACTTCTCTATAAAATATTTCAACAATGTGTTGCATGTTGGAGCACAAACCTCATTGGATTCTTTCAAAAAAAGTATTATACGATAAAGCGAAGTGTTTAATTTTAAGAGTACCACTCCTTTCTGCATCTGAGTAGTCGATTAACTAAGAAGAGTTACGATGTTTAAAATGATATACACATATAGGTTATGGTGTCTTTCAGATAACAAAGAAACCTCTTTGTTTCTTGTCAAGGCTTAGTTGATGGAGAGTGTTGGAATTGAGAAAGCATGTTTATAGCAAAGCATATATCAGGCCTTCAGAAGGTGAGGTATGGAAATGAGCCGATGAACTTCTTGTTAAGTGTAGCGTCTGCTGAAGGAGAACCATCATCCAAGGATGATATTTCACGTTGTGGACAGAAAAGCTCTCACGCTATTTGCATCTACAATATTGAACTTTTTTAGTATGTCCAGAATGAAGCTATATTTGGTAAGATTCAATCCATGATCATGTTGTATAACTTCAACACCTACAAAAAAATGTAAATGACCAAGATTCTTAATGGAAGATCTATCACCCAAAAACATAATTGTAGCATGGACTTGTGACTATAAGAGCTTTTGTGATCAATATCATCAACACAGATCATAACAACAATTCCTAACCCTAACTAATCGGTGGTCCCCTAAAGCTTGTGATCTTAGGCATTTTTATATGCTGAATTTACTAATAAATGTCAACGTTGGGGTTGAACTAAAGAATAATCTAGAGACTATTAGCTTTGTATCATTTAACTTCCTATGATTGTACTACTAAACATGTGATTAAATGTTGCAATAACTTTCAAGGTAAATGGAGTCTATTTCAGGAAAGGACAAGCATGGAAGTATGTAAACAAATCAAGGAGAAAAACATCATTGGGTGAAGAACTATCTGGGGCGAGGCACCTAGGACAAAACTATTGAAGCTCTTCCCAAACGCACCGTATGGAGTGAGGAGCCAAGGCCTCAACTACTGAAGCACATTTTTGATGCACTGCTTGGTGCAACGCTCCACAACTTGAACTACTGAAGGTTTCTGCTGGTGCACTAATCTAGCGGAGCGCTCTAGCCTGTGTTTGACTTTGCTAATGGAGGTTGAATTAATTAGGACTCTTTTTTAGTAAGGATTTAGAAAATACTTTCCCTAACTCTACAAATAGGGCCTTAGAGTTGTTATTTGGGGGCTCGACTATTTTTTGTGTGCAAGATCAAGATCAAAGTTTTGTAATAGGTTTTGATTTTTTAACTCTTCTTTAGTTTGGGAATCGCATCAACAGTACTCTTTTCTAATTTTTGAATCTTATTAGTGGGTAAATTGTCTTGTTTTGGAGGTGTAGCTATATATTAAATGTTGGGCTTAAAAGATTTTTGAATAATTCATAGTTATTATTTTTCAGTCACTTCTACATTCTTGTTTTAGTATTTCTTGACTGACCATCGTTGAGATAAATCTCTTGTCTATTCTTAAAATTGGGAGAGTCTAAGGTAGATAGACCAGCCTTTATAAAAAAAATTTATTTTCCATTCAATTGAGTAGATTTGTGTTTAGGAGAGACACCCGAACAAACACCTCGCTTGGTTATAAACCAAGATAAGAAATAAATGTTTGCCAATTAGGACAACCTATTCCCGCTCAAAGATGTAGTTAGAAAGCCAATTAGAGTAGACAATTAGAGGTAGGCAGACCATAATCAGATAATTAACCATATGAAATAATAAGTTGATGACAATGATTAGTTCATTGCTTGAGTTACGATACATGACATCCAATGCATGATACATCCATGGAATTGTATTTTACTTGCTTAAAACCTCCATTTGACGTTGTTCATATTAGTTATTTATTTATTACAAGAGTAGTAGTAGTAATTAAAAACATTCAAACTCTTTTAAAATTTACTTTTATCAAACAGTGGAATTAAGTTAGTGAATCTATGTTAATAATAAGTACCATGGGAACAAAAACTCATTTCAACAGAAAATATATTACTTTTGCCACTACATACACTTGCGTGTGCAATTTGGTGAAATAATTTTTTGGCACCGTTGACGGGAACTTACAAAATTAACTTATATTTAATTTTCTTAAGTCTACAATTAGATTGTTGAAGCGCTAATGACTTTATATTAGCTCTTGTTTATTAGGAAAATTATTCACAAATCTTGCTAAGTAAGGAGATCTTGTTGAACCAGACAACGAAGCTGAAAGAGCTTTACGAATATGAAGAACGCTAGTGAATCAAGGGTGGCACATGAATTGAGGTTGGGCCCCCAAAAAATATTTAGGGTGACTAAGTGGAAAACATGAATGGTCCAGAACAAGTGGTACCCCCGGTTATCTTGGAAAGACTAGTTTTTGATGTGGAAACCCAACTCATAACCACTGTGACGTCTCATATAGGAAAACCACAACCAGGTGGAAGATTTTATCTGAAATAGAACACGATATAACTTATCAATACAATAGGAATATTCACTTGTCTTCCTCACGAGGATCCTCAAATTCACATTTAAACTTTGTGGGGATAAGCAAAACACACATCTCGAATAGTGTTTCATCATGCTATGTGACATTGAATCTTTATCCACACTCATTAGTTGGAGCCTCTAGGCAGTGATTAGATTAAGAGCCACAATATTCCATCACTACATGGGATTATCTAGACAATAAGTTCTTGAGTTGATTCTGTTTCGGCAAAACTACATGGTTAAGATTTGAAAAAATGATTTCGAATTAGCAAAATAGGGAGGACTTGTTCCAAGCATAATCTAGTTTCAAATAATTGTTGAATGCCTGTCCACATCACTACCATGCTAATGCATTGCTAACACTTTCTTTGAGGGTCTGCATTATAACGTATGAGTACTTCTTAATAGTGTAACAAATGGATAAGCTTTAGCAAAGAACGAGGAGGAGCTATTTGACCTACTACATAGACTCTTCGAAGGAAACCCCGTTCGGGATGGGAAAGTACCAAGGACTACAACACAAAGGGTTGCAATAGTTTTAAATGTGGATCAAGCTACCAGAATATATTAAAAACTAGATAATAAACCACAATATAACCATGTAGTTCAAAAAAATTTCATTAAATCAAGCAGCAGTGAATGCTATACAACAATCAACAAATTGGTGCAGTGTATGTGCTAGTGGAGCACATGACAAAAAATCATGGGAAGCAAATCCCAAATCTTTAAACAATGTAGGAAATGTGCAAAGAGGTGGAGGTCTACAAAATTTTTGGAAATAATTATAACTCTTGTTTGAGAAACCATCCTAAATTCACATGGGTAGAAACGAAAGCCAAAAACAGGATCAAGGGTCTAAACAATATGAAGCATAAGGAACGGGGCAAAAATATCAAAATACTAGCCAAGGAGGAAATCCAAGTGCAAGAAAAGGGGCGATGACTAATAAATATTAATTCCAAAAGATAATGATAGAAATCGGTATGAAGATTAAGGGAATGATATATAAGGAGGTTGAGAACATAAGAAACATCCAAATGTCCCAAATGAGTCTTGAAAAACAAGTTGCGCAAGTGGCTAATTCACTAAACTTGGATCCACAAGGAGGTTCTCCTAGTGACACTAAACCCAATCCTATGAAATTGAATCTTCTAAGAACCAGAAGTGGGATAAAACTAGAGGAACTAGCTCCAAAAAAGAGAATAATGAAGTAGTTAATAAAGAAATAAATATGAAGAGGCAGCAAAGAACTCCAATGATGAGAAGAATGTTCCTCAAATGAAACCATCCCTTCTATTTCCACAAAATTTCAAAATGTAGAATGAAGATGAATACTTCGATAAGTTTCTGTATCTCATTAAATAGGTTTATATCAACCTATCTTTGGTTGATATTCTGTAGGAAATTTCAGAGTATATTAAGTATGTGAAGGAGATAGAGGCAAACAAGAGGAGACTCACGGAGTATGAAATAGTAGAACTTACTGAGGAAGGAATCTCTTGAATTCAGAATAGAAGTGTCCATGCCCGTTGTTTATGTGATTTGTGTGCCAACATTAATCTTACACCGGCATCATTTTATAAGTTCTCTTGTTGGGGAGTCAAAACCAACCATTGTTGTTCTCCGACTTGTAGATACGTCCATAGCTAGGTCAGGATGGGTAGTAAAGGATGTGTTGGTGCAACTAGAATTAGTGATCTTTGTAATGGACTTTGTGGTCTTGAACGTTGATCCTGATATAGATATCTGGAGGTCCCATTTATTTTACGGTGTCCTTTCTTTACCGTGGGGCGAGCATTAATTGATGTAGAATTTGGGCAGTTGACTATAAAAGCACACGATAAGGTTAAAGTATTTGATATGTATCACTCTTTGGAATTACCTTTTCTCTATGAAGAGTTGTTCATCATTACTATTATAGATCTCGTAGTAGAATCACAGTATATTGCTTTCGAGGATCCCTTAAAAGGATTTCTAGTAGGACATGACATAGAGGAAGATACAAAATCTCAAGAGATAGCGTCTAGTCTAAATTTTGAAATATCGCGAACACGAAGAGGTAGGGTTGAATTATTGGATCGTTAATTTAGTCCTCCACCAAAACCACCAATTAAGAAAGTACCTAAATTGAAGTTGATATCTATGATTTTTCACTTATGTTATGCGCATTTGGGTACAAATGAAACCTTACCTAGATTACTTTTTATGCATTTAGTTGAAACAGAGGTTGATAAAGCATTGAGATTCTTAAAGAGAAGGAAGAGAGATATTGCCTTGAATATTGCGGATATCCATGGAATTAGTCTAGCGTCATGTATAATGCATATGGAGATTATCACAAACGAAGTGCCCAACACCAACGTAGACTAAATACCTTGATTAAAGAATTGGTGAGAAAAGAATTAATAAAGTGGATTGATGTTGGAATCGTGTCCCCAATTTTTGATAGCAATAGGTAAGTTCTATGAAGTGTATCCAAAGAAGGTAGGTATGATAGTGGTTTATGACGATATAACTAAGTTAATTCCTATTAGAGAAGTAACCAAATGGAGAATTGCCATGGATTACCAGAAGCAAAATGAGGCCACATAAAACAATCTCTATGTTGTCCCTTTCACTAATTATATGCTTAACAGGATAGCAGGAACGAATACTATATAATTAGATTTTGATAGCGCATGAAGATCAAGAGAACAACACATTCAATTGTCCTTTTGGTAAATATGCTTTCAAACGCATGACATTTTGACTTTGCAATGCACTGATGACTTTTCAAAGGTGCATGATGCCAATTTTCATGATATGGTAGATTACTTTGGTAATTCTTTTGAGATATGCCTCCGCAATTTTTACAAAGTACTTGTTAATTGTGAAGACTAAAATTTAGTGCTCAACTACGAGCTGTGTAACTTCTTGGTTCAAGAAGGCATAGTATTGGGTCACGAGGTGTTGATGTCTTGACTAGAGGTAGATAATTTCAAGGTGGAAGTTTTTGAAAGAGTTCCCCATCCAATCTCTATACAATGGGTGCGAAGTTTCCTTGAACATGCAGGTTTTTACCAGAGATTCATCAACGATTTTTACAACATTGCAAGACCTATGTGAAGTATCTTGGGGAAATAGATGAAATTTGAGTTTGATAAGATATGTTTGAAGGATTTTGAGGTGTTGAAGAGGAACTTAATTGAAGCTCCAATCTTGATTACTTCTAATAGGTAGTTACCATTAGAACTCATGTGGGATGCAAGCAACTAGCAGTGGGTGCAGTATTTAATTCTACTTAAGCTAATTACATAATGGTTGTGAAGTAGATGCTGGCTCTAGTGTTAACTTTCAATAAATTTAGATCATATTTGGTAAGTAAAAAGGTATTGATGGACCATGCAGTTATTAGCAAACTATTTAATAAGAAGGATTCTAAAGGAAGGCTGATTTTGTGTTCCTTCTTGAAGAAGTTAACTTTGAGATCAATGGCCAAAAGGGTACTAAGAATCAAATTATCGATCATTTGTCCAGGTTAGAAGATTTTTACCATGAACTTGATCTGGAGAGAGTATCTGGATGAATAGTTGATAGCACTTGATATCTGTCGCGCCCCATTTTCGCAGAAAACGGGTTTTGTGCACGACCTAACAACTCTTTTGGGATTTTTGAGTTTTGGAGTCGCCACCTAACGAATTAAGGCGCGTTAGGGCACCTATCTAACCTAAGTAAGTCCAACTAAGGTCAACGGGCCAGAGATTAGGGTAAGGGTTCAAATTACCTCGAGGGGAAGGTGTTAGGCATCCCTCGAGGTCCACAAGTGTGGGTCCCGGCCGTATCTCATGCAATCTATGTGGGGGTACAAGTAGCAATCAAGGTCGTTTAATTTATTCATTAATATGCTTGCTAAGTGATAACAAATATAAAACAATTAAGGCTATTTTATTAAGCATGCAACGCTAGGTGATGACAATAAATAAACAATCAAGTTTTATTTAAGCATGAGACTAAGTTATAAACAAAATTTATAAATATTGAACAATTAATATGTAAGAAAGTAAAGTTTTGAAAATTGAGTAAGTTTTGAATATGATTTTTTTTTTTGAAAAAATGTTTGTTTCTTTATAGGAATGATGCCACGATATTGTTGATCGCGCTCCTCCACCATAGAAACAATTTTGATTTGAGGTCGGTCTAAAAAATAGTTTATATTTTGAAAAATGATTTAAAAGATTTAACTTGCATATAGGCACATAAACATTTACATATAAATGCACATAATTTCTTTTGAAATTCATGGGTAGGTGATACTTCCGAGGACGCGTCGGGTTTTAAAAAATTTGGAACTAGACCTCGTAGTTCCTTTGACTTTTCCACTAACGATAGGTTAGGAGATAGTGCTTATAATTTATTTTCAAAATAAACAATGTCATAATCAATCAAAAGTTTAAAGAAAGATTGAATAATGACTTTTTAAGAAAATAATGTTGCAAGGTTTTGATATGAAATATTTTTAAAGCCAAGTTAAATGCATGAAATGATTCTAATTTAAGAAAAAAAAAATATTGCATCATGAATGCGGAAAACAAATGGGATTACTAGTTAAATAATATTAACTAATTTTAGGGGAGGGCTAAAATATGCACGAACAAATTTTAAAAATTATTTATAAACCTATAGACATGATTCCTAGGTGTTAAAAAGAAGGAGTAACACATATTCATACTTTTGTAAATGATATGAACAAATTAATACTTAGGCATAGTTTCTAGGTTATAAGACGACTGAAAATTTATTACATATTTTAACATCTAACAACCTATTATATTATTAGGACTTGATTTTTATATTTAAAAAAAATTAATGGAATCTAGTTATTATTTTTAAGACTTATTAACGAAAGCGTCAATCAAATTGAAAATTGATTAGATTATAACACCTACAAATATCAAATCTAGGTGGTTAAAGACAAACCTATAGGCATGATTTCTAAAAAAATAATGAAGCAAGTAAGCATATAAATCCCCCTCCCCTAGACGACCCCCAAATAAATTTATTATATGATCTTTAGGGTTACAATTGTTACATCATTCAAATAAATAAAATAGCGGAAAAAATAAAAATATATAGATATATATATACATTCAAACAAATAAACAAATCCTTCTTCAGTTAATCTTCAACTTGAACTTCAAATATGAAACCTGTCAAAGTAATTAAATAACTACACAAGTAATCACACTTGTTAGTTAAGGTGAGACAATATGCAATCGTTTAATGACGAATTCTATATAAAAAACAGACAATGGTTTACACAAATATGTGAATATGAAGATAGTATGAATGTTAAGAATACTAACCTGTTAAACAAAACAAGATGATTCACCTTTTACTCGAACAAAGTAGGAAAATAGCGAAGAAAAGCACTTGAATATTCACCGAAATATTAATGTGTTGTTTAAAGTAGCAAGAGAGCAATGAGAGAAGGGAGAGTGATGAGAGAATTTTTGGTTGAGAGTGAATGAAATGTCTATGAAATAGAGGAGGGGTCTTATTTATATAGTAGAGGAGGGGGAACAAATAAGGAAAAGAAATATTTTTAAGGAATCAATTAATATTCCCTTTTCCTTATTTTAAAAGAGAGCCAAATCAGAAAAAAAAATAATTCATTACCATAATACAAACAAGTAAGGAATCAGTATTTATTCACAAGGAAAAATAAATCAATTAAACTTATTTTCCTTAACTAGTAGAGAGTAAAATCAGTACAATCCTTTTTACCTTAATTAAATATTACTTTCCAAAAATATAACAACCAAGAATATATTTGAAGTCAATCAAGGTAAAATAAAATAATCAATTAAAATGACAATAATATTTAAAAAAGATATAAGAAATCTGCAACTACTATTGAAAATTACAAGACTTATCATAACAAATAATAATCAAAGTGAAACCAATATACAATTAGCATGTCAATACCCAAATCACATTTAGCAGACTTACAGGAACTGATTAACATACAATATTGTTTTCAACATGGCTAAAACACATGTACTTTGCAAATTTTCAAGAGAAAAATCAACAAGAACAGTCCATAAGATCAAGCAAATCATAATATAGTTTTATATTCATAACAAAATATTTCTGAAAAACATGCAGAACATTAGGCAAATTAAACATCTAAATGAATAATAATAATAAAAACTAAAACAGAAACTAACCCAGACGGATCTGTTGAAATTCATCTTAAAATCAGCCGCAATATTGAGATATGTATAGAATCTACGTCGTTCATTAGCCGAACTTGTTGGCCGGAAACAAAGAAAGAGACAAGGCTCGCCGGAGTCGATGCTGCTGTCTCCTCGAGACGCTGCTGCTGCTGTCTCGTCGAGACGTTGCTGGTCGGAGATGCTACCTGTCTCAGCAAAAGAAGAGGAAAAGAAAAGGAGAAGAAGAAGGGGAAAACGGGGAGGAGAGAAAGAGCGAGAGGGAGAGGAGAAGCGGGAGGAGGGGAATGACGGGAGAGGGGAGACGGGTGAAGGAAGAGGAACGAAGAGGAGGGAGACACGCTGCCGGTGACTGTGGGCTGATGGTTGACGCCGCTCGCTGCTCGTCCGGCGGCTGTTGTTTGCAGCACGCTGGTGGGTCTGGTTGCTCGCCATTTGCGAGAGCGACGAGAGGGAGGCGACGAGGAGAGAGAGGTGGTCGTTCGCCTCTTTTTGCAGCTGCTGGCCGGACGCAGGAGTTTTCACCGGCGACCGCTGCTGACTCCTCGCCGGTCATGGCTGCTGATGCTGTCCGCCATGGCTGTTGTTGCTTGTCTCCTGGCTGTCTCCCTTGCCGAAAAAGATGGAGGAGAGGGAGAGAGAAGGGAGCGGCTGCTTGGAGAGGAAGAGGTGGCGAAGAGAGAGAGAGAGAGAGAGAGAGAGAGGAGCGACTGGCGGCTGGTTCTTCTGGTGGCTTTCACCGGAAGTGGCGAGGAGAGAGGGGGCCGGGCTGGAGAGAGAGAGAGAGAGAGAGAGAGAGAGGCGGCTGAAAAAGGGAGGGAGAAGAGAATTTTTTATTTTAGGGATTAGGGTCTTTTGGTGTTGAAGAAAGAGAATGGGAGATTTAATCACAACCGTCGATTTAGATAGAAATGAAGGGTTAGGATTCGATCTAGGATTTATTAATTAAATAGACGGATGAGATCAAAAGATGATTTCTTGAAATTAGATGAGTTAGATATGGAATGGCTAAAATTGCAATTAAAATTGGCTAGATTGAAAGGAAGAGATGGCTATGATTGTAATAAAATTTTAATTGGAGTGGCTAGAATTGAAAGAAATTAGAATAAAATAGGCTACAACTTAAATATTTTTAAGGAAAGTGTAGGAATTACTATTTAATTAAAAAATACTACATATATTAAAATATTTTTTTATATAATTGAAAATCATTTAAATTTTAACATTTGAAATTCATTAATAATTTTAAATATTTTAATAATATTTACGATAATTTTATAGAATAAAACATACTAAAATATATAATTTTCAAGCAAAGTCGATTAAAAATTCTAAAATTTAAAATACGTATTTAATCGAATAGTATTCCTAAAAATGGTCAAAGGTCGGTCAAAATTGGGTGTCAACAGCTGCCCCTTGGTTGATTGAAAATGAAGAATGAATTGTCAGGCAACCAACGTTGACTTAGTAGCCGATTTTGTCCGACCGACGACAGATGTCAGCGGATCAATTGAAGCGAAGTAGAGTTGAAAAAAGGGTACGACCGAGACTTTGGTTTTAAGTCACCTACATATCTCTGGTTATACGAGAATCAGGTCGTGTGTAGTTCTAGATTCAAGAGCAAATGAAGCTCTTGTAAGTTGAAAGAGCGCTAAGGTGTTTGAAAGGTACGATATTGGCTTGAATGGATAAGATTAGAGTAGCGAGAAGAGAGAGATTGAGAGGCCAAAAGAGTATGACAGAGAAGCGAGAAGAGCATGATAGAGTGAGCTTATCAACATCTGGACAAGGGTTCGGAGTATGAAAGGCGAAGAATTGATAGAGTCATTGTTGTGATAGAGGATAGCATTATAATTGTGATCAAGGGCGATCGATCATATCTGCAAATTCTAGATAAAATGTTAGCTTATAAATAGATAAAGTATGACCAATAATAATAAAATATGAGTTCTATTAAATAGACAAGAGGTGATAAAAAACGTATCTGTTTGAGACGTAGTGCAAGCCTTGATAATCTTCAACTTCTTATAGGATTGAACCCATCTCTGAAGAATGACGTCAAACTCCAATAGATTTGATACTATAAAGATATAATAATATAGACAAAATCTCTAGTTATAAGGAGAGTCTAAACGTCATTTTAAGGCGAACGAGCCTAAGTGTCGTTTTAAGGCGGACATCCTAAATATCCTATAAAGCGAACAAAATATCTTATAAAGCGGACGAACATAAATGTACTATGAGGCGGACAAGCCTAGATGTCCTTTTTAAGGTGGACGGCCTAAATATCCTATAAGATGGACAAACCTAAATGTCGTTTTAAGGCGGACGAGCCTAAATGCCCTATTGTAAGGCGGACGAGCCTAGATGTCGCATTGTAAGGCGGACGAGCCTAAATGCCCTATTGTAAGGCGGACGAGCCTAGATGTCGCATTGTAAGGCGGACGAGCCTAAATGTCCTATAAGATGGACAAACCTAAATGTCGTTTTAAGGCGGACGAGACTAAATGCCCTATTGCAAGGCGGAAGAGCCTAAACATCCTATTGTAAGGCGGAAGAGCCTGAATATCCTATTGTAAGGCGGAAGAGCCTGAATGTCCTATTGTAAGGCGGAAGAGCCTGAATGTCCTATTGTAAGGCGGACGAGCCTAGCTGAAGACATAGAAAGTCACAGTGGCGAGTTGAATCCGAAGATATCTTCATGGTAGCCCGAATGATAGCGAAACAATAGTTCGAGTAGCCGAGAATTTGTCGGAGCCTTTGTGTGTAAGCAAGGGAACAGCCGTTCAGAAGGTGACTTTGTCTGTAATCTGCAGAACTGTAACTTGTAGTAGAGTAAATAGAGCAAAATAAGCGGTAAATGTAAACATGATGCAATTTTCCATATAGACCATGAATGTTTGCCTTAAGACCATGCAAAATGATGTGTTAGGCTATGATGTCTAGGGCCATGATACGCGAAATGTATCCTCAGGTCATGAAAATGTTGTCTGCAGGCCATGAAGATGACGCCTTTAGACTATGACACCTTCGGATTATGATAGAAAGAAATTAAACCCTTAGGCCATGATATGATGTCCGCAGGCCATGAGGATGATGCCTTTAGACTATGATACCTTAGGTACATGGTAAGCATAAAACAAGTCCTCAGGCCATGACATGAAGTCCGCAGGCCATGAAAGATGACGCCTTTGGAGGATGACGCCTTTGGGATATCAGTAATGAGTAAAGAGAGCGTATCTGTTTTTGACATCTGTTGATACTTATGACTTGTTTTGATTCGGGCACCTGTAAACTTCGAGCACGATGCAATCTTGAGCTTATGCAAACTTCGGGCACAATGAAGTCTCGGGCACAATGCGATAATGCATTTCTTCGGGCACATGCAATATCGAGCACAATGCAATGATGCACTTCTTCAAGCACAATGTAATATCGGGCACATGCAGTGTCGAGCATATGTAATGGCGCATTTCTTCGAGCACATAAAATATCGAGAGCATGCAATAATGTAATTCTTCGATCATAAGTCAATATTGGGCATATGCGATGATGTATTTCCTCGGGCACATGACATATCGAGCCCATGCAATAATGTGTTTCTCCGGGCACATAGAATATCGAGCGCGTGCAATAATGCAATTCTTCGAGCATAAGTCAATATTGGGCATATGTGATGATGTATTTCCTCGGGCACATGAAATATCGAGCACATGCAATAATGTATTTCTTCGGGCCCATAAAATATCGAGCGCATGCGATAATGCAATTCTTCGAGCATAAGTCAATATTGGGCATATGCGATGATGTATTTCCTCGGGCACATAAAATATCGAGCACATGCAATAATGTGTTTCTTCGGGCACATAGAATATCGAGCGCGTGCAATAATGCAATTCTTCGAGCATAAGTCAATATTGGGCATAATGTAATTTGTCAGCACAGCAGTTTCTTGAGGGCATACAGTAGCTTGGGCGTCCGCCTTATTGGAAAGATCGAGTGTCATATGTCGGGCTCAAATGTGGTGATGCTGATTGTTGCAGTTGCCTTTGTATATGTACCTGTATTTCTACATTCAAAGAAAAACAGTTAGTTTTAAAAGGGGGGGAGGTTGATCTGTATCCATGATTTGGCGCAGCGTGCTCCTTTGGCATGCCATCCACACCTCTTCGAGCGTCTGTTTTCTCTTTTGTTCTCATAAAAAGGGGAAAAGGAAAGAAAAAATAAAAATAAAAATAAAAAAAATAAAATAGATAAAAAAAAAACTTTGAAAGATTTTGAAATTATCACTTAATAAAAGCTGATGTCGAATCTTTGACTTTGGCATAGGTTGAGACTTTACAACGTCTGATTCAAAAGTGGAGCTATCATTTAATCTTCGTTGTAAGCTGACTGCTTGTTGAGAAGAAACTTTTGGTGAAATTTTGAGTTTACTCAAAATTTCTGCCCCAGTATGAAGATGTGCCAGGAGGAATCTTAATGGAATTTTTGAGATCCTCTCAAAAATTCTGCCCCAGTTATCAATAGAAAAGGGGGAAATGAAAGTTTTATTTATAATAAGACCGAACCCCATAGGAGCGCCTACGTATCCCCTCTTAAATGGGAATCAGGTCTGACGTAGTTCCAAATTACAAAAGAGCATGAATCAATCTCTAGATGTAATACTTTTTCACAGAATCTGAATTGATAGGTTTTGGCCAAACTTCTCCATCCATTTCTGCAAGTATGAGGGCTCCTCCTGTCAGTACTCGAGAGACTATGTACGGACCTTGCCAATTTGGTGAAAATTTACCCTTTGCCTCGTCTTGATTTGGAAAAATCCGCTTCAAAACCATTTGCCCAGGTGAGAAATGTCTGGGTTTAACCTTCTTGTTGAAAGCTCTGGCCATTCTATTCTGATAGAGCTGACCATGACAAATGGCGTTAATTCTTCTTCCATCTATTAATGCAAAATTCTCTGCCCGACCTCGTATCCAATCAGCATCACTCAACTTTGCTTCTTGGATGATCGTTAGGGAAGGTATCTCAACTTCGGCGGGTATCACAGCTTCAGTGCCGTATACTAAGAAGTAAGGTGTGGCCCCTGTGGAAGTTCTGATTGTGGTACGATACCCCAGCAATGCGAAAGGTAGCTTTTCCTGCAAGTGTTTGTGATAATCGATTATCTTGCGCAATGTCCTTTTGATGTTTTTGTTTGCCGCCTCAACAGCCCCATTCATCTGTGGCCTGTATGCTGTAGAGTTTCGATGACTGATCTTGAACTTCTCACACATTGATCTCATCAGGTCACTGTTTAGGTTGGTGCCGTTATCGGTGATGATTGACTCAGGAATTCCAAACCTACAAATAATGTTGTTTTTGACAAAGTCATCCACAACTTTCTTTGTCACTGATTTATGGGAGGTGGCCTCAACCCACTTGGTGAAATAGTCAATTGCAACAAGAATGAATCTGTGCCCGTTGGATGCTGTTGGCTCGATTGGGCCAATGACATCCATGCCCCATGCTGCGAACGGCCAAGGTGAACTAGTGACATGGAGTTCGTTGGGAGGTACTCGAATCATATCTGCGTGAGTCTGACATTGATGGCATTTCTGGACGTAGCGAATGCAGTCTGTCTCCATAGTTAGCCAATAATATCCTGATCTCAGAATCTTCTTTGCTAATGTAAAACCGTTCACGTGAGGGCCACAGGTGCCTGCATGTATCTCTTCGACCAGCCTGCGAGCCTCTCTTTCTTCGACGCATCTTAGCAGTCCCAAATCGGGAGTTCTCCTATAGAGTATTTCCCCACTTAAGAAGAATTGGGTTGCTAACCTTCGAATTGTACGCTTTTGTACACTTGTTGCATCTTCTGTGTATTCACCACTCTTCAAATATCTTCTAATGTCATCATACCAGGGCTTTCCATCAGGCTCTTCCTCAACATGGAAACAATAAGCTGGTTGTTCATGTATATGAATGTGAATAGGATCGATGTAATTGTGATCAGGGTGTCGAATCATAGAAGACAGAGTGGCTAAGGCGTCTGCAAATTCATTTTGGACCCTTGGTACATGTCTAAATTCTGTTTTGACAAACCTTTTACATAGCCTGTGCACACACTCCAAATATGGTAACAACTTTCGATTTTTTGTTGCCCAATCACCTCGAACCTGATGGATCAATAGGTCTGAATCCCCTATTATTATCATTTCTTGGACATCCAAGTCGATCGCCCGTCGGAGACCTAGTATGCAGGCTTCGTATTCGGCCATATTATTTGAGCAAAGGAATCTGAATTTTGCTGATACTGGATAATGTTGCCCGGTGGGTGAGATCAAAACAGCCCCAATGCCGCATCCATTCAGATTTTTAGCTCCATCAAAGAAAATTCTCCATCCATCATATTCTTCAGAAATGTCCTCTCCCACAAAAGCCACCTCTTCATCTGGGAAGTAGGTCTTCAGCGGTCTGTAATCATCGTCCACGGGATTCTCTGCCATATGGTCTGCTAATGCCTGTGCTTTCACTGCTTTTTGCGTGACATACACTATGTCAAACTCACTCAACAGTATCTGCCATTTTGCCAGTTTACCTGTGGGCATAGGCTTTTGAAAGATATACTTCAAAGGATCCATCCTTGAAATCAGATAAGTAGTATGTGATGAGAGGTAATGTCGTAACTTTTGGGCAACCCATGTTAGAGCACAACAGGTACGCTCTAATAGAGAGTATCGGGCTACGCACGATGTGAACTTCTTGCTCATATAATATATTGCTTGCTCCTTCCTCCCTGTTTCATCGTGTTGTCCCAAGATGCAACTGAAAGCATTATCAAATACTGAAATATACCAAAGTAATGGTCTACCTGACTCTGGTGGCACCAATACAGGAGGATTGGATAGATAGTCTTTGATCTTGTCAAATGCCTGTTGACATTCACTTGTCCATTTCACTGCAGCATCCTTTTTTAACAGCTTGAAGATAGGTTCACAGATGACAGTAGACTGAGCAATGAAACGACTGATGTAGTTAAGTCGCCCTAAGAAACTCATTACCTCCTTTTTGCTCTTTGGTGGGGGAAGATCAAGAATGGCTTTGATCTTTGACGGGTCCAATTCTATACCTCGACGACTGACAATGAAACCTAAAAGCTTTCCAGCAGGCACACCGAAGACACATTTTGCCGGATTCAGTTTCAGATTGTACTTGCGTAGCCTGGCAAAGAATTTCCGTAAATCCTCCAAATGATTTAAACTTTCCTTTGATTTGATGATGACATCATCCACATAAACTTCAATTTCCTTATGGATCATGTCGTGAAACAAAGTAGTCATCGCTCTCATGTACGTAGCTCCAGCGTTCTTTAGTCCAAAAGGCATCACCTTGTAGTTATAGACGCCCCACGTCGTGATGAAAGCGGTTTTCTCAGCGTCGTCTTTGTGCATCTCAATTTGATGATAGCCGGCAAAGCAATCCACAAATGACTGAGTTTCGTGCTTAGCTTAATTATCAATTAGTATGTGTATGTTTGGTAATGGAAAGTTATCTTTAGGGCTAGCTTTATTGAGATCTCGGTAATCCACGCAAACTCTGACCTTGCCGTCTTTCTTGGGCACTGGAACGACATTTGCAAGCCAAGTTGGGTATTCTGTCACTTGGAGTATCCCAACATCTAATTGCTTTGATACTTCTTCTTTGATTTTCAAACTCATCTCGGGCTTGTATTTTCTCAGCTTCTGTTTTACCGGAGGACATGCTGGATCAGTGGGTAGTCGATGGGCTACGATTGCAGTACTTAGCCCTGTCATGTCTGCGTAGGACCACGCGAAAATATCCTTATTCTCTATGAGAAACTCGGTATACTCTTTCTTGTCTTCTTTTGTTATATGGATGCTTACTCGGGTTTCTTGTATCACCTCTGCATTTCCCAAATTCACCACTTCTGTCTCTACCAAATTTGGATTGGGTTTTTCCTCGAATTCCTCAACCCTTTTGATTAACTCCTCGGGAACCTCATTGTCTTCGACTTCTTCTAAGTCATTAAGGTTAAGCTGAGCAGTCTCATTGTATGCCACAATCTCAGATTCGACATTTTTATAATGAATTTTGCTGGTGAGAAAAAAAATAGTAAAAATTAAATACAAGACGAAAAAAAATGGGGAAAAGAACTTTATTGATAAAGATTTGAAAATTTCATAAGTCCTCATTTGAAAGCAATACATGGGACGGGAATTAAAACGTTTATTAAAAACTCCTTTATATGAATTAAAACTTGATAGAAAAACATCTTCCAAGGCTACCCAGATGCTCGACGAGGTCTGGATGGAGTCGAGGTCCAGTTGCTGACGCTGATCTTTGCCTCCTTGCTTCAACTAGGGCCCCCTTTCTCCTCCTCGTTGATCACGACGTTGCAAACTTTCCCTTCTTCTTTGGTTAGCGATAACCCCTTCAAGTCATCTGAGATCTCATCAATATTGTCTCCCATGAAACCTGCTGATCGAAATGATTGATACAATGGCGGTATGGGTTTCTTCAATGGATAGTAGTACCCATCTCTAGGTGGTCGCCAATTGAGCCATTCTTCGATGGTGTATTTATAACCCAAACCAAAAGTGGTGGAATGTCGAACAGGCTGTATAGGTTCGACTATCCCTTGTAATTTAGCCCCCAAACCTTTCCCAAGCTCGAAACCGAACCAGGCCATCATATCTATGATTTTTTGGCTGAACCAAGGTTGCAACTCAATATTACCAACAAGATCCACTGTATGGTACATTTCGCCATCCATATTCTCTCTTCCTTCAATCGTGTATACAGGATGCCCTTTTTCCCCATGGACCACAACCTCTTCGTAATCCCATTCAAACTTCAGGCATTGGTGAAGAGTAGATGGAACCGCTCCAGCCATATGAATCCATGGATGACCCAATAATAAGTTGTACGATGAAGGGATGTCCAAAATTTGGAAAGCTATGGGGAAAGTGACAGGACCAATGAGCATGTCCAAGGTTATCTCCCCAATAGTGCCTCTCTGAGAGCCGTCAAATGCCCTCACATTCATCTTCCATGTCTGAATTTTTGCACTATCCACACCCAGCCTCGTCAGTGTGCTCAGAGGGAAAATGTTTAAACCTGAACCTGCATCAACTAATGCTTTGTTTATCACCTTATCCTGATACTGAACCGAAATGTACAAAGCTTTATTGTGAGTTGTTCCTTCGATTGGCAGTTCATCTTTGTGAAAAGATATTTTGTAAGCCTCAAAGACCTGCCCCACCATTTGGGATACCTCTCCATGAGTGATGTTAGACGGGACATAAGCTTCACCAAGGATCTTCAGAAGGGCATCTCGATGAGTTTCGGAAGATTGTAGTAACTCCAGAATTGATATTTGGGAAGGGGTTTTACTCAGCTGCTCAATGACAGAGTATTCTTTAGCTTTAACCTTTTTCCAAATACTTTGATCCTCGAGCTCTATGATTGGCGCTTTGGATTTGCTAGAGCTTTCCTGAACCAAATTTTCAGAAGTGTAAGTTCTTCCAGATCTGGTGACCCCTGTTGCAACATCTGTCTCTTCCACATTTGTTTCTCTTTTGTTGTAATCCCAAGGTACAGCATGTGTGTCACATTGTATTGGGGAGGATGCCTTATAGACAGCGAATGGTGGTCTGGGTGCAACAACTTCTACTTCAAATGGGGCGAGTCCTTGCACTATTAGTGGTGCCTGGGCAGTGGTAGGTATGGCTTCCTCTGTTTCGACGGCCCAGATAGATTCTTCCCAATCCCAGACATCACCAGCTTCCACCATGTTGACTTGATGGTTAGGGAGAGGATTATTCGCAACATTCGGTGTAGGATCCTTCAGTTGGATGGTTTTTGTATCAATCAACATTTGAACCTTATCCTTAAGGGCTCTGCAAACTTCGGTGGTGTGGCCCTTCATCCCAGAATGGTAGGCGCAGACCTTGTTAGGGTCGTACCATTTCGCGCGAACGTCCACAGGTAATGCAGGAATTGGAGAGACGTACCCAGCCTGTTTCAGTCTCTCATAAAGTTGTGCTATGGGTTCAGCCAAAGGGGTATAGGTTTTTGTAGGTCTTCTTTCATAGGAAGGTCTGTTTCGATAATTTGGTGTTTGAGTGGGTGGTGGAGTTTGGAAGTGTGTTGGTTGAACATTATAGACAGGATATGAGGCATGCAAATATTGAGGAGGAGCATTTTTGTAATATATTGGCATGGGTTGGGGAGATATAGGGGGTGGAGCTGAGGGATGTTGAGGGTATGGGGTGTGAAGGTATGGGGTGTGAGGGTATGGGGATGGTGGTGGGTTTGTTGTCTTGTGCCTCAAAGGGGTCCTAGTTCCATGAGCCATCATTACAGAACCTGTTTTCTTTTGACTCTCTGTCATTCCACCAGATTGCAGAGCCTTGTTGGTTGCTTGTAAAGCCTCCAAGTTGATGATAGTCCCATTCTTTATGCCTTCTTCAATTCTTTCGCCTAGTTTGATGATTTCAGCGAAACTCTTTTCAGCCACCAGCATCATTCGGTCATAGTATTGTGGTTCTTGGGCACGGATGAAATAGTCTTTCATTTGAGATTCTTCCATAGGGGGTCTGGCCCTAGCCGCCTCAGACCTCCATCTTATGGCATATTCTCTGAAGGATTCACTCGGTTTCTTCTTTAGGTTCTGAATGTAAAACCAATCAGGCGCATTTTCAATATTGAAACTAAACCTATTCATGAAGTCAGTTGCCATATCAACCCATTTTATCCATTTCCGCGAGTCTTGCTCAATGTACCATAATAGGGCCTCCACAGTAAGACTCCTCATGAACAACTTCATGAGTATCCTCTCATCTCTCCCCACCCCTACAAGTTTGTCGCAATACATTCGTAGGTGGTCTTTGGGATCCCCAATGCCATTGAACGTCTCAAACTTCGGAAGCTTGTATCCTTCGGGCAGTTCCACATCAGGATGCATGCACAGATCCTCATAGCCCAATCCTCCCAACCTTTTGTTTTCTTCCACGTGTTGTACCCTGTTGGTTAAGTTGTCTAATCTCTCAGTCAGGGTTTTTATTAAGATGTCTTTCTGATGGGACTCTGACTCATGGAGGTCATGAGTCAGAGGGGCAGTTTCAATGTATATGGGATTGGGATTGTTGTTCCCAAAAGTATGTGGGATATTTGTGTTTGGGGTTGTTTCTGGGACAGTTGGTTTGGTATGTTGGTAATAGTGGTGAAATGGAAATTGGGTATTTTGGGCGTGGGGTGGTGGAAAGGCATTTGGACGAATGGGTTCAGGTGGGGATATATGGATTGGAGGATTGTCTGGCGTGGCTGTTTGATTAGGAGGATTGTCTATGTTTTCTCCAAATTGGGTTCCAAGAGAGATAGACAACTTGGCCAAATCACGCATGTTGGCTACCTCTTCTTCCAATTGCGAAATCTTGTGCTCGAGTCTTAGGATAAGATTACTATGAAGTTGTCCTCCCTCAGAAGCTTCTACCCTTTCAGTGGTGCTGTTGTCGTCAACCATTTTTCCTTTGTCTTTTGAGCTTACTCTTTGAGAAGAAGGAGAAGGGGGGGTCCCTTTTGATCGTGTATGTGCCATGATGAAGGACAGATCAACCTTAGGAAATGGGAAAACAATAGAATCAAAAGAAAAGAGTTAGGGTTAAGATAATATCACAATATCAACACGTTGTTTTGAAATAAACGCCCTAAATGCAAGGAACCTCGTTGAGCCAGAGGTAGGCCTAAGCGACACATAAGTGATGCATAATAATTAATTCAAGCCTTATTTGCCAATTTGGAGTTTAGAGTTAGATAATAGAACAACTTTCGATTATTGAAATAATTTCTGTTTATTACATCAATCTAAAGATAACTAAAGGGCTAGGGATAACATATGGGGAGTAAAGAGAAATAAATAATAATAAAAAAAACTTTAATCATGTTGCTCTCCAATGTTAGGCACAATCTGCTTCTTCATTTCTGGGGTAATGTCATAATCAGTGTTGAGGAGGTTGCGAGCCCATCTTCTCTCTTTTTCATCGCCAAAACCAGGAAGACCTCCTTCGCTCAAATCTCTATGCTCTGCATCTTCTAAAAGCCATACATAATATTCAGGTGTGCAGAAGGGTCGGTGCTCTTGAACATCGATAGTTATCACATCCTTCAATCTTCGCAGTATGGTGTTCACTTGCGGTAATTCTGACCCAAAGTCATATCCATAGTGGCTCATGTGGGATCGTAGAGGTATCATTTGGATCTGTCCGAATTGTCAAAGGACTCGAAGTGGTGCGTAGGGTTGCACACCGTTCAAACCGATAAGCTCAATGAAGTAAAGTTCATTTCCTCTTATGATGGCACGTCGTGGCTTCAACCAATAATACTTCCATTGGATTTCAACGGCTGAGCGCTCCTTTAGGTATGTGAACCAGTCCTCTGTTCCCACAGGGGAGATAAAATGTTTCATCCTTAGGGGATGGTTGATAATTTTGTTCCCCATAGTCCCTCTGACGATGTCTACTTTATTAGCTCTTTGGTAGAAATGTTCGACGGCCCAAAGTTGCAGCAGAAAGTTGCACCCTTCAAAGTATCTTTTGCCTTTGGTGCATGCAGTCAAAGCCCTTAGAATTTCTGCAAGTATCATGGGGACCAAGGTTTTCCCACCTCGAGCCAACATACGAACCATATAACATAAGCCGGTGTGGATCTTTCCTCCTTCTCTAGGAAAAACCAATGAGCCTAATAGGGCGACAGCGAATGCATTATGACGATACCTTTCCCATTTTGCAGAAGAGCAAGCAAATTCTCTATGAAAGTTTTGATGACCTCCTCATCCCCAAAGCGTGAATATAAGAACTCTAAAGAAATCCAACCTTCTTTCAGACAAAGTAGATTTGGATTATGACACATGCCCATTTGCTTCAGAAAAGATCTTGGACTTGGCTTGTGTGGAACAATCATTTCCAACTCTTTGTATGCGAGACCCATGAATCCTCCAACTTCTTCTATTGTTGGGGTTAGCTCAAAATCCCTGAACTTGAAGACTAACCTCTCAGTGTCCCAGAATTTCAACAATGCCTTGATTAAGTGACGATCTGACTCTACGGAGATCAAAGCAGTGAGGCCGCCTAACAATTCATTTGCTTCTAACTCTCGATTTTTTTGAATATATTTCCACCAAGTCTTCAAAATGGGATTAACTTTGACCACCATTTGCGTGTTTGGAAAGTGAGGGTGAGCCATGACTCTGCAAACAAAGTAACAAACAACTTCTAAACTCCATTTTGTCAATGTTGGCTTGATTTAATTATTATGATCACGTTGACACATAAATATGCAATTTGTCTAAGGGTGTTGGGGCCCTTTAGATGAGAAGGTGGCTACTAATTACATGGATTGACACCAAGGGTCAAACCTCCTAGGGCTTATGCAGCATGTATGACTTAACCAGGACTTCTAAGAGTTGGCTTGACACGGACTTGAAAGGGATTCTATGCGAGAGGCTCGTAGCTTCGTGGTAGTAAAACTATCCACTACGTCCACGCATATGCTGACTCTCTATAATGGGTATTTGTATAAGATTGGAGTAGTTCTGAGAGGTGCAAAGGCACAACATCACGAGAACAAAATAAAAAAGGAAGAGGGTCCCAATTGGGGGGAAGTATGAGCGGGGTGCCAATTTATTAAAGCAGTAAACATTTAGCATTTAAATTGGAAAACGGTAACATATAGGCAGTTTATAAACAATAAATAAATAAGCATAAATAAAGGAAAGTAGACATATAAAGATATGAAAACTACGCAAATAAAGCAAGAGGATACGAGATTAAACATGTAAACAAATAAGGGGAGAGGGAAGAGGGGAAACATGATAATAAACAATTAAGGAAAAGGGAAAGGGAGGAACATGAAGATGAGATAATAAATAGGGCAACAAAACATGGTAAGCACCTAATGAATAAAATAAACCCCACATAAATAAGCAGTTAACACGTAATGGTAAGAACCTAACATACCCAGCGGAGTCGCCATTCTGTCGCGCCCCATTTTCGCAGAAAACGGGTTTTGTGCACGACCTAACAACTCTTTTGGGATTTTTGAGTTTTGGAGTCGCCACCTAACGAATTAAGGCGCGTTAGGGCACCTATCTAACCTAACTAAGTCAAACTAAGGTCAGCGGGCCAGAGATTAGGGTAAGGGTTCAAATTACCTCGAGGGGAAGGTGTTAGGCATCCCTCGAGGTCCACAAGTGTGGGTCCCAGCCGTATCTCATGCAATATATGTGGGGGTACAAGTAGCAATCAAGGTCGTTTAATTTATTCATTAATATGCTTGCTAAGTGATAACAAATATAAAACAATTAAGGCTATTTTATTAAGCATGCAACGCTAGGTGATGACAATAAATAAACAATCAAGTTTTATTTAAGCATGAGACTAAGTTATAAACAAAATTTATAAATATTAAACAATGTATATGTGAGAAAGTAAAGTTTTGAAAATTGAGTAAGTTTTGAATATGATTTTTTTTTTTTGAAAAACTGTTTGTTTCTTTATAGGAATGATGCCACGATATTGTTGATCGCGCTCCTCCACCATAGAAACAATTTTGATTTGAGGTCGGTCTAAAAAATAGTTTATATTTTGAAAAATGATTTAAAAGATTTAATTTGCATATACGCACATAAACATTTACATATAAATGCACAAAATTTCTTTTGAAATTCATGGGTAGGTGATACTTCCGAGGACGCGTCGGGTTTTAAAAAATTTGGAACTAGACCTCGTAGTTCCTTTGACTTTCCCACTAACGATAGGTTAGGAGATAGTGCTTATAATTTATTTTCAAAATAAACAATGTCATAATCAATCCAAAGTTTAAAGAAAGATTGAATAATGACTTTTTAAGAAAATAATGTTGCAAGGTTTTGATATGAAATATTTTTAAAGCCAAGTTAAATGCATGAAATGATTCTAATTTAAGAAAAAAAAATATTGCATCATGAATGCGGAAAACAAATTGGATTACTAGTTAAATAATATTAACTAATTTTAGGGGAGGGCTAAAATATGCACGAACAAATTTTAAAAATTATTTATAAACCTATAGACATGATTCCTAGGTGTTAAAAAGAAGGAGTAACACATATTCATACTTTTGTAAATGATATGAACAAATTAATACTTAGGCATAGTTTCTACGTTATAAGACGACTGAAAATTTATTACATATTTTAACATCTAACAACCTATTATATTATTAGGACTTGATTTTTATATTTAAAAAAATTAATGGAATCTAGTTATTATTTTTAAGACTTATTAACGAAAGCGTCAAGCAAATTGAAAATTGATTAGATTATAACACCTACAAATATCAAATCTAGGTGGTTAAAGACAAACCTATAGGCATGATTTCTAAAAAAATAATGAAGCAAGTAAGCATATAAATCCCCCTCCCCTAGACGACCCCCAAATAAATTTATTATATGATCTTTAGGGTTACAATTGTTACATCATTCAAATAAATAAAATAGCGGAAAAAATAAAAATATATAGATATATATATACATTCAAACAAATAAACAAATCCTTCTTCAGTTAATCTTCAACTTGAACTTCAAATATGAAACCTGTCAAAGTAATTAAATAACTACACAAGTAATCACACTTGTTAGTTAAGGTGAGACAATATGCAATCGTTTAATGACGAATTCTATATAAAAAACAGACAATGGTTTACACAAATATGTGAATATGAATATAGTATGAATGTTAAGAATACTAACCTGTTAAACAAAACAAGATGATTCACCTTTTACTCGAACAAAGTAGGAAAATAGCGAAGAAAAGCACTTGAATATTCACCGAAATATTAATGTGTTGTTTAAAGTAGCAAGAGAGCAATGAGAGAAGGGAGAGTGATGAGAGAATTTTTGGTTGAGAGTGAATGAAATGTCTATGAAATAGAGGAGGGGTCTTATTTATATAGTAGAGGAGGGGGAACAAATAAGGAAAAGAAATATTTTAAGGAATCAATTAATATCCCCTTTTCCTTATTTTAAAAGAGAGCCAAATCAGAAAAAAAAATAATTCATTACCATAATACAAACTAGTAAGGAATCAGTATTTATTCACAAGGAAAAATAAATCAATTAAACTTATTTTCCTTAACTAGTAGAGAGTAAAATCAGTACAATCCTTTTTACCTTAATTAAATATCACTTTCCAAAAATATAACAACCAAGAATATATTTGAAGTCAATCAAGGTAAAATAAAATAATCAATTAAAATGACAATAATATTTAAAAAAGATATAAGAAATCTGCAACTACTATTGAAAATTACAAGACTTATCATAACAAATAATAATCAAAGTGAAACCAATATACAATTAGCATGTCAATACCCAAATCACATTTAGCAGACTTACAGGAACTGATTAACATACAATATTGTTTTCAACATGGCTAAAACACATCTACTTTGCAAATTTTCAAGAGAAAAATCAACAAGAACAGTCCATAAGATCAAGCAAATCATAATATAGTTTTATATTCATAACAAAATATTTCTGAAAAACATGCAGAACATTAGGCAAATTAAACATCTAAATGAATAATAATAATAAAAACTAAAACAGAAACTAACCCAGACGGATCTGTTGAAATTCATCTTAAAATCAGCCGCAATATTGAGATATGTATAGAATCTACGTCATTCATTAGCCGAACTTGTTGGCCGGAAACAAAGAAAGAGACAAGGCTCGCCGGAGTCGATGCTGCTGTCTCCTCGAGACGCTGCTGCTGCTGTCTCGTCGAGACGTTGCTGGTCGGAGATGCTACCTGTCTCTGCAAAAGAAGAGGAAAAGAAAAGGAGAAGAAGAAGGGGAAAACGGGGAGGAGAGAAAGAGCGAGAGGGAGAGGAGAAGCGGGAGGAGGGGAATGACGGGAGAGGGGAGACGGGTGAAGGAAGAGGAACGAAGAGGAGGGAGACAAGCTGCCGGTGACTGTGGGCTGATGGTTGACGCCGCTCGCTGCTCGTCCGGCGGCTGTTGTTTGCAGCACGCTGGTGGGTCTGGTTGCTCACCATTTGCGAGAGCGACGAGAGGGAGGCGACGAGGAGAGAGAGGTGGTCGTTCGCCTCTTTTTGCAGCTGCTGGCCGGACGCAGGAGTTTTCGCCGGCGACCGCTGCTGACTCCTCGCCGGTCATGGCTGCTGATGCTGTCCGCCATGGCTGTTGTTGCTTGTCTCCTGGTTGTCTCCCTTGCCGGAAAAGATGGAGGAGAGGGAGAGAGAAGGGAGCGGCTGCTTGGAGAGGAAGAGGTGGCGAAGAGAGAGAGAGAGAGAGAGAGAGAGGAGCGACTGGCGGCTGGTTCTTCTGGTGGCTTTCACCGGAAGTGGCGAGGAGAGAGGGGGCCGGGCTGGAGAGAGAGAGAGAGAGAGAGAGAGAGAGAGAGAGGCGGCTGAAAAAGGGAGGGAGAAGAGAATTTTTTATTTTAGGGATTAGGGTCTTTTGGTGTTGAAGAAGAGAATGGGAGATTTAATCACAACCGTCGATTTAGATAGAGATGAAGGGTTAGGATTCGATCTAGGATTTATTAATTAAATAGACGGATGAGATCAAAAGATGATTTCTTGAAATTAGATGAGTTAGATATGGAATGACTAAAATTGCAATTAAAATTGGCTAGATTGAAAGGAAGAGATGGCTATGATTGTAATAAAATTTTAATTGGAGTGGCTAGAATTGAATGAAATTAGAATAAAATAGGCTAGAACTTAAATATTTTTAAGGAAAGTGTAGGAATTACTATTTAATTAAAAATACTACATATATTAAAATATTTTTTTATATAATTGAAAATCATTTAAATTTTAACATTTGAAATTCATTAATAATTTTAAAATATTTTAATAATATTTACGATAATTTTATAGAATAAAACATACTAAAATATATAATTTTCAAGCAAAGTCGATTAAAAATTCTAAAATTTAAAATACGTATTTAATCGAATAGTATTCCTAAAAATGGTCAAAGGTCGGTCAAAATTGGGTG